>NC_051161.1:131432154-131732154 GCF_013339745.2 Dermacentor silvarum | reverse complement strand
AGGCCATCTCTTCCTCCAGATGGGCTCCTCCAGCCTATTGACATACCCGCCGAGCCATTTTTTTCGTGTTGGCCTCGACCTTCTCGGCCCCTTTCCTCTCTGCACCGCTGGCAATAAATGGATTGCCGTTGCTACGTATTATGCGACCCGTTACGCTCTCACAAGACTTCTCGCGACCAGCTGCGCTACAGACGTCGCCGATTTCTTGATGCAATACGTCATTTTACATCACGGCACTCCTAGTCAGCTTCTCACCGACCGGGATCACTAGTTCTTCTCTAAAGCCATCGAAAACTTACTTCGTTATTGTGCCACCAAACACAAACTTACGACTGCGTACCACCCCCAAACGAACGGTCTTACTGAACGTCTCAATCGCACTATCACTGATATGCTCTCTATGTATGTTTCGTCTGATCACCATGACTGGGACACTGCGCTACCTTTTGTCACCTTTGCGTATAACTTCTCACGCCATGACACCACCGGCTACTGTTCCTTTTATCTTCTTTACGGACGAGAACCAACGCTCCCTTTTGACGCACTTATTTCGACCCCTGACGCACTGCCTACTGAATACGCGTGGGACGCCATTGCTACAGGAGAAAAGGCACGTCACATTGCCCGTCTTCGCCTCTCTGCGTCGCAGTGACGGCAGAAGTTGTTGTACAACGCCCACCACCGGGACTCCCGCTGCAGTGCGGGTGATCTTGTCCTTGTCTGGTCCCCGTCTCGGCGCGTTGGCCTTTCTGAAAAACTACTTTGGAGATACTCTGGCCCTTATCGCGTCCTGCGACAATTGACAGATGAAACTTACAAAATAGCCCCGCTCGATCCTACCACGCCTTCTCCTTCCTCAGACGTCGTGCACGTGGCCCGCCTCAAGCCATACCTCGCGCCCGCCACCCTGTCTTAGGCGCCTGGTCGGCGCTTTACGAACTGCGCGCAATGGAATAAAGATGACGTTGACCATTGGGGTGAAGAAGACGACGATTGAAAAGATTTTCTTTCCGCCATCTTGGAAGTGCTACAGCTCGTTGTATATCTTTTGTAAATATTTTTTCATTTATACTGTTTCCCGTGGCAATATATAGAACATCCCTTCAAACGCCGCAGATGCCGCGGCTGCGCGCTGACGTTCGCGAGCTTGTTTTGTCGAGACAGCGCGAGCGCCACCACGTAACCCTTCTCCACCAATAGGGACGCGCAGACCTCATCGCCTGCCCTCGCTGAGGGGTTCCGGCGGAAAGATAAAGGAATGTCGATGCTTTTAGTTTTATTCAGGTGGCAGCAGTATCAGCTTGAGAAGTGGAGTTCAGCCAACGTTAATAGTTTCACACAGTGATGTTGCATGCGATAGCAGTATCTTGTACCTTAAGATACACGATAGATTCTTTCATGTATCGGAAATACAGATATATATATTCGTCTTTCCAGATGTATCATGATACCGACACAATATACGCAAAGAGTATTTAAGATAGTATCTAAGATACACGTATCTTCGATACTGCCCAGCACTGTTCAGATCATTTATCAGAATATTCCACTCTACGTTAATCAACACAGAGTATTGATGGGGATTAATCACAGCTTCGTGAAATATATACATGCTTATCTGTCTGCCTCGTTATTTAGCGGTCTGCATGTAAACTTTTGAAGACTATAATTGAAGAATGCGTGCCGTCCTCCGGCCGTGTCTTATTCTTAATAAGCAACTCCGATAGTGAAGTTCTAAAAGAAGCGTGTTTCAGCCGTAATGTCTACCAACTAGAAGTGCACCATGGACGCAGCTTTCACGTAGCGACAGCATTCACCTCCCGTAATCGACTTTTTCTTTCTCTCTCTCTCTCTCTTTCTTTCTTTCTTCCTCTCGTTCGTTGCAGCTCTGCATGGGAGCAAATTTTGCAATGTATCGGACATTCTGGGCGTATACAAGCTATTTCAATGGGAGAAGAGTTGAAGATTACCGCCTTGAGGCGTACTTTTTTTTTTCAATGCATCAACCTAAGTGCACCAGCTTCAACACAGCGTCACTTAGAAGTACTGTTTATACGCCTCGTCGACTTCTACCAGCTGGCCTATATATACGGCCACTTGTCCATATGTCCACAACCGCTGGCGCGTAGGTGTTGATTTCTTTTGACGACGCTTTCAGACAGAGGTCACTCTTTGACACGCTTTCTTTCGTCTCTGGTCCATTAGCATTTTCGTGGTTCCGCGTCGACAAACCACTGCGCGGTCCATTGATGGCCGTGGACGCTGCAAGAGTCGCGCTCTCCCGTAAACCACCTTCTCACGTGTTGCCGACGCCGCCCCGTTTTGCCGCGCACGCCGGGATATCGCACCGTCCGAGGCGAGAGAGAAGCCAGCGCGAGGCATTCGAGCCTCGTCGTTCGCTTTTGTGCCAGTCTCGAGCCCTCTACAAAACCCCGTTCCCCATATTTAAATCCGCGGGGCGGTTTTGTCGGCGCCAGCGGCCCCCGTTCTGCTCCGGCCTGTGGCGGTGTCGCAGAGTGCCGGAGCTATATGGGGTGGGCACAGAAGCAGTACAATTGGTCGCAGATGGTGCCGATGTCGCCGGCGGATTAGCGGACGCGGTGCCAAACACGCGCTTTAGCGAGAGGGGAAGGAGGGGCGTGCAAATGAGAGATGTGGCGGGGTGACAGCGCGGGGAAAGGGCACTTTGCAGGAGGCAGTGGCTTCCGGTCGGGCTGCTGCAGGCGGTTTCTCAGTCTCGTGCACGCGTATGCAAGACAAACGCTCGACTGTGGATTGCAGAGAAATGGCTGCGCCCCGGTGGTTTTGAAAGTCTGGTTGGTTTCAACGCACTGCAGCCGGCGATAGCGCTTAAGTGGCATGTCATGTTACGTCTGGAATTCTCCTCCGTGTTATTGTTACGATGTCTATTCCAGTCACTTCTACTAGAACTATCGGGGCATGTTAGCTTGCTCGTCCATTCGTCCGTTTGTTTGTTTGTTTGTTTGTTTGGTTTGTTTGTTTGTTTGTTTGTTTATCTTTCTGTCACTCTGTCAGCCTCTCTGTTTCTTCGTTCGTTCGTTTGTTTGTTTGTTTGTTTGTTTGTTTGTTTGTTTGTTTGTTTGTTTGTTTGTTCACTTAAGCGCGCACATGCTTGGTGCAGTACTTGCCCGGGACTCTGAGTAGTGCATTCACAATGGGCGCAGCTCACAAACTTTGGTGCCACAAATATAAGGATTATGGCGCTCCTAAAACTGATCATTAGCACTCAGACCTTCGAGGACTCAGTATTGACAGGGAGTGTGGCGATAGTGACTGCGTTGAAGAAAAAAGAAAAAAAAAACTGTGTAATAAAGTATCAACCTACTGACAGAATGCGCGTCCGTTAAAGGAGAGGAAAGAAACTGTGGTACATATATGGTGAACACACATTTAAGGCACAGCGTGAAGAAGCTAAGGAAATGCTTACACGTGAGAGTCGGAATGCCGAAAAACATTGAAAGGGAGAGCATTGATGCATCTCCTAATTATTTTGCTAAAGTAAGCACAATGAAAGACATTTCTATGTACACTGTGCTATTCCTGATATGAGAACAGCGAATCATTCTTTTTTTTTACTTTTGTTAGTTCGAGGAATTTGTAACAAGGCATGATAAGAAAGTCATTAAACTATAATGAATAGTTCACAGGTCTGAATCGCAGCGAAACTACAAGCTCTTGCTGGTTTGTTATTCGTCAGCGAAGAGTTGTCTGCTATCGGGCTAGTCTCGCCTATAATTATGGGATATTCAGACAGATGCGTCTCATGACACAATCAAAGTCGTTGTCGAACCACTGCCATTGCCGCAGCAGCCGGACACTTATGACGTGTTTCTTTGTCAACAATTGTCTCTCCATAGAAGCACGTGCGAAAAGGTACCAGGACCGGTCAAGCCAAAGTTCAATTCAATTAAATTCAATTTTACTTTCAGCATCAGAATACAATTATGTTGTGGGTGGTGGACAAAAAGCCTCGAAAATGGTCTTGAAAGCGTCCACTGACCATCACATTTGACTGACAGCAGTACAACGGTGCAAAAGATAATGCAAAATTAGCATTGCACATACGATTATACTAGAGAGAGAGAGAGAGAGATAAAATTATAAATGAAAGGCAGGGAAGTCAACCACGACTGAGCCCGGTTGCCTACCCTACAAGAGGGAAGAGAAAAGGGGAGGGAAAGTTTAGGAGAAGAGAAAGTCCACTGTGGATATAACCAACCTGGTAGCAAACACAGGTCATATAAGAAGTATATAGTCTCAAGTTTGCATCTCATATACGAGCTATGTTTAACAAAAAGGAATAAGAAAAGAAAAAGAACTGATGTGCAAAAATTTAATCATGGCGCAATAAGTGCTGAGTAGCTTGCACAATAAGAAAATGATTAGATAAGCTTATCTATGAGAAGAATAAACAAAGCACAAAAATTCATACTTTGGGTACACAACATGTGAAAAGCAGAATATAAAAACAGGACCATGCAATATAATGCATACGCAACATAATTTATTTATTAAATAGAAGTGTTAGCTGCAAGCCCACTCTTTGATCACCATAGAGGGTTCTGCGGCGTGGAGCTCCTCAAATTTCGTGTTGAATTTCCTATGTATATTCGGCTTATTCATTACTATAAACTGTTATTGCATGATGGCCAATATTGTTACCATGTGGATGTTGGTACACGTGTCTGCGAATACACCCCAGGAACAAAAGCTGATCAACGGGAAAGGCGCCTGTCCCAATATAACTTATAGATCTTGGTGAAGAGCACGAGGATCGAAAAGGAAAACCTGCCTTCTTGTAGATAAGAAAGGCGATCGAGCCGTTTCAGCTGCCATGACCTCTTGCTTATTGTAAACTGTTATTGAATAACGGCTAGTATTGTTACAATATGGACATTGGTACGCGTATTGACAGGTGTGCATAGTTTATGTTTTCCGGTAAGTGTTTTTCGCCTGCTAACAATTGTTAAAGTTATCGCTCGGCACAAGAAGCGCCTGTATGTATCGTAACTTTCCGGAATGTTGAGTTGAGGTCAGTCCATTGTCCTTGAAGACCTCCACTCCAGGGGTCTTTAAGGACAATACACCGTGTAGGACTCAGAGTTTTGCTACTGTAGTTCTTCACCAATACTACGTAACAGTGCAGGTGTCATCACAAAATTGCATACAACGGTGCAGAGGAATCCCAATAGACGGGCATTTGGAGAACACGTCAATGGTCGGCATACAACATAATTAAAACACACAACCTAAGAATTAATTAGGATGCTCAAGAAGCAATCGTAGATATATTTATCGTTCCACTGAACCAGAAAATATGAAGTGCCAATGCATGTGACGGACAGTAAACGATTTGGGAAAGGAACTTTATATATCTATTTATTCCTATAGGTTTAGAATATGCTCCAATCTGTTTAAATCTTCCGCCTGCTTTTTATTTAAAAGTGATGGTAACGTGGGTGTTAGGGATTTGATAAGGGCATCAGTGCGCCTGTACGGTACGAACCACCTACATGTCCTGGCCATGGATACGCACATCTATTTCGTGTCCTTCTTCCGTTAAGCCATGTACCGTAAACACCGATGCAATGACTTCCTTCAAGCCCTGTTGCGAAGGCGTCCTCTCCAACTGCACGTTTTACTGCTATTCTCTTAGAACAGCTTCGCGAACTACTTCGAACTGGTTCGAGTGGCTTCGCGGCTACTGCGAGCTATGACTGCATACTCACAGCTGTTTTCACAAGCTTGCCTGCCTCACATGCGTTACCACGCCTGCTCGCGTCCCTCCAGCTTCCTGGAAGCGAGAAAATATTGCGCCGTGGCTTTTCCCTCGCTTCCGTTATTCTTTCCCTCTGCAAATGCCTCCATGGCCCGGCGGCGTAGAACGTTCGGCCACGGCCTCGACATAACTTCTCCCTTGCTCTCATTGTTACCGTACAAACCTCCCCAATATGCACCTTTCACCTTCTTCTTGGCCGCGAAACACCCGAAACTTTGAACAAGAGAAAAATGCGGCGTCTGCTATATAGGGTCGTCTGCTTTTCTCAAAGCCGGCACTTCTTTCCTCTCTCCTTTTGTCACCCCGGCACCGTCTCCCGCTCTAAAGACTCGCGACTCTGCTCCATTAGCGAGTGTTCACGGCCAATTTTCAGCTTTTAGGTTGCCTGCGGTCACCGCGCCAATCCTTTCTTTACAGGCCTGCCCCAAACCACGGATCCGCGCTGCGTGCGTGTTGGCCGCCCCAAGACGGACGGCGGTATAGTTATGACAGGTCCTGACCCGCAAAGCCCTTTCAGGACGGACGGAGATGCGACCAAAACTTGCGGGGCTTGCCAGAACGTAAGCCGTAAATTGTCCGTCTCCCCGGATACCAATCCGCCAATCTCCCTTGATGTGTCATGGTCTGGCCTGTGGCCAGTGTTGCTGCCTGCATGTGTCGCGTAGGTTCGTGTACAACGGTAGAAAGTGCCACAATTACCGCGGCTTTGCGAAAACTACGACCCCATTCTGCACGAGATGTAGTGCTGACGGACTCAAAGTCAGCGTTACAACGATTGCATCGTGGCCTACCTCGAGAGAAGTTAACAAGGCAATCTCTCGCATTGACTCTGGCATTGAGTAAAGGTCTAATGAGCGAGGAATTCAACGTAAAATTTCAATGGATCCCACGCCACGTAAGAATTGAAGGAAACGAAAAAGCTGACGCTCTTGCACGCCTAGCGCTAACATGTCTCAAAAGTGAGAGTGGCAAACAATTTTCAGAGCTCTAAGGATGCAACCCACAATCATTTTAGGGCGGTCCACAAGAGTTGCATATCAAGCCTGCGTGATCCATGGACTTACTCGCGAGGAAGTGACGCTGTTGTACCGCATCAGAACCGACTCCACGAACACGCCAGCTTGGTTATTGAAGACTGGACGTTGCGCTTCCACGCTCTATGCCTTCTGTGGTGATATCGGCGACATTGAACATTTCACTTGGCTTTGCCCGCAGTTCGACACAGAAAGAAAATCGATGGTCGACAGCCTGCAAAAGAGTCGTCTTTCACACAGGACATTTGAAGATGTTGTTTTCTCCCGAGGGACCGCGGCAATCAGGAAGAGAGTGCAACCACTACTGATTCCCTTCCTGCGAAACACGGGGCACATCGACAGCTGGTGACAAACCCCTGATATCAACACATTGCTTAGTTAATTGCTGAGAGTTACAGAATGGATACCAAGAGAAGGGAAGCGCAGTTGACGACGGCCGAAAACTAGGTGAGTGATGAAGTTAGGAAATTTGCAGGCGCAAGCTGGAATCAGCTAGCGCAAGACAGGGGTAATTGGATATCACAGACATAGGCCTTCTCCAGCAGTGGACATAAATATAGGCTGATGATGATGATAATGATGATGTATTCCAGGCTAACACCGCTTGCTGAAACATCACCACCACCACCACCACCGGTCAGTGGGAGGTCCACAATTTGACAGAAAAAAGTATTGTTAATGCTTAAGTAATTGCACTTGGTAAGCGTCCTCTTTGGCAACGCGCACATTCTCAGAATTCACGAACGATATGGGCCAAGTATATTACGCGATAACATGAACGGCGAAACGAAAACGCTTAAATAAACTCTCTAACCAATACAAAAAGTGCCATGGGAAGGTGGAGGTTTGAAATCGTATCAACGGGGGGCGAACAAGAGAGGCCTTCAGTGTTGCTGCCTTACAAAGTCAAGTCTCATGTTCGAAACATGGCCGCCAGACTGGGGCTTCGCTTGTAGGCGCAAGGATGGTCACTTAACTACCGAACCCACGCATAGGGCAACTAAGCTCGTAACGCAAAGGAACCGCAAATAAAAAAAAATTCCCAACCCTTCCCTTGTCGAGAAAGTGGGGGTAAGCGAAGCTTGTCGTGTGTATATACATTGTAAATTGTATGGAAATGTATACCTGAATAAATTTGCGGCAGCAACACGATTACGCCACTGCCGAATATTTACACCAGCAGCGAAGTAGAATACACTTCGTTACTGCAATATTAGCTGTTTTTGGTCTGTTTGATCTCTGCGCCATCAGGTGGCAGCACCATACAGGCCACTCACGTTTACGCCTCTGCCTCAAAGCCCTAACGCCCGGACCGCCTGCGTTTACCCGATTACAGGACAAGCTAAACCGCTCTATTAAGTTCCAAAACCACAATTTAATTATGAAGCACGCATCTACGCCATATAAAACATCACGAATGCATGACAGACCAAATTGCAATTTGTATATTCCCTCTCGCCGTAAAATGTATTACAGCTTTCTTTTTAAAATTTTTTATTGGGGGGGGGGGGGGGGGGGGCTTCAACCTTATGGCTGGGTCCCTGAGCGCAGAGGTGTGGCCATCACCACTCTAGAGTGATTAACTCTCCTTTCCTCTCTCTCATTGCAAGAAAGGAAAGCGCTCTCTGGCATCGAAAGGGCGTACGCACACACGGGTGAGCAAGCGCCCAACGGGAACAGTAGTAAGCCTCAGAAAAGAGTGGCGGCAAGCGGGACAAATGACTCGACAAATCTGCGGGTCCACCAATGGCATGGCGAACAACGCCCGGGGAGTGTGGACATCGCCGCTTCGCCGCGCGGAGACGAACGACACAAAAGGGTGTCGGTCAGCCTCGACTCGTTGCCCACGGGGGTCGCGCGGATCCTCCAAACCAGACAAAGAAAGAGACAGAGCGAAGGATTCAAAAGAACGGGTCCCCTCGCGTCAGTTTCGTGGACCATTTCCTTTCTCTCTCTCTCTCTCTCTCTCTCTCTCGTATGCCATGAAAAGAGAGGAACGAGAGTCCTCCCACAGAGCACGGATCGGCAGCGAGCCGCGCTGAATCGGGCCGCGATAAAATGAAGCCGCATGAGGCGATGAAAAGGCAAATGGAGCTGCGAACGCCGGTCGAATGAAGCTGCGTGACCGAGGAGAGAAAAAAATAAATAGGGGCTCGGCAGCAGCTCCTCATGGTGTATTCGCCCTCAAGGCGAGGTAGGACTTTATCTCTGTTAAGTCCCAAAGGCAAGCCCCGGAGTCTATTGACGGTGTCCCCTTTCACAACTCCGATGCCGCCGCCCGCCGTCTGGCACCGGGTGTAGTGTATACGCTCGGCTTGGCTCGGCAGTTGCCTTGGCTTTATGCTGCTACTGGCTGGCTTTGAGAGGCGCGAGCACGGTGAAGCTATATCGTCGTCGTGTACGTTGAGGAGAGCAATGGCGTTGCCCTCGCGAAGCGCGGAAAAGCGACGACAACAGGAGCCACTCGACGACAATAGCGTGCTGCATATCGAGCGAGTCAGAGGGAAGCAAACGATAACCAGTAGAAGAAAGAGGGCGAAATGCATGAAACGAGAAGGACACAAAATTGATTTTCAAAAAATGCAGCAGGAAATACAGCTGTTACCGTTTAAGGAGGCGTGTGGTACGCGGTGAAGGGAGTTCGTGTCTGTGCTCAACGTTTCTTGTTTTATTATTTATTTCAGCAAATGCCTATAAACCGCGAGGGTGGCCATTCGCTGAATTCCTCAACTTATAACTTCCACTGCCACACTTTCTTAAGCATTTCTTTTTGCATGCCAACGAAAAGCCAGTTATGGGCAAACAGCCATTCGTTGCTGTAGGTGTCGTGCAAGATTGTGGCGACGGACATCCTCGGTACTGTGAGCTCTGGAATAGCCTATAAGGCATTTATCGGGCCCGCCCTGGAATACTGCAGATTGTGTCCGAAAATATGTTATAGGCTAGAAACTTCGTGTCCGGTGGCGCTAACTGCGTCTGAAAATGGTAGCTGAGGCCCGTAAGTAACAGCGACTGCCTTCTTTAGTCAGTAATACTCCACCGTTACCAACTGTAGTTATGCCGAGGTAGAAAATAGTGTGGCAGCTAACGACTACAACCTTCTTTTTTTAAGAGTATGTGCTAGTCTTACGACTACTCTTCTCCGCCGAAATTTAGCACACAGTTTTCCAGTTGCCAAAATGGTACTCGGAACTCTAGACAACAGAAACTCATACCGGAGCCAGTGAATATGGAGCTTCGGACGAGTAAAATATATTACCAAACGTTCAAGCGTCGTGTCAGAGCCACTCTAGATATACTGTCGATATTTAGATGTCTCTTAAATGAATAAAACTCTTCGCTTACTCGACAACGTTATTCACCGATAAATATTTTACTTTTCTTTTTTTCAAAAAATTTTTTTCTAACCTGATACTTCCTAAATAACTTTAATAAGAGCTGCTCCATCAGCTGTCGCAATTTTCAGCCCGTGTTGACCATCTACAGAGCGTTTGGTGACCTTCGTAACATACCATTATTTACGCTGACTCATTCGCACTGATGACGGCTGAAGACCGCAACAACCCCCTGGCTGCTTTCGTCACTATCATCTTTGACGCCCGTCGAGAAATTCAGAGTTGACGCCAATACACATAATTTCTTTTATTATTCACCTGGGTTGTCATCCAGCATAATGTGCAACTGAAGTTATAATTAATCTTGGAGGGCCCGTTTAATTCAGATACTGCAACAGCGACTTACGAAATGCATCATCCAGGAGCCATCGCTGTAGTCGAGACGACTATATATGTGATGGTCACTTTTTAACGTGCCTGGGTTTATTTTCCTAAATCGTCTTTGACCCAGGGCACGCCCGAAGTAGATGATAGGCATCGGCTGCAGGCTCAGGATACTTCGGATACGGGACATTTGCTTAGGGTGACAAACAAAGGCCCAAGGGATTGCTTCTGAAGGACCATGCATCCCAGAAATATCCGCAAGAAGCCTTTTCTGCACCAGCAAAAGAGACAAATATATCTTGTTACACTTCCTCTACGTAGAGCCCACGGGTAATTTATAGTATAAAATTAGGTAAACAGGCCGCAAATAGCGGTCTTGTACACTAACGATGTCGTTCACAATATATCCATTGCAAGGTATACGTCCCGTGTAGCAGCTGCTGATAAGACCTTTTTATCCGCCATGTGGCGGCAGTGCGTTCTTCAGCCCAGACAGCTTCTGGTCACGCCTTTTTGACAGTAAAGTAAGCGATGGAAAAAGAATAATTTTGCCCCATAGTATACTATAGGCACATGCTATTGATCTGTTCAAATATAAGGAGCGTCGAGCTCATGTATGCAGCTCTCTTGGTGTACGTGGCAGTAAAATTCACCCGCAAATCATTCTAACTGTACAGCAACACATGGTGCCAGCTGGAGAGTTCTGTATATTTATAGGCTGTTGTAACTTGCGTTGATCCAGAGGGCCTAACCGGATTTTTTTCGGGAACTCTGTTTGTAAAGCTGAAAGGGGTCGCGGATATTATTTGCCGAGTGCCACCTCGCCACTTCCAAGCATGCTCGTCAATGAAGCCGGTTTAGTTCATTCTAATTTTCATTTGGTTTTTGCTGATGTGTTAGAAAAGAAACAGATTAACATTGCGGATAATTCCGTAGCCAGGTGCCCTCTAGTTCCCGCCGTGCGTTTGTGCTGGCGTTCAAGTGGACCACCGGTATTTTTTTTCTTACTTTCACGTAATATGACAGAAAGAACATGTGCATGTGCGGTCATAGACTTACAATTCCCATTCAACAGCTTTTATCACACAAGAACCTGAGCAATAAGGATCGTAACTTGAACCCTGGGAACGGGAATTTTTGATTCGCAAAGGTTCTTCATTGGCTTTCTCAGACGCACTTCTTAGGCAAGAATCAGTTTGGATCCCAGGCTTCACCGTTGTTATCAGACTCGTTATTATCGCAGCGCTGAACTTTTTTTTCTGCGTGCCTCCAAGCTCCTAACCCTCTCTGTTTCGTCTCTCGTAGAGAGCACATTGGTTCACGGTGCCCTCAAAATTCAAAGCAATGCCCCGGTAGCAAAAAAAAATAAATAAATAAAGACAAAAGCAAAGGCAAAGAAAGAGCGTAGAGAACCAGCATGCGGAGGTGAGCGAGATGGACAGATACGACAGTGAGTCAGTATGAATAGAGATTCCCGGAACGATATAAACAGCTGTCGCACGCTCTCGGTGCATAAGCCAGTGTGCCAGCTAAAGAGAGCTATCAGGTTTCCCGGCCCTGCGCGCCCACCACGCGACCGAATCGCTCGTTTCAAGCCCTGTGATGTTGCCGACAGCTATGCGAGCCTCGACGTGCGACAAAGTTGCAGAGTCGTAGCGTTATCCCCTCTATATGAAAGCGAAAAGTGTGGCGCGGTTAGTTGCCGTTGGAAAAATGATAACATCAGTGTTCCTACTTCCTCTCACACTGCCTTTTGTTGCACTGCATTCGCTTTCCTTTTTCGATGCTGCACTTCCCATTGAGTATCTCGCGGTTGCTCCGTCTGCTGCTTGCCTCTATTGGTGCTTTATTTATCTCTTTTTTTTGTATTATACATTGACGAGAGCTGGTGGTTTTAACGCCCGTCTTCGGAAAATGACCCTCCAGCCGGAAGTCCTCTGCAAGAATGAAGCGCACCTCTGCCCCCAGGACTTAGAGAAGGCACTAAACTTCAATCAATCAATCAATCAATCAATCAATAATCAATCAATCAATCAAGCAGTGGATCAATCATTTTTATTATAAACACCGCAGTGGTGGTACATTGGTTAAAATGCCAGAAGTAAGACCCTGGGATACAAACCACCCTGACCGAACCTCTTGAACCAATTCGATAAAAAGTAATATAGCAAACCAATAAATTATTTTACCCAACTGATAGCCCATACAGAAAGAGACTCAAGTTCTGAGTGGCTATATCATGTAAATCGTCATGAAACGCAGAGTTACAGAAGAAAAATACAAGTTTTACGCTTCAAAAGCAGTCTGATTATGAGGCACGTCGTAGTGGGTGACTCCGGAATAATTTTGACCACCTGGCGTTATTTAACGGGTAGGTAAAGAAGTCGGTGTGACGCAGCTGCTAACTAATGAATAAAATCAATCTTACCTTAAGTTTGTGTACTTAAATATGCATTGTGTCTTTCATTTCTACGGTAAGCGAATTCCTTAACAAGATGTTAAAAAATACTGCGCTTTCTTTTTAATTTTTTGGATGTTTACAGGTGTCCCGGAAGAACGGAGGATTCCCAGTCGGCACCGGCATAGGCAAAATTAAGTGCGCCGAGAAAGCTACAAATCCAATGCCCAAAAGAGTGCATTGCGGTTGTGACGTGTTCTTAAGTGGAGCTCATGCGATACACCACGCTTACCGTTGGCAACGGCCAAGCAAAGGACATTATTTATCCTCCTCAAAGCAAAATGTTCTTTTTATTTCTCATGTCCTCGCACTTATACATATATCGGCCACATTTCCCTTTTCCGAGAAAGTAGCTGGGAGCCCTTCGACAAACTGTACAAGAAGACTGAAATCAACCAAGGAGTTTATATGCAGCTGTAAATCTAAAACCGTTGTTCTCGTGCAGAGATCATCTGTTTCCGAACGAGTTAAGACAGCACCCACAAAAAAAACAGTCCACGATAACGTGAAAGTATGCTAGTTATCGCACCGTCATGTAGCTAGCATAATGGTTAAGCCAGGTTATTGATCAGAGCTGCATGAATAGACTATTCATAGATGCGCGCACACATATAGCAATTTAACTTTGTAACACAGGGGGAATACAAATGACAGCAAGAAGAATAATATATTCGTACTAAGCAGAATGAAAAATTCCACCATTCACAACAATTATATGTACACAAGAACCTATACGAAGTGCATACACATTCGGACTACAAACAATCGCTGTTGAAAACATTTTAGTAATACAAGCTATATAGATATGACGCGAAGGACACAGACTCTAGAGTATTGACATTACTAGCTTAATTCCTAGATGACCTTATTTAAAAAATATATAATATAAATGGAATTTTAAGGTTACGTGGAAATTATATTTCGAGTAGAATGCAGAGAGTTTAAAGTTGCCGTTGGTGCGTGCCTTGTGTTAAGTATTGCATGGTAAAGAAAATAACCTATACGTACCCTTCACCCGCCCGCCTCCCCTTATATTCCCAGGTATTTAAAGTATACCCCCAACTGCCGGTGCTGTGGAACTCACCCGGCTACGCTTCCGCATATGCTGTGGGAGTGCCCAGCACAGTACACGCACATTAACACCACGATCCCCTCGTCGAGGTTGCGTGAGGCTCTGCGGAGCTCCGCCCTCGACGACCAAACCTGGGTGACCCAGCACACCCGTGAGGCGGCGGCGAGGCAAGCCCCTCGACGTCCCCTCATGGGAGGCTTAGGCCCGGCCATCTTAAAGTGCTGGTTCCGCAATAAATGTTTATTCCTCCTCCTCCTTAATGGTAATGGCAAATTGGTGTTCTCTATGAAGACTATTAACACTGTAGTTTTATTATTTCTTTGAGGTATCAATGGTAATATCCGAGTAAACATAACGTTATAATTATCAAAGCGCGTCCTTGGAATTGTGCTATATGCCGGTGCTATGTACAATGGCGTTCAATATGAGCTGCAACACGGTGGCCGTGATCGAAGGCGCTCTAAGACTGCACGACGGCGCCGACGAGAGGAACGTTGTTTATTTGCGCAATTCTTCGTGTGCTAGCGCCGTTTTGCCACTCATATTAAGCGCGACTGTAAGTTATGCATATAAAGCCCCATATTTCGCTGCAGTAACTGAAGTGTGAGTGAAATAAGGAAAATATAAAGAACGAACTGCGTTATAATGGGAGTTACAGCTGCGCCACTTGCGACAAAGCGCTACATTTGCGACTTGCTGCATGCGCCAAGAACGTAAAAAATGCCTCGGATACTGTAAAATGCTTCACACCCTTACAAGTGAAAAAGGGTTTAAATCGGTCTAAATCTCCCCTCCTTAGACGCAAAAAGGGTCTAATGGTTCGAGTTAATGATCTATTTACGCTCCTTTTCACTTTTAAGAGTGCTTAAATTATTTTACAGCGTATCACCACCTTATCTGTTCCAAAACACAGCGCGATCACCTAGGGTTTGTGCTCAAGTCAGCTTTATACAGAAGTTGTAGGTAAATTGCCCCGGTTTTTGTTAACTTCTTCCTCGGGATATCAGGAGTCTCCACAGTCGTCGCGCATTGTGCCATTCTAGACTGTTCCAGCCTGCTCAGTTCACGTGCAGAAATGAGCGGCAGCATTAGCACGCCCGCGGATCGAGCCTGTGCTTGTGCTTGGTCGGGGAGTTGCGTATCTTCAAGACAGCCACGCGCATGCAAGATCACACGCGAACAACTTTCTGTGGCAATAGACAGTTTCAGTTACACGTACGTAGAGACTTCACGTACGCAAAGGTGAAAAGTCTACGTACCTTACGTGCACGCAATCTGAAACGCCTTTAGCTACAGTGTACGCGACGCGCGCCATGAGGAACCACGTAGCTCCATCTATCGGGAAATATGAACACTGCGGTAGCCTATTCAATCCAAGATGAGTATTTCAGCCAAGCCGGTGATGTGCATTGATGCGTGCCGGTCATAGTCTCCGCAGTGCCTGAAAGTGTGTTGTACAAGCGCTACCTGCTGTCATCGTTGTCCTGAGCCGCTATTCTGGACATTCCGCCATTTTCTCCGAGGCGTGACGTAGGCGCGAGGCTTACAAAATGGCGCCGATGGCCCCGATTTGCTTTCGTAACGTGACGCAAATTTGACGTTTCGCCTAAGAAACTGTAATGTAGGCATTGAACCTAGCGTTCTTGATAAAGCAAAACAGTTTTCCTCCCCAGTAAAAATAAAGCAGCTAACTCAAAGCGTACGATTATTCCATCAAAATCGTTTCTATCTTCCGTCGTCTGCATGCGCACAAGCTGTCGTCTGCTTCATTAGCTAGGGATCGGTGTGCTCGAGAAGAAACTGGATGATGGCATTGTATATTGGCGCCCACGCAGGCGTGCTTTCTACCTTGAGACACCATAAGTGACCTACCATGGATGATAGAGCGTGCGCTCTAGGCCGCGTTATCGCTATCTTGTGAAACGCAAGTGACTCAGCCCGAAAAAGCGGCCGAAATTCATCGATAGCGTTGCGCGCACCACAGGTATCCGCTTACGCGACGCAAGCGCCGGCATTGCCATTTCTTGTTTCAGCTTCGCTGTTACTCGCACAGCGAGAGGATAAAGCCCCTATCTTTATAAAAGTAGCGCCATTCTTAGATCTTGCCCGCCACCGCGCTCACCCCGGCGCTTCATCCTCGCCCTCTCCTTAGCACGGCCTCCTGTCGCCCCAGCCTACCTCCGCTCCCCCATTGCCACTCCGTGTCCACGTGGAAGTTCGGCGTCGCGCTTTTAGTAATTTTATCTTGCCAGCGCAGCTCCGCATGCACATTCTCGGCCTGTGCGACCGAAAGTGCTGTACGCACAAACGGATCAAACGTGTTAGGGACAAGAACTTCGTTGTGATGGCAATGGCTGCTGCGCCTTAAGTGCCGCAAACCGACCAAGGCGAGGGCACAAGGCTGTTTTTGGTTTACCATCCGGCTGGCGCATACGCTTTGCTTGCACATTGATATTGCGCCGTCTCGCATCGTCGCGTTGCTACTTCCAAAACAGCATTATTAAGACCTAGTTGACTAGACTGACGAAGCAAAATCGCGCCTCAAAAACGTCTCCGCAGGGCGCCGATCTAAGTTTTCCTCGGTTTCCTCTGGTAGCGCGTTAGCTGCGTCTGCCACGGCAGGCCCGACGCAGGCGGCGCCACTGTCGATATCGCGCCTCGATCGCGCTCGGTCGTCGCCGATGCGCGATAGTGGAACGGAGGAGGAGGGGAAGTGGAGTGCGCTACTTTTATACAATCTGGGGCTTTCCGAGAGGAAACTTCAAGGCGCCGCCTTGCGTACATTTCTTTTTATAAATTAAAAGGTCGCCGTTATCATAGCCTTTTATGATGCGAAAAGTCAATAATATTGATTACGATACAAACGCAGTAGTGAAAAGTGCAAGAAGTTGCAGAAAGTTTCTTAATTTTAACCAATATTATTTCAAATAAATGTGTTTTAAATAAAAATGATGTTTCGAAACAGAAATTCCAACACCACCCGAGAGCGATGCAAATGCTATGAGCACGCGTTGTGCACAAAAGATTTCCATGGCCCCAAATGACAGGGAAAATGTGGCGATACGCATGCCTCTCGACTGGTATTGCATATGGCAGCTCATTAGCATAATTCGTGTGGCTCCTCGTACCCCAAATTATGGCGGAAAATCTCTGCAATGGCGGCCCAGCGCAACGTCACGCAACGTCAAATTGACGTTTACGAGACGACCCTTCCTGTGACGCTCTTCTCGGGATATTCCTTCAGCCAATCAACAAGCTGACATGCCGGCTATCTTGGAACGCCACCATATATTCGCGAAATTGCAGATGCATTGCACGGGTTTCTTCACGCTACCGTCCACTTTCTTTTTAAAGCGCTAAAGTCGCAACATAGGTGACAAGGACCACAAAAAAGTATTAGTTGATAAATTTTGCAGCTCCACGTCACGTTTCGTCATTCTGATGCAAACGCAAAATTGCATTTTGCAAAACTTCTCGTTCCCGTCACAAATTTCAAAACACGTGACGTCTCGACAGCCAATGAGAGAGTCAGCATGGCGAATAATGGTGGCCGTGCAGCCGCCACATGTGTCGAGAATAGAGCCTTTGGAATGAAAATGATGACCAGTCATCTTGTCGCCGTGTTCCGGCGCGCGCTCGGCACGCTATCGCTTGTTCGTGATCTCGCGAAACCCCCACGTGAAGCTTTATACGTGCGCAAGAAACGCACGCAAAAAAATCCAATCTCACGTGCGTCCGTGAGACCAGCGCGCGGCCGTTGCGTTTTGCGCATGCGCACTGCTTACACGTAGAAGCTTTAGTTACGCAAAGCCTCTACGTACCTGTAACTAAAACTAGAGAGCTGTAGATTAGGGGGACGCAAGCGTAGGGGCCCCCTAGCGCTTAGTGCCGTGGTACTGCGCATGCGCAGACGCCTACGTCAACTTGCGTCCTTGCGTTGTAGGGGTGGCCGAAAACATCGCTGCCCCTAAGAGGTCACGTGACCAACGCTACTCTCGCGGTGGACCAGAACTTCCGAGAAGCGAACCAAGCCGAGACGAGCCGCCAGTCCCACCACACACACAGTAGACATGGCTGCGCCGGCAAGGTCGTGTTCCCGCGTGCATTTCACTGCTGATGTTGACATCCTCGTCCTACGCGAGGTCAGGGCAAGCTACCCATTTGAAGACGTTTCGCGGTTGACTGTCACCTCCGAGAACCTCCTGCGGGCCCTTTGTCGCCCCGCTGCCTACAAGGCCGCGTGTATTTGTTGCTGGCTCGATTCGCTGCACGTGACCGAGCTAACCTCGGAAAGTAAGTGTGCTGTTCGCTTCGCTGCTTTCAGTAGTTGTTCTCGGAGCTTACATTGCGAAGTTACCCTATCTGTCGAGCGTTCTTTTAGGTCCGGAACAGAGGAGGAGTACAACGAAAAAGAACAGCGCCTTGCAGAGATCTACGAGCTCGCAAAGGAGAAGCCCTCGGCTGTTCGGAAAGTTGCGGCCACACGACGGCAACAGCAGCAGCACAGTCAGTCCCGGCGGCCGGCCTCGGATAAAGGCATAGCGTCGGCTGTCCGGGACTTTGCTGCCTCAGAAATTGCCACGGAGTTAGATGGAACCGACGACGGTGGTTCGATGGCGCACGAGGCCGTCGCTTGTGACGACGACAACCTTTGTAAGTTCCTCGTTGATCACCAGGAAACAATGCTTGTATTAGTGGTCCTAGTATTTCTAGAATAATATCTAATGGTCGCTTAGCTTGTATGCTGGTAGTTAAAGGCCTGTATTTAATAAGGCTAACGTATATAGTGATGAAATGGTCGTGCTGTGCACGAAGGCCGTGGTACTATATACATATTGGACGCATTTGCGTACCTTTCCATCTTTATTACATGAAAAAAAAATGTGCTGCCACTACTGCATAGCATTTTCCTTTTTCTTAATAGTGAACAAGTTCGAACCGCAGTTTTCGTCTGATTAGAAAGCTAGCGGCAGCTCATCCTCCACACTGCCATTGAGACGAAAAAGAAAAAGCTTGTGGTAAGGGCTTCATATGGCCAAGATGGATGGAAGCATTAGCTAGTTGGTTTGACATTGGCAACGAATAAGTAGCACAGTAAACTAAGGAAGGCGTAGGTACTATCGGGGTCAAATGAAACGCGAACAGCAGAGCGCGTGGCAGTAGCATAACTGAAAGTATAGTGCGCACCGTCCAGTCATCACCATTGACAGGCGCGTACATCCGGTTTGACCGCACTGCGAGGTTATGCTCCCCCTTTTCATTTCTGTTCTGGTTCTCTTCTACTTTAAAGCAAGAAGAGATACTGGCGAAGTTATGATGATGGCGCGAACCGTACCACGCGCACCGCTGTTCACGTTCTTCATTTTTTTTCTCGCTTTCAAGTAAAAGAGAACCAGAAGAGAAACGAAAAGGGGCAGCATCACCTCGCAGTGCGGTCAAACCGGATGGGCGCGCCTGTCGACGGTGAGGACAGGATGGCGCGCACTATATCTTCAGTTATGCTTCGGCCACGCGCTCATCCGCTCGCGTTTCATTTGACGCTGATAGTACATTTACATTGCCTGCTTGTGTCTGTAGGTCACGTTTCATGTCCGATTTGCTGTACAACCTATTCATTACATATACTATATGTACTGTCTTTCAGTGTCTACAAATATGTACGACCTGGCTGAGGTGTCTGCGGCAGAGCCCCTTCACGGTGACTATACGAGGTGCTGGCCGCAGCTCCAGGGCTACATGCCAGTGCTTCGGTGAGTAGGTCACCGTGGAGGGCAACCTCTCCCAGCGCCTCATTTCATCCCATCCGGGACCCCACCGCTAGCCCCACACCTGGCGCTACCCCTGGACCCACCCCAGGCCCTATCCCTACCCCCACCCCTGTCCGCCTCTCCGGTACCCCTCCTACTAGCACCCTGACTCCAACTGGTGTACACCAGTGAAGTCGTATGTTTTAGTAAACCATGGATATACCTTCATGAGATGGCGTGTACCAGCCACCAGCTGTTGGCCGTGAGGACCGGACATGCTGGGGCGGAGCATCTGCTTTGGCGGAGCCATGTGTGCTACAATTTTCTTGGTATTGGCCATCTTTTGTACGCTGTATGATGCATTCCTGTGTTTTTCCCTGCCTTTGATTTTATCAAACTTTGTTTGTGGTGTGCCCAAAGTAAATTTAGCCGTAAGTAACATTTGAGCTTGTCTCACCGGGTTTAGTACTACTAGGTGTTGCTGCGAAGACTCGGTAATTTTTCAACTGTGACAGATCGCACAATTCTAGTCCTTGAGCTGGTCTAATCGAAGAGGCAGACATTAGTAGTTGTTGTACTAGTAGTAAGTAGTAAACGTTTATTCCATGAAGGGGATTGAATGGTGAGTGGGTGGGGCCCTCAGTCCAGGGCTCCACTGGCCTTAGCGGCTCGACGAAGCCCAGCGAGGCAGACATTATTTTCCCGAGAAATCGTAGTGCCTAATCTACTAATTCACGAATGAACATTTTCACTAATTACCTTGTGTTTTGTGTGGAAATTTACAAATTTAAATTCGTGGAGACTCTAACGCTTATACACTTGAAAGAATTCTGTGGATGCACCATCAAACTTGCTGTAGAAATGCACAGTCGTTCCATTTACTCTTTATTTGAAACTCCGTTTTGTGCACTGAAGCACAAAAGTGTCCCCACCGCAATTGCATGTCTTCAGAACGATTGCGAATTTGTCTCGAGACTGTTGTTATCCTGATAATTTGTTACAATTGAATCTACCTTGTGAAATTTCAGGCTACAAATTGCATTTTGTGCTGTGAGGTTAATTAGTGAAAAACTTCATAAGTAAATTTTTAAATTATTCTACAATGCATTTCGATTTTTAGTCTCAATGTCTGCCTGTTTGGCCAGTCCAGCTCAATGATTATGATTCTGCTATCTGCCAGATTCTTTAAAAGATTAACAAAAGTCTCCGCGGAAACACCCAGTATTTCGTTAAGGTTTTGAGTAGATAAGAAGTGAAGTGAAGTGACGTTTATTTTCCTTCTTACAAAGGAGGAAGCCGGGGCTAAAGGCTGGAAGGCCTGACGAAGGCCTCGGCTCCCCTGTGCAGTTTGACATCATATAACGCATAACTTAAAATGTAACAGTGTAAACACAGAATCTCACATGAACATACAGTTATTACAAAGAAGCAAATAACAAACAGATATCAATAAAGTGGCGCTATACAAAACACAAGTCAGAATCAAATATTTTTGGTTCGTTTTTTAAATACGCTCAATGAAACACCAAAATTAACATTTGTTGACACCTTATTAAGAGTTGAAATTACCTGAAAATTTAATTTTTGTTTGCCATAGTTAGTACGTGTTTTAGGAACCTGGTAGATTTGTGTAGGAAAATAGTATGCGTCACTAGACATAGGATAGTTTTGTATGTGTAATTTACTATTTTTGATATATTGCAGCAGACGAAAGGGTAGACCTGATTCGCTTTAAGCAGATCATACCTGCAAAATAACGGCGACGTGGACAAATCTTTTGGTCTGCCATAGTAACCATGGATGTACCGCAGGGCTCTCTTCTGAAGTATTAGTAGTTTCTGATAGTAGAAGTAGTGGTTCCCCATACTAGAACACAGTAGCTTAACTTAGAGTATATAAGTGCATAATAAATCTGCAGTCTTAGCCACACAGGTACAAGATTAGCTACTTTGTAGAGACAGCCAACACTTTTACTTATTTCAGATGTCAATTTGGATATATGTGTGTTCCAGGAAAGGTTTTGGTGGAACCACACGCCAAGAAATTTAATACAGTCAACCTCATTTATTGTTACGTTACCGAACTGAATGCTGATTTTATATAAATCATTATTAATCGGTCTAAAAATAATGTAACATGTTTTAGATAAATTTAAGGAAAACTTATTGCGTTGTAGCCAGGATTGTAAGTTATGTAAGTACCTATTTACCATACCCTCTGCTTGCTTTAGAGATTTGGCAGTAAAAAATATGTTTGTATCATCAGCATACATAATCATGTCATGAGCACCGGGTAGATTGGTAATGTCATTAATGTACATCAAAAACATTATCGGTCCCAATATGGATCCCTGAGGAACTCCAGAAGTGATTGGCAGTCGGTTAGAAGAGACATCATTCACCCGCACATATTGCGTCCTATTACATAAATAATTCTGTAGTAGGGTTTAGTGTAACACCACGTATGCCATAATTATTTAACTTGTGTAAGAGAGTGTCATGCTGTACACAGTCAAATGCCTTCCGAAAATCTAAAAATAATCCAAGAGTGTAGTGCTTGTCTTCAATGTTTTGAATAATTTGATCCTTAATAACAAGTAGCGCTTGCTCTGTAGATTTTTTCTTCAGGAAGCCAAACTGGCAAGTAGATATGAGGTTGTTTTTAGTGAAGAAACATTCAAGCCTGCAATTAATGACACCCTCGAACACTTTAGAAAATATTGGCAACACGGAAATTGGTCGGTAGTTTGACATTTCTTTTCGATTACCACCTTTGTATATTGGACATACTCTGGCTATTTTTAAGTCATCGGGAAAAACGCCAGTTGTAAACATCAGGTTGGCAAGGTAAGACAAAACTTCAGATATATAAGCCGCAACATGTTTGATAGGAACAGATCTGATGTCATCATGGCCCGCAGACACATCATTTTTGAGGTTGTTGATTAAAATTGCTATTTCTTGAGCGGATGTCGGCGATAAAAACACAGACTTTGATAGAGAAGTGATAAGGTTATCAAATGCAGTGTCAGCTTCATGTACATCACTGAGTGGTTTACCAACACTGACGAAGTATTTATTAAAAGCACAGGCAAGTTTAAAACCTGAAAAGTTTCCATCTGGCGTATCGATCTCGTTCACAGTGTTATTATCTTTTCGTTTGGTTAGATTTGTAACTTCCCGCCATACTTTACTACTGTCATTTTGGATTCGTGTAAAGCGCTCGATAAAGTAGTTAGTTTTTGCAGCTTTTAATTCTTTATTCAGTTTATTTCTGTACTTTTTATATTCCTTGAACACAATAGGGTCCCGACTATCGACAAAAGAGTGGTACATCTTGTTCTTTTTGCGGATTTTTTCGTGCAACTCTTTACCTATCCAGTGCTTCCTGAATTTCTTTTTGTTTAATTTTCGTTGAATTAGGGGGAAAGCATTATTATAAGCGTCCAAAAACTTGCTAATAAACTCCGAATACGCCTCATTTATGTCACCTATGTCATATATGCTATGCCAATTTATATTCTGAACGAGGTATTCAAAGTTCATCAAGGTTTCATCAGTAATTTCCCGCGTAACATATTTAACAACTTCATGTTTAGGTTTGTGCACCCTTTGGATAAACCAAAAAATTGGAATGTGATCGCTGATGTCAGAAATCAGTAAACCAGATTCGACATCAGATGGTACGGCATTTGTCACACAAACATCTAAGAGGGTAGCAGTATCAATTGTAATTCTTGTCGGTAGAGTGATGTAATTTGAGCACGCTAAAGATGGGAGAACACTGTTAAATTCTCTAGTATTCTGGTCATCAGACAGCAGATTGAAATTAATGTCGCCCATGAGTACAAACGGAAGAGATATGGAGTGCAAATTTTCAAGCAATTTTTCAAGAAAAGAAAAAAAGAATCGTTTGTTTCCAGTTGGTGGCCTATAAATTGCCGCGACGACTATGTTAGGCAGCGATACAGTTAAACATTCAACATTAGGACTCATTATTGAACAGTCGTCCAAGGCAGAATGCTGGTAGCAACTTTTAACATAAACAGCAAGGCCTCCGCCCCTTCCAGTGGGCCGCAGTAGACCATTATACGTGTAGTTATGGAAATGAAGATGATCATCATGGGTGAGCAACCAAGTCTCAGAAAATAGCAAAGCATCAAATTCGGTCGTTAATGAAGCAAAAAAATGATCAAGGCGGTCGCGTTTGTTTTTAATGCTTCTAATGTTAAAGTGAACAAGAGAAATTTCTTGCTGTCGGCTACTGAACCTAGTGTTAAAAATCTCGGAGTTATAGAGAGAACAAGTTGGCGATTGGAACATGGCCATGATCACTGAAGTGAACAATTAAGCCACTACTGGGATATCTTGCACAAGTCGCCCTCATCGACAATCCTGATGGCATTAGTGGATTCATTCTTTCGGGCGAAAATCTTGCCTCCGCTCGTCCAAACAAATTTCCAAGACATTTGCTTCTTGCGGGCAATGGTGGCTCCCAACAGCCGCTTATTCGATCGAGTTAGATGCTCGTTAACATACACCCGATCAGATCCATGAACTCCCAGCATTTCGTTCGTAATCTGATGTTTCCTAGCTTTTGAAAGAACTGCCTGTCGCTTATCGCGGCGCACGAAACGAACAATAATGTTGCTTTCACCTTCCATGCGCGTCGCTATCTTGTGACACGTATCAATGTCAGCAGCACAAAGTGGCGCTTGAATGATTTCGCCAAGTCTTTTTATTACATCATCAGCGTTGTCGACCGACTTGACGCCCTTTATCTCTAGGTTATTCAATCGGCTATATTGCTCAAGCTCGTCCACCCTTTGGGCTAGCTGCTTGTTTTCTTTCTTGAGAGCTTCGTTACTTTTCAGCAGAACGCTCAGTTCGTGCCTCAAGGCTTTCAATTGAGTATTTATTGCCCTAGTTTCATCACAAGTGTCACTGCAGAACTTGACACTTTCCTTCACGGAGCGCATTTCAAGTCTCATTTCACGTTTGAAGTCATCCAGAGCCTTCACGAAGTCTTTTGACATTTTCACAAACGCAAATGCAATAGAATACAAATACGATACAAGTGTAATGAAAGCTTGGCAGCAGCGCACAGCAATTTACAAAGTATATACGAAAAACTTCAAATAGATTAAATTAAATTATGGGGTTTTACGTGCCAAAACCAGTTCTGATTATGAGGCACGCCGTAGTGGGGGACTCCGGAAATTTGGACCACCTGGGGTTCTTTAACGTGCACCTAAATCTAAGTACACGGGTGTTTTTCGCATTTCGCCCCCATCAAAATGCGGCCGCCGTGGCCGGGATTCGATCCCGCGACCTCGTGCTCAGCAGCCCAACACCATAGCCACTGAGCAACCACGGCGGGTAAACTTCAAATAGAGCTCACCTGCAAGAAGCAGAAAAATTAGGCTGGTGCGTATGGATTGTGCGCTGCTGCCAAACTACGTCCAAATGCAGAGCTGGCAGACTTTTTATAGCAGCTGAAGCCGCTGTCCCCTTGCTGATTGGCTCCTGTGATGCAGCGCCCCGTCCGGAAAGCAGCAGCTATCAGGCTACGGACTTGCGTCGTAGCGTGATGAACCAGCCGAAGTGAGTCGGTCGGTCCTACAATGCTTGATCACCGCTGCAAGAAGCAGAAAAATTAGGCTGGTGCGTATGGATTGTGCGCTGCTGCCAAACTACGTCCAAATGCAGAGCTGGCAGCCTTTTTATAGCAGCTGAAGCCGCTGTCCCCTTGCTGATTGGCTCCTGTGATGCAGCGTCCCGTCCGGAAAGCAGCAGCTATCAGGCTACGGACTTGCGTCGTAGCGTGATGAACCAGCCGAAGTGAGTCGGTCGGTCCTACAATGCTTGATCACCGCTGCAAGAAGCAGAAAAATTAGGCTGGTGCGTATGGATTGTGCGCTGCTGCCAAACTTCTGCAACTTCTGCTGCCAGACACACAAGCTTCTCCATAGCGAGAGCGCTCATCAAAAATCTGTTCTTGCATTTAAAGCATACACATCTATGCACCAAATCGTGGGTCTTGGTCCACACAGATGAATTCGGATTCGGAAAGGGTATACATACTTGATATCAGAGTGGCAAATGACGGTAGCTCGAAATGGACATAGGACGAGCGCTGTGTTCGTACCACAGCACTCGTCGTGTGTCCTTATCAGGTTGCCAGTGTGTTCCGCACAGATTTTAACTATGGACCCATTAAAACTAGCCTTCAGAAAGAAGCCGCACAACTAGTCGTGTGGCGAGCAGTGCGCATGGTATCACAATATATTGGGTAAATCTTAAGTGTTTAGCTGGCTTGAACACGAAATGCAATTCTCCCAATAAGGTTGAAGAGCGCATTCATTGCGGCTGCACTTTATTCCTGAGCACATGAGCACGCACGCATCTGTTCATTGATCGTCAGGTCATTGTATTTGCTCGTTTACAGTTACATGCTGTTTCATATCTGCATAACTCTGTTACGTAAGCATCTAGTGCAATGTTCCGTTAGCCTTCATAATTAATTGTTGCTCTGGATTACTTCGTCGCTCAATGCAGGTCAAACACAAATCAAATAAATGAGCCTCATGTGTCTTGTAGTGGAAGACGGCGCAAGAAACAGGTGCAAGAAACACAAAACAAGTGCTGTGTTATTTGTTCAACACGTTCAGTGAGCTAGTAACAGGCATGAATATTTACAAGAAAGTCAGATGGTCAAGTGGCACGTCTGGGACATTTCGCTTGGAATGACTTCCTTATTTCTTTTTCCCACTTGTAAAGGCCATGTCTCATATCGAGTTACAAGGCAGGCAAGAAACTATTTTCGGTCACTTTCACAGAGGCTCTGCAGCGCTCTCTTAATGAATGAGTGCAGGTGGCGGTGATGATCTTCTGTACAGAGGTTTCGCGGCACCCACTTTTAGTGACAGCTGATGTGCAGAACATTTTCATTGCCCCTCTAAGCAGGTACAGATAATCTACTTATCTTATCTGTTTCGTTTACAGGTAAAAGGCATGCAGACCCTGATCTGCAGTTTTTTAGAAGAGGCTACACTTTGAAAAGTGGGCCAGAGCCAGGGAGATGGAGCTGGAGGAGACTCGCCTTACCGTTGAAGATAGGCGCATTCTACTTGAGGAAAACAGGCTTTCCTTTGAGCGAGAGCAATTTTTCCAGAAGACACGTGAAGGGAAGGCAGCGCAAGACCAAAGGAAAGAAGAGCGTGAGATGTTCGAAAGGCAGCAACAATGCTCTATTGGACGTCATCAAATCACTGGCCCCAAATTTCAACAAATGAACTTCTGTTTCTGTGATCAACACAGGATGAACAAGGGATGTCCCTGGAGCCATTGTTTCAACAAGGTTACTTGACTTGAGCGGAGAAACAATTGCTTTCCTTGACAGCATTTATGTATCTTCTTCTCGAACACCCGCTATGGGGGAGGAGAATAAAAAGGCGTGTATAGAGAGGGGTAAGGCTCATTGAAATTTATCAACGCCCTTTACCCAACTGAATGCGCCCACTTTTATTTTCATCCTCCGTAAGAGGTGTTCGAGAGGAAGGTACATAAACGGTGTCAAGGAAACCGATTGTTTCCCCGGCAAAGGGAAGTCCCCTAGTTAAGACACTGGCTCCCGAGACGTCCCTTATTCAACCTCTATTGACCACTTCGTCCACGTCTTTTCCTGAGTGCATCTCCTAGCGCGTCTGTGGAACCAACTTCGGACTGTGCCCACATCCAACTGTTCTGCCAGACTCTACCAGTTCAGTAGCCTCGGTCAGGCAAGTAACACAAAAACGGTCCTTCTCAGGACCACCCTCATGTCTGCTTCGGCCAAGGGATCGCACGAGACCCCGTACTCACACCGTACCCTCTTTGCATGCTAAGCACAGCTTTATATTACAGGTGTTATGAGAATAAGTTAAGTTGCGAGAGATGCCCTGTCCTATAGTTGGTTTCTTCTTCCTGTGATGCTGATAATCTTATTCACTTTTAGTACCCTCTTGGTCTGTCTTTTGCATGGCGAGCTGGCTGCTTCGGAGGCGAGGTGGTGCCTAGAGGACCATGGTGATGACTGCGGACTCATCGGTTACTGACGGACAGGTGGACTGACACAGGCACATTATTGAGCAACGAATATGTGATCCGCAGTCAGACCAGCATTGTTCCTTATTGTACCTTTCTTTCTGTAGCCTTTATTCACTTGTTTTTGCAGTTGTATAAGGTAATACGAAACAGTGAACAATTGCCGGCATTATGATAACAGAGAGTGGATGACTGCCTAGCTTGCAGCTTCCAACACAGCAAGTTGAGCGAGTTGATATGTTGGCGTGTATGTGCAGCGCGACACAGACAAGGTTCGAAGAATGGACGACGTGAGCGCTCGTGTCGACCATTCTTTGCACCTTGCACGTGTCGCGCTACACATACACGCAAACGTGTAGCCGCCTTCATGTTTTTCTATTTTTTGTGTTGCAGTTAGCGTTTTTTTTTACTGCTGACGAGACGGGTCATTTTTTTTATTTAAGCGAAAGAGGATAGAAATCCGATGACGGAGCCACTTTTTATTATACTATTACTTCATGTTGCATTTTTTGTGAAGCTGTTGAAGCTAGCACATAGGTGGAAAGCGTAGAGGGTAAAATATGCAGAAAGGCTTCTTGGTGAGCGTTGATGAAGCAGCCTGTATCCACAAATGACCAAACAGTACTGCCTAACCTTACGGGGCCCCTCCCATCATCACGAGCGATGGGGGGTTCTTAAGTTTTCGTGCACTATTATGCATATGCAAAATCGGATGCCGCTAGAAAATGTGCTGGAAGCTACTGTAAATAAAAGGCAAAATGTTTTCTGTTTACCAGTTGTGTATGTCACTTTCTACCTTAAATTCTTACCCAAATCACCGGAAAATCCACGTGGCAATTGGCAACTTAGAGCAAATTGTGCAAAACTTTCTGGTCGTAGATAAGTCCACCCATAGGTAAAACGCTTTGCATGAACAGTCCCACGTAAAATACGGCCTGTCCCACACCATAAATTCTTTCGGAGTGTAAGCATTGGCTCTCATATTTTCAGGTTTTCCCCTAAATGTTTTCATGAGAATTCTCTAGCAGTCTAACACTGGAGGGTTGGCACAAGGAAGAACTGGTGGTTTATATAGCTTGCCAAGTTGCTATGCAAGTTTATATTTTCCAACTACTACTACCACAGTAAGCTGTAAATCTGGTGAAATAAACTATGAAATTTGACCGATTATTCAAGCCACCCCGCCAGGCTCACACTTGCAGGACCACTGCAAGACGTTATTTGCGGATTGCATATGTTTCTTTCAAAACTGCTTCCTTCTGACGCACCACTAGCTTTGCCATACCACTCTACGTACCCACTTTCCCAAATTCCAAGAAACTGTAGTGAGAGTACCCAATTTATTTCCCTGAAATTTCCAGAGCTGACTAATTCCTTAGAAATGCCAGGTTTTCTCAGATGGCAGAGACCCTCTTTCTGTCTCCACCATATTCTTTTTTCTCCAGTTTCGCACAGTAAGAACTGGATTGTGAGCGATGCCAAGACAGAAATTTCCAGGAAATTCGCATTTAGAGGATGAAAATGTTCCGAACATTGATTCTAGGGGTTTTGTCGGCGATGAGGGTGACACCGCTGCCAGAAGAATGCGGAATTCAGGCAACATCAATCATTTTCAGATTAGAAAACCCTGCGTTAAGAATCGCAAGTTGACAACGAATTACCACCCACCTGCTGTGACGGCAGAGTGGCAGTGGTGTTCTGTTGCCTCTAGCCTATTCTCGTGATAAAGTGAGAGTTGGTTCACCTGCCAAGTAGTTTATTCATTGCAAAAACATGCGAATGCGACATTATTTTTTGGTACACGCCTATTTCAGTGTTCTTTAACAAGTGTGCAAATACCATACCTCGGTAGCAAATGGTGTGAGAATTTTTTATGTTATATCCTAACATACAAGGACTAACTAAAATTCGAATAAGTACAATCCAAAGGGAGAAAATTGAGGCTTGTAAAGATTTAAGCAAAAGTGACATGATAGCAACACTACAAAAGAAGCTATTTCAGAATACTCCATATTTAACAAGATGACACGGTCAGAACAATTTGCAAACCAACAGTTTATTCTTGCACATCTGTTTTTCCTTATGACACGAGAGTGACCCTTTCACTTCTTTATTCGTGCATGCGCTGGTGCATATACACATCAGGAGTGTATGTCACGTTCCCAGCCTCGATGTACAAACTGTGGAGCTGAGCATGCTGCATCATACGGAGAGTGTCCCAAAAAGAAATCAGCAACTCTTGCACGAACAATGGAGCAAATCCAGAGAAAGTGCGGAAACGACGAGAACCACCACCTAATCCCGATGTGATACTTACATCTACAAACCAAAAGCAACGCGACACGGTACAGTACAGCGACACGGCTTCGAAAACGTCCTTCGCCTCCGTCCTAAGAGAAAACCAGTAAAGGTCATCATCTGCAAAGAGTCAATCAAAGCGCTCAAGTGATGCAGCCGCAAGCCCACAACAACAATGTCCCCAAGGTCGTAGCAGAAGAACAGGTAGAACCAAAAAAAAAAAAAGCTGTTAGATGGTAGCACTGTAAATGACATGTCAAGTATGCCGATTCCCATGATGTTCGCAGCAATCAAGCCTATTCTCTGTGACAGTCCGTCGTTTAAAAGCATCCCTGAGGTAGAGGCCATCCTGGCTTTGGAACCGTTGGTGTCGCCTTCTTTCACGGTGCAACGCCGTGATTCTTCGGAGTAGCAACGATGGCTTCGCCAACAATCGTCTCGCAAGCAGTATCCACCAACAAACGCTTCCGCCCATGTACTATATTCCAGTGGAACGCTCGTGGCTTGCGCTCGAAGTTAGCAGACCTTAACTATCTTGCGCGAGTGTACCTATTCCCTTGTATGGTCATTTCCATGTCTTGCGTCGACGAGCAGTTTAGGATAAATGGTTATTATTTTCATGATTCTAGGCGACAAAACGGAATTAGCCGACTGCTCTGGATTTCGCAACGACGTGCCTGCATCTGGGATTGACTTAGCACCGCTTGACAAGAATGAATATATTTGTGCAACCACAGTGATTGCATCTAAAGTGTTTACCCTGATTGGCGTCTACTAGGATCCAGGATCACCTTTCGACGTGTCAATATCGGAAAACTTGCTGCCCAGCACTCAATCTCCACATATTATTTGTAGTGCTTAAAGTCAGGGGGGTGGGGGGGGCGCCCCCCCCCCCCCCCGCTCCAGCTGTTGCAGTGTGGCAACACTTTGACAACATCTGGATGTTATATATTATGAGTAGTGCCTTGGCGTGTGGCCATTCTAACTCTCAATTTTTTCGATTAATGATATTAATGATTTAAGCGCAATTAATTGGTTAAAGTGGCATGAACGAAAGCAGGAAAGCAGGTATTGTCGCACTGCTACTGGTACTTTTCCTATGTGCTTCCATTCTTTGACCTGTTTCAATGCCGGATCCTGTCAACGCTTCACTGATATATGCAGGATGTCTCAGCAAACACGTTCAAAAATTTTTAAAAGTTGCCTGTGGCAGATAGCAGTTCACATACATGTGCACGTGGTGCTACGTTGGCGAAGATTCTTGCAAGATACAATATAGAGCCCTGGAACGATGGCAGCATAACATTCCTGAAAAATCCGAAGACTGTTAGCTGCACTGACGTCACATTCGCATCAAGTCAAGTTGCCCCTATGTTTGGTTGGTATACAGATTTCGTGACTCGAGGTAGTGATCCCTACCCGATCCTAATCTCTGCCCTTTCTTTTCGTGCCCAGAAAAGTGAAACTAAAGTCGGTAGACTGGGAAGCTTACATAGCAGCCGTAGACAAAGGGATCACAGCCTCAACTATACGAACGCAGAATTAATACCGACAATAGTTCATTACCTCAAACAAAGCACCCGCTCTGCCACTAAGCATTGTAACATAGCTACTAACGACTAATAATTCGAAAGGTTATGTGCCATTCGAAGGGGTGCCAAAAGGAAGGCTCTACGTACTAAGAATATCGAAGACCTCAGAACTTGTCGACGGGCACAAAGACATGCACGGCGTTACCTCACCAAACTGAGCCGAAAAAGGTGGAACGACTTTTGTGGGACGCCGGACATTTCACCATGGACACTGTCACCACTGCAAATCGGGCCGTGTATCCCTCGAATCAGTGCGAAAAAGAAAATGCCTCAAGCAGCGACTTATCAGACAGCTTTGGAATATATGCAAAAAGAATATGCAGCCAGAACGCACATTTTCACAGATGGCTCTACAACTCCACATTGCTCAACGTGCGGACTTTTTGTACCATCTACAGGGCAACGATTCTCGTTTCATCTTGAGCGAGCCACATCATCTACTTCAGCAGAGCTATATGGCATTAAGGAGGCCCTTGTGTATGTACTACAGGGTCGTCCACTCTTAGTACGAACACGGCGCAGCGTGACCGCGCTCCGCGGAGCGCCAGCGCACACGGCGCGGCCGCGCATCGAAGCTAAGCGGCGCAGGCGCACAAGGGCTTGCAGGTGGGACTTCGTGTCGTGCGTCGTCTGCTAAAGCACTGCGTGATGCCGCGCTTTAGCAGACGACACGAAGTCCCGCCTTTAATTCCCTATGCGCCTGCGCCGCTTAGCTTCGATGCGCGGCCGCGGCGGGTCCGCTGGCACTCCGCGGACCGCGGTCACGCTGCGCCGTGTTCGTACTAAGAGTGGACGACCCTGTACTTCGACAGCAGCAACCGAAGACATTGGGGATTTTCAGGGATTCAAAAACAGCCCTACAAAGTATGTGGAACAGGCGCAAGCGAGGTAGTAACCAACCTGCAGCATTTGACGTTGCTTTTCTTCACCACAAGGGTAAGATTGCTGGGCATTGCATCAAGTTCCAATGAAAACCCGGCCATACCGGTATTTCGGGCAATGAAAAAGCTGATGAAGCTGCCCGAAGTGGGCTCCAATACCGCAATTTCAGAATAACATTTGTCACCAAAGCCGACGCTTCAAACATGGCAAAAAATATGCCTATCAATAAAAAGACCGCCTCTGAAATCTGCCGCTTCACCAAGATAACGTTCCGCGTTATATTGAGCCATAAATGAGATCGAAAATTCCACGACCACTTCCTCGACACTTGCAGACATTGTACCATCGTCTGATGAAGGGAACACTACAGAGGCAAAGCGCGCACAAGTTAGGAACGTATAATCGAAGAGGCCCACTGTCAAGCGGGACTACTTGGCGCGGTAACACATGTGAAGCTGCCACGCTCCCGCAGCTTTCGCTTCTTTGCCACAGAAAGTTGTCAGCCAGTAGGGAACAAACGCGCTTTGCTGGCTCGGTGACCTGTTAATACTCATGCAATGCGTTCGTTTTATTTGTGTGCGGTTGTTTCGCCTAATACGATCGGCGCGACTACAGGTTGTATAATGTAAATGAGATAACTTAGAATATGAGCTCCGGGTCACTTGCAAGGAACAACTTAAAGCACCGCGCAATTCGTAGACGAGTCTAAGGACATTCGGCTTAATATCATAGTTTTAGGTGCGCCGGAGAGTCTGAGCATTGCGCAAAAAAAAAAGAAAGAACAAGCGCTATAGTGCACGCGCAAAGCATTCGACCGGAATTTGAGTTTGTTTTTTCGCTTCACACTTCCGTAATAAGCGGCAGGTCCAACTGGGAATATTGCTCAAAATAACACGCCTAGCACCTTTACGAGTTCGAAACAGAGAGTCTTTCTCAATTTAAATATCTGGTGCCGTGACAGGACCCAAAATTATGTTCGGGTAATCCACTAAGTCGCAAATTCTAACTATAGGAGTTATAATTATAGGAACTTTGCAGTATACCTGGTAAGCACTAAGGAGCAGAACACAGGAGTCTTTTGCGCTCTCTGAAGTCGGATCTGTGACGGCAAGATTAAATGCATAAAAGGAGCGACTGTTCCGATCACTGACTTCAATGAGCTGCTCCACATCTGGAGTGTCCTGCTTCAAATTAGCAGATCCATATTTAAGATTTGAAGCTCTAAATGTGTCTTTTCCTTTGGCCCCGTTAACTTGCTTCAATTCCAAAATACTCTGCTCCAAAACCAGGATTTTCCAGCTCCGAAAGCTGCTCCAGAAGCTGTTCCTGCGGTTCCACCCATGGTTATATTGAAAGTAACTTCTTCCTTTAATGATCGTAAAACTGGCTAAGATGCTGCAAACTGGGGAAGCCAGGAGGACTGTGTCGCTCTGAAATAATTTACACCCATAAAAGTTATAAAGGTGCCAAATCAGTCTATAACCCACATCCTTACACCCTTGTAAGGATATATCAAGCAATTTACACCCTTTTCAGGGTGTAAATTACATTACAGCGTGCATAGAGCCCGAATGTGAATTGCAACACACGTTTGATGTAACCGAAGATTGTGTGGCCCGAATGGCGAAGCATGCGGACCACACAGGAGCGAGAGAGCGCGCTCGCTGGCATGCGTGTGTTCTGACCGCAAATTTCCCGTGCATAGTCCGAGGCTAGTTGAGCGTTCAAAACAAGTAGAAACTAGCTAGACGCAGCGGGCTACGACACCGTTAAGCAGCGTGGCCAACATTTAATTCCTACGCGGGCGGCCGCGGCCACGCGGCCGGCTTCTTTTGAGAAGTGTACGTAATTATTGTCGAAATTTGAAAGCAGATTTTCGCTCACTCCAGCCTGTTTATTAAACTGCTTCAATAAATATACACCGTAACAGTGAGAAGAAGCGCACTGATCCAAACACCCTTCCTTATTGATGTCAGATATATTGGCCAAAAGCAGCCACGTATAGCAATCTGGTATATTACGAAATAAAGACTGTTTCACATGCTGTGACTGGAGCGTGAAAAATCGGGGCCGTCGCACGCGTTGCCATGCGATTTTTAGAGGGCTCATTGCACAGAACTGCGATTTCAACAATGCCGTTGGTGCGACGCCCAGGGTTGCTTGCTGCCCAATTTTGTGATATGCGCCGCACGATTTTTCAAATGTATAATCAAGCAACCTGTGCCTTACGATATTATTGACCAGTCTTTAATAGGAGCCAATAATACGCGTGTTTTGTAACTTGAAGACGGTTCCAAGTTTAAATTTCTTTTGGAGTGCGCAACAGTGGTTTCCGAATTTCAGTGCGAGGAGACATGGCGGACGTTCGCAGCTGGTCGTTCAGCGCTGTGCGTTGCCTCATGTGCCATCTATTTATGTTTGCGCTACAACAAATTACAAGATGACTTATCAACAAGCCCATATAGCTGTTGTCATCGCATACGCAGTATTCGAAATTCGGCTGCAGCGAAGTCGTCAGAGAAACCCGATAGCGCTACCCGTGCTTAGCGTCAGCTTCCGAAGAAATGATGCGTGTATATTGCTCGTAAATGCGCATAAGCGGTTCCTGCTCCTAGCCATATTCTTGCACCAAACTTAGCAGCAAGCACCAACCCGAAAGCTCACGTCTGCCCCTGAAGGAAACCGCAAGATATATGTGGGTGATTACTGAACTTGCGATAGAGTTTCTGTTGTGAACTTATATGCTCGCCTGGTTCGTCCATCACGGCACGTTTGCTGTAATGATGTGTACAAAAGTCCTCTCTGAGTATTTCGAAAGGCGTGAAAGCCGGCACCACAAATTTCTTAGGAGCTGCAGTCACTCGTGTGACTGCAGCTCCTATATAGAATTCTAACAGGCATGGGCGTCATGTACTTTCGCGTCCTGTGTCTCGCGGTGCTATTATACTGTGAATATGTGACAAGAAGCATAAATCAATATGCTGCAGTGCGTAGCGTGGCGGCGTAGCCCCACGGGGAACATTAAATACTTTGTTAGGAGTACAGTTGTTTGCTTATTAGCAAGTTAGTATTTTGTATTCGTAGTGGCAAGCGTAAAGTAGGAAGCCATCGTAACTATCGGTCACTTTCGTTGATATGCGTGTGTTTTTACCTGCTTCCGCACATTATCTTAAAGTGGGGCTGAAAACCCTCGATTACCAAAAAGCCACAGGCCTGAGCGACACAAGCAGCGCAGTCACAGCGTAAGCAGGAGCCGCTCCATAAGAGCTCCACTTTCGGCACCACGCCGCAGAGGGTCTTCGCGGTGAATTCTATTCGCGTCGTTTTCACGAGAACGATCTTAACTGTCCACCTGGCATCGACGGCGAGCTGCGGCTTGTGCTGCTCTCTGATGATTATGATGATCCTCTGTACGAATCGCACATACCCACCGTGGGGATCGGCCAAGAATTGAGTTGTTTGCATAAAATGGATCCCAAAAAATTTTGAAAAATGAGAGACAGATAAAATGAAGATAAATTCTGCTTTGTGTTGTAATGAACTATTAAAACTGACAGTTTTAGCATGCCAGCCGATTCGAATCAATGATAAAGTTTTGCGTTGCAGTGCAAACATTCTGGTGGCTGTATCCCAATGTGGAAGCTCCAAACGAAAGCAAGACGGGGGCGTTCATGCTGAGGCCAAGTTCAATTAAAGGGTCCTCAAGCACACTTCTTTTTTTACAGGGGAGAATCGCCGGCAAGCAAGGAGAAAGTGATCAATAGATTCTGGTTCGCCGCACTGTATACACAAAGCAGATGCCGCCAAACCAGCCCTGTGTGTATAGAAACCTAATGTACGGGATGCGGCAGCGTAGCCTCATTAGTGTAATCTCTAATCTGCGTGTTGGGCAGAATTTCCCACCCGAAGGGAATAGTAGATGGTGGTAGTCAGAATTCGAAGCTATACCAGGTTCCGCACACTCTCGAGTTCACCAAATGGCCACAGAGGGCGAAAAATCAACCGCGGTGCATTCCAGAAGGAAGCACGCAAGTGGAGCTACTGTAATTTGGTCGCAGACTTTATTTTTGTATTTTTCTGCTAGAGGCGCTCAACGCGGCTAAATATTTGATCTATAAATGTATATAAAATAACCGACAAACATAGTTAACCTGTCATTTTTTTGCAAAATAAGCATGACATTGCTTTTATTAGACTTCTGTTACTAAAGTTCGTGCTTTATTACTTCAATAAAGGTTTTGAGACCTCACTGACGTGTGATAAGCAGCAGCCCAATGGTATCGATTGCAGTTTGTGCCGTTTGTCGATTCAAATTGGTAATATTTTCGAACGGGGCAGTCATTTCCATTGAGCAGCATCACACAGGTTCGTTTTAATTAGATATCAATAATATTTCAGCTAGTTCTTGCATCCAACATTCGATAGCTGCCACCACGCGAACGTGTTTAAAGACGGTGAACTTTATCAGCTGCGGCGTTTCACTGACATAACGGCTGCATGCACGGCTTTCGCCGTTAGTGATCTGCCGCGTGTCGCCGCGTATATGACGCGTTGCTTGAAAAACAAATCTGCTAGCCATGGAGCGCGAAAATTCATCGCTGGAACCGAGCACAGTCTGCTTGAAGACTACCCACGAAAGAGGCTTAACGTTGCAGCCCCTGGGCGTGTGCGCCGGTGAGTAAAAAATTGTGCTTCGCATTTCAAACTTCGAATTTCTTAGCGTACGAGGCGGATAAAATAGAATCATGTAGTCCTTCCTTAAAAGTGGAAAACAGGAATAATTATAAAGTGATTGCTCTTCAAGAACAATTCAAACGAGGCTCTTGCTATTTTGCCAAGTTGCTAAATTTCCTAACATGGAGCACAGCATAAATAATAAAGTTTTGGCTGTTTCTGCATAAATGATACACTGCGATAAGTTTACTGCACGTTAGTGGCAAATGAACTTCCAGTGACACAGTTAGATTAATTGAAATTTAGACATAATGACTGTTTATTACTAGTATCCGGTAGAAACAGTTGTCATCTAATGGATGCTTCACTAAGCACAGTCCATACAAAGACACCATTGAATGAAATCCACTCTCAGAACAGTATTTGTGTGTCTGTGCTTTTCTGTCTTGGAGAGCATTTTGTGCACTGTTTTTAGTCATACATGAATCACAAGCTCACCCATACTTCCGCCATATTAATTTAGGTTCTTTTTTTCTTTCGGTTCCAGCCTCCAAGACGCTCCTCATATTTGTTCATCTCTTTGGATTCTATTGTCTCTGGACGTACAAGTCAACAGTGAACGATTGACCACTGGAACTAACATCAAGGGCCAGAATCCCCACAGGGCATGTTTCTGAACACTTCAACAAGAACTGTATTTTTATCATTTATTGAACAAACTTTTGTTTCACCATTTTTTGCTAGCTTGTTTGTCATGGCTTCATCATTTCTCTTTTCAGGAAGACGGACAACAAAGAGATTATTAGTCTGCAAGCGGCCCACACCCAAGCCATAAGAAGCTCATCGGTCACCATAATGACAACAGGTTCTCTTGAACTACGGGCCTCACCATGAATGTTCTCAACTTTACCGGATAGAGGAGTGTGAGCCCTATCAGGAAAACAACAGTCTATAGTTTTGTATCGTGCCCAGCGGGAATGCTAAAATTTGACATACAAGCTTACTAGCTTATAAGGGCGTTTTATGACAATCGGAGAAATAGCATTTTGAGTCTGAACTTGTTTCTTTTCTAGTCATTATAGCCATGACGATCAGAACAGAAACACTGTGGCAAGCTCCTACTTGTTAATGCACAAACTCTGTAATCTGCTCTATGCAAATCAGCTTCACGGGCATTACGACCAAGTATTACATGCTCCCTCGCAACAATAATTTGTTACATGAAATTGCTAAAAATTTTAAAATGATCAAAAGCGCTACGCAATTTGAAGGCAAGCAAAGAGAGCAAGCAAAGGGAGCAAGCAAGCAAGCAACGTTGACTGAAACTCTGGCAGTCAGTCATTTTATTTTTTATTTAATGTACCCTTAACGATAGGACCCGACAGCATTAAAGAGGGGAGTGGTTACAAAATAGTAGAGTAAAACAAACAAGTGCAGTCAGTTCTGGTAACGTTATGATTCTAACATTACCATGTTAGCTAATGTTTTGAAAAAACGTTTGTTATCTGTGATAGCTACGATACTTTGTGGTTCCATTCCTGAGATGTATCGGAAATGAAAGATTGAAAGAAAGGACTTCGTTTTACATGAATAAATTTCTACCTTACTGCCATGATCGGCGCAGTTTGAAATGCACTGAGGCCGCAGTATGAAGTCGTCATAAAGTGTGGTGTGATAGAAAATTTTATGAAATAGCAAAAGACTGGCAACCTTGCGGCGATTAGCTAATGGAATAAGTGCTAGGGTGGCTTTCATTGAGGTTATACTCGCGGTACGGTTATAATAAGAAAGAATGAAACGAGTAGAGTTATCTTGTAGTAGTTCAAGTGAAGTAATAAGATTGACAAGACTGGGATCCCTTATTGCAGATGCATATTCAAATTTCTAGCATATATTAGAGTCTTGTAAAATTGCAGTCTTAAAGTCGACGGTGCTTTGGGAAATCATGTGATTGCATGATTGCATGCATTGTTAATGAGGTACTCTATATTATTGGTCCAATTTAAGTGATTTGTTATGTGTACACCAATATATTTATATGACATGTCAAAATGTAAGGGAACGTCGTTAGCACGGTAAGTGCTGGGATTAGAATTAGATCTGGTACGTGCATTATTTTACATATGTTTAATGCGAAAGGCTCATGTACAGGTACCCACAAAATAACTCGGAGCGCCGGACCGGTGGCCTTTCGCCGGCGGAGCGCGCCGGCCCAGGGTCTGCGCATGCGCGGTCTCCCTAGCAGGCTCGCCTCGCTCCCCAGTGCATCTAAATTGGTGTTGCCTTGCTCCAAAATAATAGCGTTGGGTGCCTTTTAGCGTTTTCACAGGGGCCGAGGTGCGGATGCGCTCTCTAATGAAAAATTCTATTCTTTAGCTTATGAAAAATTCTATTCTTTACTACGCGATTCCATTAATGCTGCATTTCCAATATTAAAGTTGTCCTCTCGTACTAGAGAGAAACTAAGGAAACCATGGATTAATGCTCAGCTTTATCAACGTATCAAAATAAAAAACCGGCTATACTATAACTTTATTCATTCACGAGACCCAGCTACATTGTCAGAATTCAAAAATTACCGTAATGCTTTAACGACCGACTTAAGGAAAGCGAAACGGCACTACTACCAGAATCTTTTTGAGGGCGTATATAATAATCCACGCCGAATATGGGAGGCTGTGAACTCGATAACTTCAAGAAAGAAAGCCAGCGATAAAATTACGCAACCCGTAGTTAATGGTGAAACTCTCAGTGGTGAAGGGCTAGCTAATGCAATAAACACGAATTTTGTTGATGCAGGTTCCTATAGCACCAATGTAAACGTGTGCGATGGCACAATGCCAATGGATGCAACACTGAGTCAATCTCTGTTCCTACGACCTACTGACCCATATGAAATCTCAAATATAATCAACAAGCTTAAAAATAATGTAACTCCTGGTGGTGACGAACTTGGCTCAAATGAAATAAAGTTAATATCGCCATTGATATACGAAGTTCCTAGTTATATAATTAACCTCACTTTGACTACTGGTATATTTCCTAAACAATTGAAAATCGCTAATGTTACTGCAGTATACAAAGGTGGTGACGTAAACGCCCTATCTAACTACAGACCTATTTCAGTACTTCCTGCAATATCTAAAATATTTGAAAGTATTTATTATGACAGATTAGTCTCATTTTTTGAAAGACATCAAGTAATAACTCAGTGCCTGTATGGCTTTCGGAAGCACCGGTCGACTGAACAGGCTCTTGTGCACCTAAAAGACAGAATAATCGAAAACATGGAAAGTAGAAAATACACACTGGGTTTGTTTTTAGACATTCAGAAGGCATTTGATTCTATACAGTTCGATTTATTACTCCTCAAATTATCAAGATACGGAGTGCGGGGTATTGCATTAGACCTTCTTAATAGTTATTTGCATGATTGATATCAGTTTGTCAAAACTAATGACGCTGTGCCGATGCTTGCGAAGCTAAAACAGGGAGTGCCGCAGGGATCTATATTAGGTTCATCATTATTTCTGATATACATAAATGATATTGTAGAGATAGATATTTCCGCTCATGTTATAATGTATGCGGATGATACTAATATCTTCTTCTCTTCACATAATCTACTGACACTAGAACGTTCTGTAAATACCTACCTTACGCACTTATCAAAATGGTTAAGAAGAAATAGATTACGGTTAAATGCCTCAAAAACAACATATGTCTTATTTCGTCCGGTAAATAAACCTTTACATAACAAATTTAGTGTAAAATTTGAGGACACTTTATTAAACCAAGTTCAAGAGCAAAAATTTCTCGAGGTTTAGTTTAAGGAAGACATGAGCTGGTCTGTTCACATAAAGAGCTTAAGTATGGAACTAGCCCGTACAGTTGGATGTCTATACAAGATATCTCAGCTCATACCTCTCTGGCTAAAAGAAGAATATTTTTTCCCTCTTTTACTCCAAGTTAACCTATGGTTTATTGGCGTGGGGGACCACTACGGAACACAAGTACAATAAACTCATTACTTTACAAAAAAAAATGTGTTGCGCTGCTTTGAGTCTTTTCATGGAAATGTGCAGGATTTAAGAACAGCTCCTCTGTTCAAGAAACATAGCATCCTAAGGGCGGACCAGTTATATTATTTAAAAGTTTTGCAAGAAATACACCAGAAGAAGCTTTACGAAAGTTGTGGCTCTGAAAACGCTCAATATCTTTTAAGGCACCAACAACATCGAACACCAAAAATTCGAACAAACTATGGAAAGCAAACAATGACCTATCAAATACCTGCCATCTTAAACAAATTTGAAGGAATGCTAAACTTCGAATGTACATCACGTGTATTTATACGCCATGTTATGGAAACATTGTTGTCCTCTGGTATAAAGTACAATCATAACTAAGCATTTTGTTTGTAACACAGAACGTGATCTGTAAATCTTGTCTTGTGTCCCTTTTGTTGTGTATATTGAATCAATGTTATCTAGTATGTCAGAGGTTTTCACGATGCACAAGTGAAATGCATCTTGCTTTTTTTTATTTATTTGTATGTAAATTTCGTAGTGTCATGCAATGTATGATCTGTTGTGTTTACTACTGAACAAGTGACACGTTCTCGTTGTAATAGCACGGTGCAAAATGTCGTGTTATATAACTTTTCTTGGTCAACGCTGTTTTATTGTCAATGTTTGGTTCAGCACATATTTTTTCCATGTTTTGTAAGTGCATCACTCTGAACTGTTTGGGCTGAGGCCTCGTCAGGCATAAACTGCCTTTAGCTTCTGTTCCGGCATCAGGCTTTATGTGCTGTCTGCTGCGAAAACTGAAATAAAAAAAAAACGCTATGTGCGCGCGTGTGCACGCGATGGAGCATAGGCGCTCGTGCGTGCGCGTTAACGGCCATCGGCGCCTTTTAAAGCGAAAAGCTTAAATTCCTCATTAGTCGCCGAATGTGAGCATCGCCGACAACACTTGCGGTAGCAAAAATCAGAAAGCGGCATACTACACCTCTACCGTTCAATAAGGGATGTAAAAGTGAATTAAGCACCAAGTAGCTAAAAGTAATTAAGAGTAATTGAATAGTGCCAACTACTAAATAAACGTAATTAGAGTAATTAACGAGACCAATACACGGACATCATACGACACCTTTATTAAAGCGTGCTAAAGTGAATTATAACTAAGAATAATTGTGATTAAATAAAAGTAATTAAGGGTTGCGAACAGTAATAGAGACTACTTAACATCAATTCGAGACTCCGTGATAAGACTGGTTATGCCAAATTAAGACTAAGAGCTCCACAGAGCAGTACATAGTAATAAGGATCAATTAAAGACTCCGTAACAGCAAGTAAGAAAACAATTAAACCGAATTACGACCAATTAATAATTTAATTGAATTAACCAACATAAGCAAACAATCGAAAATGAAATGACGTCAACGCATTAAAGTCTTCGCCGTCAAAGTCATCTTAGCAATCGATATGGGACCCCACTGAACGTTTTTTTTTTTTCTTTTTCATGCGCATTTAACTCACACAGCTGATCACCCCCTTGAATAGCAACGTATCACCACACTGAACGAAAAATTGAATGTTTCCGGCGACCCACTCAGACACGCGATCAAATGTTGGAGTACTCCCTACTAAAGCTGTATAGCGAAGCGGCAAGATTTCGTAAATAAATAGCGGACTATGTATATATATATATTCGATGTTCATTGTGACTGCGAAGCATTGAAGAGACCTTTATTTTAGTGCCGCATGCATAAAATTAATTCCTGTGCGTGAAACTAGCGTGTTGGAATACGTCGTCTGATGTCATTTTGAAAACGTTTATTACTGCACGCAGTCATCCTTGTTAAAGGAGCCGTCGTGTTACAGTAAAAGTTCTGATCTTATTCTCAAGTAGTAAATGCGCCTCGGAATGTAATTGCAGAGGGACTAAAATACATCGCGCAACACAATAATCCGGTTGAAAAGTGCGCTACAGTGCTATTATAGGCGAGCCGTGGCGCTTGCCCACATGAAATATAAGCTATGAATTCATAGTTTCCTTAGGCGAAATAATTAACCCAGATATGCAAGACATTAGGTATAGTTAAAAGTAGAGCATGTTGAACTCGCTGGTCACCACTCAAATATAAGCGCTCACGGATTCCATCCACTCAGGCTATCCAGAAAGCATGACTATCTCTTAGAATGAATGCAGATTCCGACGAGAATACGCCACAAGGATTACTCGTGTGTTTAGAGATTACGCTGCATAGCGCGCGAGCACGCTGTCACCTACAGGCCCCGATCTCCCCCTCCCTCCAAATGTGTTGTCCCAGCGCTAAGAGGGACAAACCGCATGTTTTTTTTACCCAAGGAAACACCTATCTAGATGCACTACGGAGCGAGGCTTGCTTGCTAGGGATACCGCCCACGCGCAGACCAAGGCTGTATTTTTCCGCGGGTGTGCTTCGGCGGTCTGGCGTTCCGAGTTATTTTATGGGCAGCTGCACAGTTTGCACGAAATCAGTAACTAGGCTAGCCCTACACCGTAAGAGATACCAAGAAAAGGCAAGCTCACACTACCGCCCTATTTCACACTTCACAAACTTGAGAAATCGCTAAAAATAATTTTTCTTTCTCTTCAAACAGTAGATGACAAACTTGAGCACCCAGTGTGCTCCCAAAAAGATTTTGAAATATACTCGCAGAATAAGTTCGGCTTAACATTCAGAGAATCAACAGTGGACGAGCAAGGGAAGCCTCAGTGTGGGAACTTGTCTTCGTCTCGGCCCGCACAAATATGTTTGCTTGTTGAAACGTTGTCTCCAGGCTGAAGCTTTCCTTGCTCACCTCTGTTATACTCAATTGAAGTGTTCATCTCCTTGCAACCTCTTTGCCTTGTTTGAGTACGTATACCGACATTATTTTTCAACATAAAACCGCAAATTGCATTTTCCATGGATCTGTGAGCATTAATTGGGCTTGCTCATATGTTTATTTAGTGTCCTTGTTTATTTACACAATATTTGCAGAAGTCCTGGTGAGCACTGTTGTCTCCATAACGTTCCTTGCTTTCCTATGAGAACTACACCTGTGTCAAAGCCTTTACTTCCGCACCAGACCACTACATGTGCAGCAGAATTATCAAGAGCAGACAATATGTGACGTAAAATTCACATAACGTTTTTCCCCACCCCTACACTTCGTGCCTCTCGCCAATGTGTTATGAGAGCAATGGGACATTGCAGCTCGAGCTTATCTTGCATACAGAGCATCTTTGCCGAGCAATTTTTATGTTTTTCTTTAATCTAGCTGAAATCATTGAACGCAGACAATATACATGTAGTATGCAACACGTCAAGCAGCACTGTACGCAGTACAAGTACGAGGGTAGCCCAGCATACATATCGTTGTCTGAAGCTTCGTCTTCCCTGCTTTAATGGCACGCCAAACACGATGAGAAAACTTCGCTCGACTTCAGCTTTGGATTCCATTAAATAGATGGCTATCTGTGTTTCTTTATGTTGTAAACTCAGTGACGGAGAACGTTAAAGAGCAACTCCGGTGATTTTTTGACCATGTCGAGCTAATAAAATATTTAGGTTCCCCGAGACCCTCCTGTGACGCACCTGATAGGAGAATTGTTCCACAAATTCGAAAATAATTTTAAATAAGCAAATAAGCGCAAAAACGAAACCGAAACCTGAGCAAGCAGCCGAGCGATCCTCTGCGTGGGACGTCACGAATGTATCTCCAGCGGGGAAGGCGCGCAACGCATGCCGGTCTCGCCCGCGGGGTGAACGAAACCGGCGAAGAGCAGACGCTCAGCTTATTCGTGACCGCACCAGACCTTCGGGGACCTTCGGGGACCTTCGGGTGACATTGCATGTAAGCTGCACCACCTATTCGGATCTGTAAAACAGTGACAGTTATGATTCAGAAGAATTCAATAGCCAGGAATCGCCCTCCTCCACCACTAGAGCCAGCACCCATGCGCAACATATCGCGCTGCGACATGAAGACCACTGATATACGTGCTGCTTGCTATTTTAGGTGTTTTACCCCTCTCAGGGAACCGCTTCGCATGCTCACTGTAAGATTTGGAGCACGACTTTCCGTATTTGTATCCCACAAGAACGCCGCTGACAGTCCAAAGCACCGACGGGTGCATTTGTTTACATCGGCAGGTACAGCTAGCGACCACTCGTACGTCGTACGCTTGAGATAACCTTTCATCGGTGACATCAATTAATGTCAGAATATATCAAAACACGTAGATTTTATGCATGTAAGCACCGTTACATCACTCTGGGTCGCGCTGATACGTGCGACCACACACCTTCGGAAACAGCGAGCGAGAGACCTTAGGAGGGAAGCGTTGTGCAGCCTGCTTATCATTCTTCGTATTCTCTTCATGCACACAATTAGTGTTCCGTAAATTAGACATAGATTGGGACATTGCGCGCATGATCGTTCATTTAGAGAATGTATAGTTTTCTCGCGGAAACGCCGATGTCATGAAGTATGACATCGTTGGCAGCTGAACGAGACGGTTGTTTACGCATGCTGTATCGAAGGGGCCTCCGATTGCTGCCCATTTGGGATACGAGGCGCCTCGTAAGCTAAATAATGAGTCACCATAACAATAGGTAATAATAGACCCATGGATTTGCGTAGTCACATTTCATTTAGGGAAGCGCCGGCGAGTGCGACTAGCCACATTCGAGAACGGCAACGTATACGGATGTTGATTGCGCGTCGTGTTGTCGCTTCTAGCCTTTTGCGTGTGCACTGTAAGAAATGAGGAATGGTTTATTTCAAATCCGTATGGTCAAAAATGAACTGCAGAAGAAGCTTTCTTCATCCTAATAGCTTCATTAGCTTCATATCAGTGGGTCTGGTCCGCCAGCAGCAGACACACGAACTCGGCCACTGTGATAGGCTTAACCCCGGCTGAACGCGATCGGCATCGGCTCAAACTGTGTTTGCGGATGGCGATGGCTGAAGTTCGTGCAGCCAACAACGCAACACCGCTTGCCACCCCGCATCACTTGCCCGTCCACAGGGAATGCAACTTCTCGCGAAAGCAACATCTCACGCCAAGCGCTGGCTCACGATCGTCGACTCCTGCACGCTCTCGTCGCTGTCGTCTACATGATCCCGGCATGCTCTGCGTGGACCATTCCTGACGTCATACACAATGTGGCCTATAATTGAGGAGGGGGAAAGGTAGGGTGCTCGAGGCAATAAATTAAATTCATTTGCAAAAAATCTGTGCAAGTCTCAAGCCTGCTTTTTATTGCGATAGCAATTATATGGACACTCCAAAGCAGATTTCTGCCGTCGGCGTCGCCGTCGCCGTTGCCGTCGCCGTCGCCGTCGCCGTGAGATTCCGTATGACGTCAATGGAGATGAAATCGTCGCCGCGCGCCGCCGAACGCTGTATGTGCGAGTCAAAGGGCGCGAGGGACGCGCGCTTTCACGGGGAGTGAACGCACGGCGAAGAACAAACGCGCGTTCTGTGCCGTGCTCCCTTAAGGGCTGCAGAAGTAGGCGTCTCTTTCCTCCTTTACAATCACCATATATGTAGAGCAAACGCGCCTTCTTCTGACGCACGAAAGGCCGTGGGGGGGTGGGGGGGGGGGGGGAGGTGCAGGGAAGGGAGGCGACGTTTAGCTGCGGCACCAAGTGCCTATTTATATCAGAGGCTCCGGCAACAGTCACCAACGCCGCACGCATTTTGTCCGAACGCGGGCAAAACACCGATGGCGTCGACAACAGTGCTGTGTGTTGCCGGTGCTGCTGCATGTCAAAGTTAGTACAGCGGATAAAACTACTATCCTTACTCCTTATAGCTCTCTACTAAGTTGCTATCGCAATTGATGCTTCGCCTTTCGGGTGAAACTGCGACAACTTTTTTTTAGGACATGACGGAGGTATTCAGAGGAACAGACCCAGCGAATTTCATCGACATCTTTTGACATCGAAAAATCGCCGGAGTTGCCTTTTAAGTCCACCTGACCTGTACGAAAATTGTGAGCATGCACTGATTCATTCACCATTGACAATAAACAATCTAAACATACTTGCTTGAAATGTTTTACTGCCATTTGAGGCCTCTCGGTCACCTGGCGACTTAATAAAGATATCTGTAGTCATTTTAGAGTACTGAATACACGAATACCGCCCCGAAAGCGGTCACAAAACGCTGAAAAACAGCGAGCGAGCAGCGCAACGTGCCCCACGAACCGCTACCGTAGCGGCCATATTGCTCACTATGAAATGATGATGATATTAGTTTTGATTTTACCAGCGCCATCTCTCGGTCGCATACTTTAGTTCACAACGCCACCGCTACTCTTATTTCCCTTGCACTGTGGAAGGTACAGTTTCCCTTCTCTAAGTTTATATGGGTGTTCTGTGGCCGTACTAGATTTATATATCTCTTTCATCATTGGTAATCTCCTAAACCCAGCGCCGTGACCCAGCGGCAGGCAACTCTCTGCACAGTGATCTGCTGAGCCCGATGTTGCCAGGTTGCAGCCGCGCGCGAATCTCTACGATTCGTTTCTTCACCAGCGGTTCGTACCTTGCGAGGAGGCGCGAAGAGTTAACACGTGTAGCAAACACACAAACACGTGTAGTAAACACGTGAGTAAACACGTGAGTAAACACGTGTAGCAAAGAGTAAACACAGGTATCCAGACTACGGGGCGCACATATATATCACATCCCTTGACCCGTGGTATATAGTACGCTGCTGTTGATGATGATGGTGGTGTTGGTTTATTGACATTCCCTTCGAAATGGGGTGGTGACAAACAGTCACCTATCCTGCTAGAGTTAACGAGGCCCAGCTACATGAAGCATGCAACTGCTATATGGAATTGCTACATATCGGGCCACCTGGTGGAATATAGCCACACTGCAATGCAAAGTTTGTACGTATCAATGCAACGCGGCTCGCATTGCGTGTCAAATGTAGGAAGCGTACATGCGAGCGCTTTTTTGTAGGCTGCCTAGTCAAATGGCACGATACAGTGCTCATGATGATGATTTATTGGCATTTCCTTTGAAACGGGAGAGCGACAAACAGTAACCTAGCCTGCTTGAATTAATCACATATTCCATACATCTTTTTTTATTTTATTGCGATAGCAATTATATGGACACTGCAACCGGATTTCTGCCGTCGGCGTCGCCGTCGCCGTGAGCTCCGTATAGATGATGATGATGATGAAAATGTATTTATTGGAGGATGGCTCAAAGCATTGTGCATGATTCAAACATACCGTATAGATAAAATCTTCGCCGTGCGCCGTATGCCCAAGCGGAAGCGTGCGGGGACGCGCGCTATCACAGAGAGCGAACGCACTCAATCTCCCACGCGCAAGCAAGGAAGCTGGAAGCTAGCTCCGGAGGAGGGAGCGGGGGGGGGGGGGGGGGGCACACTTCTACTCTGCCAACAACCGCGCTCGTCGCTCGCCCGCACCATCTCTTATCTCCACACGGCTCTGACCTTTGCATGCGCTGTGCATTCGCCGCTCAGTTTCTGTTGAAGCGAGAGACCGCACGTACCTTCGCCTAGCGTATACGCTTGCTGCCAGCGTTTTGACGGTCGTTGTCTGCAGTCATTCAGTGCGATCTATTCATGTTTGTGCGCGCTCACACCACGCTTGTTCATTCAGTTAGTAATAGTCGGGCCACATTTTCCAACGCACGCTACACATGCAATGCTGCCCGGATCGGCAGTGTAGCGCTACAGGTGTGTCCCTTCGCACGCGCTGCCCACGGGAAGCGCTTCTCATCAACACCACCGTTTCACACGCGCCTTCTCGTGGTCATCGAGTCTCTCTTCATGTTGGTCTACTTACGCCGCAGCACACATGCTTACTTAATCAGCTCATGTTTACTACAATTCATATTGCTACAAAGCCGCTCACCTTACTTCGTATGATATTGCTGTGTTGCTATCGCATTAATTGCTTTGCCCTTAGGGCGAAACTGTGACTTTTTATTGCGATAGCAAATATATGGACACTCCAAAGCAGATTTCTGCCGTCGGCGTCGCCGTCGTCGTCGCCATCGCCGTTGCCGTGAGGTTCCGTATGACTGTCAATGGAGATGAAATCGTCGCCGCGCGCCTCCGAACGCTGTATGTGCGAGTGAAAGGGCGCGAGGGACGCGCTCTTTCACGGGGAGTGAACCCACGGCGGAGAACAAACGCGCGTTCTGCGCCGTGCTTCCTTAAGGGCTGCAGAAGTAGGCGTCTCTTTCCTCCTTTACAATCACCATATATGTAGAGCAAACGCGCCTTCTTCCGACGCGCGAAAGTCTGGGGGGGGAGAGGGGGAGGAAAGGGAGGTGACGTTTAGCTGCGGAACCCAGTGCCTATTTATATCAGAGGCTCCGGCAACAGTCAGCAACGCCGCACGCATTTTGTGCGAATGCTGGCAAAACGCCGACAGCGTCGACATTAGTTCTGCGTGTTGCCGGTGCTGCTGCATGTCCAAGTTTATACAGCTCATCAAGCTATTATTGCGATAGCAATTATATGGACACTCAAAAGCAGATTTCTGCCATCGGCTTCGCCGTCACCGTGAGGTTCCGTATGACGTCATTTGGAGAAGAAATCGTCGCCGCGCGTCGAACGCTGTATGTGTGAGTGAAAGGGCGCGAGGGGCGCGTCTTTCACTGGGAGTGAACGCACGGCGGAGAACAAACGCGCCTTCTGCGCCGTGCTCGCTTAAGGGCTGCAGAAGTAGGCGTCTCTTTTATTGCGATAGCAATTATATGGACACTCAAAAGCAGATTTCTGCCGTCGGCGTCGCCGTCGCCGTCGCCGTAGCCGTCGCCGTCGCCGTAGCCGTCGCCGTCGCCGTGAGGTTCCGTATGACGTCAATGGAGATGAAATCGTCGCCGCGCGCCGAACGCTGTATGTGCGAGTGAAAGGGCGCGAGGGGCGCGCGCTTTCACGGGGAGTGAACGCACGGCGGAGAACAAACGCGCGTTCTGGTGGTAAGTGGTTCTTGAGGGAAAGGGAAAGGTTGGCGCTATCTTCTGCAGCCCTTGAGGGAGCACGGCTCATGCGCCGTGCTCGCTTAAGGGCTGCAGAAGTAAGCGTCTCTTTCCTCCTTTACAATCACCATATGATGATGATGATGATGATGATTTATTGGCATCCCCTTTGAAACGGGGTGGCGACAAATAGTCACCTAGCCTGCTTGATTTAATCAGGTATACTACACATGTTCTTTATCTAGCATTTTTGCATACCCTTTTCAAAAATTTAGCTTGTACCGCAGCCTATGATTTTAAGAGATCAGGTCGTATCCATCTTTTCCCTGCTTTTTTTCCACCAGTACTCTAATCGTCTCTTGCTGATCTCTACGGCTGATCTGTTTATGTTTCCTTCCACTTTAAACCCAAGCGCTTCTGGGAGTTGCACGTTACCTACGGTTCTCGCTGGGTGGATCCCGTCGCATTCCATTAGGATGTGCTGAGTGGTCTCCTGATCTTTACTGCAGCATACACATGTCTCGTCTAGTTCCGAATATTTGTTCCGATATGTTTTCGTCCTTAGGCAACCGGCTCGAGCCTCAAATAGCAAGGCACTGCCCTTTGTGTTATCGTACAGATTTTCCCTTCTAATTTCTTTCTTCTCATTCTTGTAAATCTCCATTGTCCTTTTCGTTTCCATTCTTTGCATCCAATTCACGGTCTCTATTTCTCTCACTTTCTTTCTGATGACCCCTGGTTGTCTATTTACCGTTTCGATTATCCTATACTTGGTTGCCAACTTCCTTGACCTCTTCCTCCATTCTGTGTCCACGCTTTTCATGTAGAGATACTTGTGCACTTTAGCCGCCCATTTATTTTCATCCATGTTCCTGAGCCTTTCTTCAAAACTAATTTTGCTTTGTGCTTCTCTGACTTCAAAAGAGGCCCAACCCATGTCTCCATGCACTGCCTCATTTGTCGTATTACCGTGTGCTCCCAAAGCCAACCGGCCTACTGATCTTTGGTTAACTTCCAAACCCGCCAATATATCCGATTTTAAGCATATAATGGCATTTGCGAATGTTAGCGCTGGCACCATTACTCCTTTCCAGATTCCACGCACCACCTCATACTTATTGTGGCCCCACAGTGCTCTGTGTTTCATTAATGCTGCATTCCGCTTCCCCTTTATTTTCAGATGATCTTGGTGGTTGCTTGAGTAATTCTTTCCTTCGTTTATGTGTACGCCGTGGTACTTATATTGCTTCACTATGGGTATTACTTGCTGTTGAATTGACACCACGAAGTTACTCGTGTGTTCATTAAAGATCATAATCCCTGATTTCTCTGTGCTAAACTCAAGGCCTAGATTTGTCGCTGCGTTCCCACAGATATTCGCAAGTATCTGTAAATCTTTTTTATTGTCCGCTAGTAGCACAATGTCGTCTGCGTACATCGATCCAGGGACCTTCTGTTGCACCATTTCTCCATTACGCATGTAGGATAAATCAAAACCTAATTCGCTGTTTTCCAGTCGTCTTTCTATGCCCTTGACGTAAAGCGTGAACAACAATGGTGACAGAGGGCATCCTTGCTTCAATCCTTGGTGAATTCCCACCATTTCATTTCCTTTTCGGCCTTCCCATGCCACTTGTACTTGGTTGTCTCGATATATCTCCCTCAGCAGCTCCACGAAATCGTCATCTATGCCTTCGTATTGAAGAATATCCCACAACAATTCCCTGTCTACGTTGTCATAAGCTCCTTTAATATCTAGAAATGCTACCCATAAAGGTCTTTTCTGAGCTACTGAAATCTCTATGCACTGAGTTAGTACAAACATATTGTCTTCTAAGCGTCTGCCTGGCCTGAACCCATTCTGTAGTTCCCCCAATACACCGTTTTCCTCCACCCATATATGTAGAGCAAACGCGCCTTCTTCCGACGCGCGAGAGGCCGTGGGGGAGGGGGAGGGAAGGGAGGCGACGTTTAGCTGCGGCACCAAGTGCCTATATTTATATCAGAGGCTCCAGCAACAGTCATCAACGCCGCACGCATTTTGAGCGAACGCGGGCAAAACGCCGACGGCGTCGACAATAGTTCTGCGTGTTGCCGGTGCTGCTGCATGTCCAAGTTTATACAGCTGATAAAGCTAATATCATTACTCCGTATAGCTCTCTACAAATTTGCTATCGCAATTGATGCTTCGCCTTTCAGGTGAAACTGCGACAATTCTCCTTTACAATCACCATATATGTAGAGCAAACGCGCCTTCTTCCGACGCACGAGAGGCCGTGGGGGAGGGGGAGGGAAGGGAGGCGACGTTTAGCTGCGGCACTAAGTGCCTATTTATATCAGAGGCTCCGACAACAGTCACCAACGCCGCACGCATTTTGAGCGAACGCGGGCAAAACGCCGATGGCGTCGACAACAGTTCTGCGTGTTGCCGATGCTGCTGCATGTCCAAGTTTATACAGCTGATAAAGCTAATATTATTACTCCGTATAGCTCTCTACAAGTTTGCTATTGCAATTGATGCTTCACCTTTCAGCTGAAACTGCGACCACTTTTTTTTCATCACATCAATATTTGTACATGTCCGTAATCTTCTTTTCTTCCTCAAGATTTTTCAGTCTACCTTGTAACGCTGCCTCAGTATAACCCCTACATGGTGTGCCACCTGGTGTAATAATATGCAACAGCAATGCAAAGGGCACACGTATAGACGATATGCCGTGCGCATCTCACATCCATAGAGTTTCTCACTATATTGTTATAGTGAGAAACTCTATGGTCACATCGAAAGACAAGTGGCACGACACGATGCTACTGATGGTGATGATGATAATTTATTGGCATATCCCTTGAAACGCGGCGGTGACATAGTCAGCTAGTGAGTTTGATTTAATCAGGCACACAATACATATATATATATATTAAAGCGAAGCTTTATATGTCTAGGCGAAATCGCATGTGGCTGGCGAAAACGCTTCTGTACAGAAAACTATCATCCTCGAGCATTGGCTCGAGCGCCGTCGGCTTCTTCCGCAGCTGGTTGCGTTGCCGCTCACCATCACAGCGTAGAATTTCACTTCTCTTCTGTCGTAATGGGGAGGCCACTTTTACGGGGGTATGAGGAGGTATGAGGGGGTTTGAATCCTGCTTAGCGGACAGACTTAATTTTGAAGCAATTTAATTTTGAAGGATCGCAAGCGGCAATGGCGGGCGAATGCTGCTAACCGGCCACGCTGTCGAGCAAACTCGAGTCATCCAACGCAAGCGACAACGGCGGACTGCGGGCATAGCGTCAGTGACGTCGCTCTCTCCGTCGCAGCCGAACGTGTGTGAAACCTCATAACTGAGAAATATTTTAATGAACCGTCGGGATTAACCCTGTGATAAACACAGGGGCCCTACGTTTCAGCTTCGCTGGTTCAACCACCTGTACGAAGTGCTTCGGCAGTGAATTTTTACAGCAAAGCTGTTAAGGGCTCCGTCTCCGATGGTCGTGTCCGCGTGTAGAAAAAAATTTGTCGCAGTTTCACCCGAAAGGCGAAGCATCAATTGCGATAGCAAATTAGTAGAGAGCTATACGCAGTAAGGATAGTAGTTTTATCAGCTGTATAAACTTGGACATGCAGCAGCACCAGCAACGCGCAGAACTGTTGTCGACGCCGTCGGCGTTTTGCCCGCGTTCGCACGGAACGTTGGTGACTGTTGCTGGTGCCTCTGGGGTCGCCTCGAAGGTTTTCGACGAGATCAGACTGGGACACTCGTCGAGCAGCGTCTGAAATCTTACCCACCTTCTCGCCTCGCAACGTTTTTATATAAATACGCATTTGGTGCCGCAGCTAAACGTTGCCTCCCCTCCCACCCTCCCGTCCCACCACGGCCTTTCGCGCGACGGAAGATGTCGCGTTTGCTCTCTATATATGGTGGTTGTAAAGGAGGAAAGAGACGCTTAATTATGCTGCCCTTCAATGAGCACGGCGCAGAACGCGCGTTTGCTCTCCGACGTGCGTTCGCTCCCCGTGAAAGCGCGCGTCCCTCGCGCCCTTTCACTCGCACATACAGCGTCCGGAGCGCGGCGACGATTTAATCACCGTTGACGTCACATGGAACCTCACGGCTGACGACGACAGCGACGGCATAAATTCGCTTTGGAGTGTCCATATAATTGATAAAAAAACTCTCATTGGCCGTGTGCTGTATGTGCGAGTGAAAGTGCGTGCCTGCGCTTTCACGGGGAGCGAACGCACGGCGGAAAGCAAACGCGACTTTTCCGTCGCGCGAAAGGCCATCGGGAGATGGGAGCGAGGGAGGTAGGGGAGGCGACGTTTAGTTGCGGCACCAAATGCGTATCTTGTGACCGGGTGTTTTGTGTCGCACTTTTAATATTTCAGTCTGAGAAGATTTAACATAAAAGGCATGCGCTGCGGTGTTATGTTTCATGACATATGTTTATGGGCTGTCATTCTCAAAATTCTGAGGAGCTGTATAAACTTGGACATGTAGCAGCACCAGCAACGCGCAGAATTGTTGTCGACGGTGGAGGCGTTTTGCCCGCGTTCGCACCGAACGCGCGCGGCGTTGGTGACGTGTTTATGAAGAACGTGCCAACCTTTGCCGTACACCCTATGGCGGTGTACTGTAGTGACCTTAACGCCATGGTTCCTGTGGTCACTAAATAAATTAAAACCACCGGATCATATATAGTACTCATTCGTTAATAGTTCAAATAACCAATTACACCATCACATCTTAATAGTAATAATTGAATATACATATTTCCCACCATAGGACAGGTTCGCTGGTCTTCCATTTCCACCCCAGTATAAGGGCTTACAGTTATTACATTATTATTATTATTATTATTATTATTATTATTATTATTATTATTATTATTATTATTATTAGGCATGCGCGACACAGATAATCTGTAAGAAAGAAACGCAAAAGGGTACGCAATAGTGTTCTACCCTTTATTCTTGATTTCCGCGCTATGTTAGTCAAAAAGCTAGCAATAAATTTCAACGACATGAAAAGTAGGATTACAGGTTTTTAGGTACAAGGCTTCTGTGTCGTAAAAACTGTTTTTATGCTTTTGTGATTTAGTATAGCGTTTAGTATATGCCGCCATGCACTCTTCGACACCAGTGATACATGAAGGGCCTTTTGAAATGGCCTGTTGTCCTGATTGGCTGTCTTTCATACTTACCTGGTGTCGGGCTCCTGATGATCATTTAGGTCGGGGCTCCGTGCCGAGGCCAACCATTGCACTGCGGTTGGCTGAAGCACGCCACTACCCCAAACCGGGGCAGATGGGACATGTAATTTTTGGTAGTGGGGCTCGGCGTGCGCGCCAGCCTCCCATGTGCAAATACAAAGTAAGAACCATCCGCACACACACACGAAAAAGAAATTAATTAGCAGTGGCTTACCTTGGCTATGCCAGGAAATACGTAGAGTTCAGAACCGGTACACCTGGTGGCCTGGGCGGGTAATGATACCCATTTTATTGCGATAGCAATTATATGGACACTGCAAAGCAGATTTCTGCCGTCGGCGTCGCCATTGCCGTCGCCGTCGCCGTGAGCTTCCGTATGACGTCAATGGAGATGAAATCGTCGCCGCGTGGGAGGGAGTGTTTATTATACATAAGGAAGAGACGCTTAATTCTGCAGCCCATAAGGGAGCACGGCGCAGCGTCGTAGGGGATAGGGGGAGTAGGAGGTAAAGAAAAAGAGAAGAGAGATAGTTGAGGGGGCTCGTCCGCACATGGGTAGGCAGCAGAGGCGGCAGGGACCGGCAAGGGCAGGTACGCTCAGCGGTATGCTGCTATCCCACTCGCCTCCACGAACTCCACGAGGCTGTGTAGTGCGGGGAGATGGTAGCGGGATAGGAACAGCAGGTTGGTCAGTGAGTCAGCAGGAAGTCCCTGCAGTCTATAGGCTCGGGTGACCTACGCCGCGCGCCGCCGAACGCTGTATGTGCGAGTGAAAGGGCCTGAGGGACGCGCGCTTTCACAGGGGAGTGAACCCACGGCGGAGAACAAACGCGCGTTCGGCACCGTGCTCCCTTAAGGGCTGCAGAAGTAGGCGTCGCTTTCCTCCTTTACAATCACCTATAAGTAGAGCAAACGTGCCTTCTTCCGACGCGCGAAAGGCCGTGGGGGGTGGGGGGGGGTGGGGGAGGCGACGTTTAGCGGCGGCCCCAAGTGCCTATTTATATTAAAATTAAATTATAGGGTTTTACGTGCCAAAACCAGTTCTGGTAATGAGGCACGCCGTAGTGGGGGACTCCGGAAATTTGGACCACCTGGGGTTCTTTAACATGCACCTAAATCTAAGTACACGGGTGTTTTCGCATTTCGCCCCCATCGAAATGCGGCCGCCGTGGCCGGGATTCGATCCCGCGACCTCGTGCTCAGCAGCCCAACACCATAGCCACTGAGCAACCACGGCGGGTGCCTATTTATATCAGAGGCTCCGGCAACACTCACCAATGGCGCACGCATTTTGTGCGAACGCGGGCAAAACGCCGACGGCGTTGACAACAGTTCTGCGTGTTGCCGGTGCTGCTGCATGTCCAAGTTTATACAACTGATAAAGCTACTATCATTATACTCCGTGTAGCTCTACAAATTTGCTATCGCAATTGATGCTTCGCCTTTCAGGTGAAACTGCGACTTTTTAACGCTAGAGAGTGGAATCTTCTGCTTAACCCATTAATGACCCAGAAAAATCTACCCGTTAGATTTTGCAGATTTCTTGTGTGAGGTGATATTTTCACACTGTAAATACATTGTGAAAGTTTTATGAGTGCCGCTTTATTCTTTGAAAAACTACGATAGTGTACTTTATAAAGTACGCTGGGCCTTTATGGGAGCAATACCTGATGTAGGTTACCAAATAGTAAATGCGATATTTTGGAGCTTCAAAAACAAAGGCTTGCAGCGGCGAAGCGTCAAACAAACTTTGTGCAAGCCCTCATAACCTTCTGGTAGCAAAATGAGCATTTTAGTGGGAAATATAGTTTGCTGCTGTTTTTACTATTCAAGTGTGTAGCATACTTTCACGGGGAAGGACTTTGGGGTTGCTTTCAGAGGCGCGTGCAATATATGTGACACGCGTCACAATATATTATTGACACAGACCTGCACGTGATATCTTACGATGAAGGCAGGTTTTCAAGACTAAAAGCATTCAGCCCCCATTTAGTTCAGTGGTAGTTGAAACATTCAACGGACTGGTGCCATCTCTTCCAATAACAGTCGGTTCTTGCATTTCAGTCCTGTTATATGATTTGGTCCGCTACATTTTTGTTAGAATTTTCGAACCTTTCCAGAGATGGGATCTACGTCTGGGTCCTCAATGCGGGCTGTTCTACTTTATTTGCATAACTAATCTCAATTGGCACAGGAATATAGATCGTCTTTGTTGTTTTCTGTTTCCTCCCACCTATTTTCCAAAATCCTGCAAAAATAATGTACCGTTTTAAATAATGTTCATATGATATTCAAATGGCTTTTTATTCATCTAAATTTAATGCAACATGGCTCGCTATTTTATTGACTGTCAAGATAAGAGCGTTGTCATCTTTCTCAGCAGCAAGAAAGCAACCAGGAGGAATAATATCAATCTTTATGCAATCCTTAATATATATTCTTACCTGCGATGGTCTCTGAAGTTTTTCTAGTCAGCAAAATATATTCAAAAAATAGTAAGCAAGAAATAATGGTAAAAAAGCCACCGTGTGTGCTTCGAGAACAAGCACACCCCTCAGCATACACATAGGCCCAGTGTACTTTACAAAGTAGACCTACATTCATTTTCTTGCGACGCTATAAATATGTATTGTATATGGAACATCATGCATTCATCGCGTACGTCATTCTTTTCTAAAACTTTCACACAAACCTCAGCTTCGTGAAGCGTATGATATGCTTGATAAAAAATAAAGAAGGTGCATGTACGGCAGCACCCGCTATGTTCAGCACTTCTCCAAGTTTGGCGATGAATAAATCAAATACATCATGCAGCTGTCAAAAAAACTACAACTGAGTCGTCTTGGCAGGACTGTTCTGAACGAAATGGCGTACTAAGGTACACAGTATATTTATTCTTTAATTATTTACAAATGAAAATGCTACTGTACTTTTTAAAGTACGGTGGTCCCTAATGGGTTAAGGAGAAAGTTCTTGCACATTATACAAACCCGCGCCACGGTTTCCCCCCACTCAGGCGGCGCCGATAAAAACATTTCCCGCATGGCACTACTTACCGGCGTCAAGTCTTTCACGTGCCACAGTCTTTCACACCCGTCGCACACATATCCAAACGGATTGTTTACGAGGTCCGTCTCGAAGGTCCGAGTCGCACTGGCGCTTTCGCTAAGTTTCACCGTATAGTCAGTCAATCGGCAAGCCTTGACGTCATCGACGGCATCTTGTTGTTGCTGCTTCTGAGATGGTCGGGCACTTCGCTCAGCCTCCTGGCGACGCCGCTTTGCTAGACGTTCCTCGCTTTGCTCCGGTGTCCCCGCAGCACGTTTAGCCTTCTTCTGTTCGTTCTTCCTACGCTCAACGGCTAATTACCAGGCAACTACTGCGGGATCCGATGAGTTAAGCTTCTCCGCTCTTCTGCGCCGCTGAGCAGCAATTTCGCCCTCCTTCTCCATGGCTATTATACCACACTGGCAAAGGCCCTGCGCAAACGCCGGGCAAACGCCCGGCGCGCCAGCTGTGCGCCGTGTGACATCACTGCTCGCGCATGCGCAGCACGGCTCTCCAGGAGCCACGCGAAACTGCTCAACCTCGGCCAGTGTAGCTCACGCTACAAAAGGGGCAGTTTCGCACTAGTGTCGCGAATACTGGGCAAACAGGAAAGCTGGCGGCCCCACCTAGCTTTGTCAGTAAACACTTCTCGTACGATCTGCACCGCAGTCGCGCACGGAGCTAAGCGGAGACAAGTTCGTGTCCAACCACAGTCTATCGCACACTCGGCAACTGTGTCCAAACTGTTCAGAAACTCACGGGCAAACCGTCCGTTGGCACCTCCCGTGCCTCTCCGCACTTAGCGCTGGAAATTATCCAGGACTCTGAGGCCCGGATCGTTTCGGCAACGCTTCTGGTTGCTCAAATGGGTTTGCTCCCTATCGCGGGCTCGAAACACTGTATCCTCTGCCATTCGCTATCGTTTACTCGCCACTTCGCCGGCGCGATACTCTGGATCGGCCCGAAGTCGTCTCATCCGCTCTCAAGTAGCGGCGCGCTGAATTTCGCGCCGCGATGCTTCTTCGGGAGTGACGATCCTCTTCGGTCGCCCCATTCCCCTCCATAGCGATGTCGACGTGGCGTCGACGCGGAGCTATATATTCCCCTCCCGACCCTGAGGTCAAGGCGTGGTGACGTCCTGGCTAGGCAGAGCTAAGGTGAAGCGATGCGGCGCGCGCGATGACGTCATGGCTCGGCTCCCGCAGCTGTTGCGAGGCTCGGCGCAACTGGTGCGAGGCGTTGCTAGGCGACGCATGTGACGCAAATGCTCGGCGACGTTTTTCAGCGTGCACCTAACGGCGCAACCACCTGCTTAAATAGCTTCGCTGTCAAAATTTGGAGGACGCTTAAGCTTCGCTTTTGAGAGTGGAACGCGATAGCATTCAAAGATCCCTGACTGCTTTTAACAACAGCGAAGCTGTTTAAGCTGGAGATAGTCTGGTGGTGCACGCCCTAAATGTGAGCCGATCCTGTAGGTAGTGCAGAAAGGGTCCAAGCCCAATGGCACATACCCCTGTGAACTAGCGAAGCTTTTAAGCTCGAGGATGGTCTGTCGAGTGTATGCCGCAAAATCTCCGCCTGGCGATGACGTCAAAATGCGTCGCCTAGCAACGCTTCGCCCTAGCTGCGCCGACCGCGCCGAGCCTCGCCTTAGCTGCATGAGCCGTGACGTCATCGCGCGCGCCGCATCGCTTCGCCTAAGCGGAAGACGCACGGTCCGATTCGGCTTCCGATCCGGCGTTCGACGCGCCGGAACTGGCCGGAACCGAGGCGTTCTGCCGTGCCGAACGCCAGGTCGGATGCGCGGCGTGCGACAAACTCGACATATTTTCGCCGTCCGAGGCGTCTGACAACCGCACCGTCGTTTGGCCGCCGCCAATGACAGCGCGCCTGGCATGTAACGTTCTCTGACGTTCCCTCCACAGAGGCAGCGCTGGCGGGCCGCCATCTCGCCGCCTTCTTTTTTTTCTTGCCGGCTGCAACAGCATTGGTTACCAGTTCACGAAATTGTTACCACGTATTACCAATAGTTAACACGAAATAGTTACCAGTTCGGTAAAATCATTTCGAACGTGTACCTGTTTTGCAAAGCAGCGCCTCGCACTAGCACTCAGCTACTGGCGAGATCGGCCGGGAGCCGCGATGCGACAGCATTTCGCAGGTAGAAAGCACACACCGACCGTATGAGCGAGACTGCTCGCTTAGCTTGCACGCTTGCCCTTCGCATCGATGGCGTCGAGTAATCCAATTGTATTTTATTGCGGGTAACCTACGTGTACAGTGTTAATTATGCTGGCAAAAATGAGCGCACTTCGACGAGCTCGGGCTGGACCGCAAGAGTCGTCGGCCGTGGCGTCCGCCGAGCAAGGCCGTCAGTGGACAACGCACCGTTGCGAAGTGTTTTGTCGTTCGCACACATAATTTTAGTGACAGTGTTCGCGTAAAGCGACGCCACATTTAGCTAAGTTGTTTATTTTGTATTTATCGATAAGGATAGGACAAGGTTTTCCGAGCGTACAAGCTGGGTCGCAGGATCTGGGCGGAGCTTAGGCGCCACTCGCTCGTTCGGATGCCCGTCCCGTGTGCCCGGAATCGTCGTATGCCGCATGACAGAGCATGCGGCACCGCACGTCGGATCGGACGCCGAATCGTACCACCTTGTGTCTCCTGCCTTAGCTTTGCCGCGCCATGACGTCACCGTGCCGTGCAGATGGTTGCCGCGGCTGCGCAGAGGCGGAGCTAAGACGTTACTCACTGCGCCGAGTCACGGGATATATAGCTCCGCGTCGCCGCCGCGGCGCCACCAAAGCCTCGCCGTCTCCGCGCCGAGCACATCGTCGCGAAGATGGGGCGGCCGAAGAAGAGCGTCATTCCCGAAGAAAAGGAAGCGCGACGCGAAAGCCGCTGCGCCGATACTCGAGAGCGAGTGAGACGACTTCGGTCCGATCCCGAGTATCGCGCCGCCGAAGCGGCGGCGAAATGTCGGCGATTTGCAGAAGATGCGGAGTTACTAGCCCGCGAAACCACGCACAAGAGTTGGAGCGTCCAGATACTTCAATGACCGAGTGTTCGTTGCTCCTTTGGGTGTAGATGATTCCGCGGGGTGACCTTGGGCAAAACGTGGCCGAGTCTCGAAGTACAACCTCGCGAAAACTTGGCCGAACCGAGATAAAGCTAGGTGGGGTCGCCAGCTTCGCTTTTTGCCCAGTCTTCGCACCACCAGTGTGAAGCTGCCCCTAATTTTTTTAGGCTTCCCGACAACTGTAGCTTATGCTAGAGCACTGCACGGGCGGTGCGCGCGCATGCTCTCCTTAATGCGTCCCAACATGCGCACGGCACGGAGAGGAGGCGAAGCACACGCCGCTCCGCGAGGTAGTTGCTAGGCAACACGCGGTGACGTCATCGCCAGGCGCAGTTTCGCACTGTTCGCCCGAAAGGCCCGATGTTCGCCCGAAAGGCGAAGCATCGATTGCGATAGCAAATTAATAGACAGCTATACCAAGTAAAGATAGCAGTTTTATCGGCCGTATAAACTTGCAAACATTCGCTTACTAACTAAATTAACAAGCATAGTGTCACCGCGCACACTCGAACATTACCACATCACACTCGATGCGCGCGGACACTCTTTGTCGAAACACTGGCGTGAGGAAGCGCGGCAGCAGAAGCGAAAGATATCATCTTCGTGCTGTCTATCGCTTCAACGCAAACTGAACGGCGAGAACGCAGCACGCTCAAAAGTATGAGCCGTCGAAGCGCCCAGATTCTGCCCTCAAGGCAAATCACTTTCAAGATGCGGCGCGCGCCGCCGCGGAACTACGCAGCTGTTGCGGGAGTGCAACGCCACCCCCCTCCCTCCCCTCCCCCCGGAACCTAGCGTGCTATGGAAGATGGCGCGCTTCCATCTGCTTTCCACCCTTGCGCGCACGAGGTTGAGCCGCGGTCATCGGCTCCCCTCGCACGCTTTCACTCGCACATACAGCATACGGCGCGCGGCGACGTTGCTTTCGCCTTTGGACTTTATATGGAACACCACAGCGACGGCGACGCCAACGGTAAAAACCCGCCTTGAGTGTACATATAATTGAACAAAATGTTTCCTACAATCACTAGGCCCTAACTTTTTTGTTTTAAACGCAACAGACTTTATTGAAATTGATGAAATGGTTGCCGAAAAAAACCAATTTCCCCGTTTTCATGCATTTAATATAGGAAAAACGTTTTACTGGCGACACGGTAGCTATGTTACAGTGAAATACGATTGAATGAATAAACAAATTAATTCGTTGGGATGTCCTTGTTGGCCCGAGAACGGGAAAAGGAAAGAAGTACGTGGACAGTGGTAGGCGTGGTGCGGTGAGCCGGATCTAAAACTGAATTTCTCGGAAAAACCAGGAGAGACTCCAGGGCTGCGCGACGGTCGCCGTCCCACCGGCGGATCTAGCACTCATAGTTCTTCTTGTCGGAGGTGCTTTTCCGCACGGCTTTCCCACCTACATGATCTTCCCTTCGTGTTTTCTCTCTCTCATTCTCTCATTGTATTCTTCCCTCTCCTCGTGCCATTCTGCCTGCTTTTAATTTCGCGTTTTATTGCGATAGCAATTGTAGCAAACCGCAAGCGATCTGACCTTTCTCTTTCTCTCTCTCTCTCACACACACCTATGCATATATATATATATATATATATATATATATATATGCATAGATGCACATAAAGAAGCGCAAATTTACTTCGACGTTGCCGCCAGAAATGGGACTATATATAATGCGAATTACTATGACAATTAAACAGCCTGGAAATGCGTCTGTTTGTTTTTATATTTAAAGACACAGCTATTTATCAATTTATCAACCACACATGGTGAACCATAGGGGCCCGAAGAATTATCTGAATTTGCATTTATTTCTTGCAATTATATAAAATCTCAAGGTGATGAAGGCCAAAAAGCAATGAGTTCCTACATGACAGTAGTCTCTGATCCCGCCCAGTAGCAGCAGAACAGCGCACATAAGAAAAGCACATTTGCTACAAGCAGTTTTAATAATTACAGAGATAATTGTACTTGGTGTTTAAGTATACAGTATAAAGGTATCGCTAGTATAGGTAATAATATTGTCGAGGTTATGCAAAACGAAATACACTCAACATAAATCCTGTGTAGTCTTCATAAAACCAAAATAAGAAACTCACCGACTATTACGATACTCCCTAATACGAAATTTGAGCCTGCAACTATATCGCACTCTTTAAAGAGTTGTCCGTATAAAACTTCTGCTTGAAACCTCGTCCGCATGCATAATGCGTTGGAGTTCTTCTTATTGGGAAGTTTTAAAAAGCCCGTAATTCATCAACAGACGTTACTTCGTCATATCGGTGACCATGGTGTCCCTTCTTCCCCCTACTGTCCGACCAGTCGAAAAATGTCGCACAGACGCATAACATCGCAAAAAACAACGTTTCTTTATTCAAGCGTTTACATCACACCACGCGTCGCGACACCTCTTGCTAAAAAAAAAAAAAAACTAATCAAAATCTTGGTAGAACGTGGTTATTTACGCAAAACATGATTCTCTTCCTGATTCCCACGCGGAGATATCCCCGGTTCATTTTAAGGAGCTACTCGCCCTATTTCCGCAATATAATGCAATAAGGGAAGAACTTTTAAAGTGGGATTTCCCGACCAGTACTTTAATAAACTGTTGGCTAGGTGCAAAGTGGTGATCATATAGGGGAGCGCGTAATAACGCGTTATTAGAATGGTTATTATTTTCGATAATAAATGTTCGTGCATGCCGCCCCTGCAGAACATACATTACAGGTCAAGCTAATGTTATCTAATATTTTGCGTTGTGCTGACGAACGCCGACGGCTTCCCGCCGGTCCCGTCTAGTGAAGCGTCGAGAGTGCGACGTCTCCAACGTCACTGTCGGCGCCTGTCATCACGCCAGCGTCGCCAGGCGCCCGGACGCTGCAGAGGCACTTCGGCCCAGCATTACTTGCCTAATTGCGTGCAGTACAGCGCAAACATGATGTACCCGGGTGTTTTTGGAACACCGTCCGACGAGTTCAAGCGGAGCGCTAAACCTTACTGTCACTGTCCTCAATGCTTCACCTGTCGGGCGAAACTGCCAACTGTTTTAATGCGTCCGCATTAGGGGCGTCAAAGTGGGGGGAAAAGTGAATGCGTGTGAAGTGCGGGAAGCCGGTCACGTGGTCGAGGCATATATATATAAGATATATGCATATACAGTCGAACTCGGACATATCTAACTCGAATGGAATCGCGAAATAGGTCGATATAGCAGTAATTCGATATATTAAATAAAAATTTTATACAAAATTTTGCAAGGGGATTGTACAGCTGTTCGTGATGCACGATCATTTGTTATATCCGGGTTCGACTGTGCAGGTGGACCGGGACACACACACACACACACACACATACATATATATATATATATATATATATATATATTAAGACGTCTCTGTTGGCACGATTTTTATTCGGCCCGAGTACTGGGGAGCGCACCAGCAAAGGCACTCACCCGATGATGATGATCACACATAACTGAAGATGAGGATCGAGCAACGTAGAATGATGTTGATAATATACAGATGAAGAAGACGTGCGTAATAAACGCCACACACTAATTTCCCCCCACGAGGAAGCGGCCATCCTGGCCGCAGGCCAAGGTGACGAAGAACGCCGCGTGAAGGGTTTCATGCGGGAGACACGAACGACCTCGGTGCTGCGACAACGGCGGTCTGTTGCGGCGACAACAGGAGTCACGCGATAATTGACTCGGGCGATGTCTGCTCCAGGACGATGTAGGGCCCGATGAAACGCGGCTGGAACTTGTCGCACAAGCCAGGCGTGCGAAGGGGCGTCAATAGAAGTATTTCGTCACCAGGTCGGAAAGACACAACGCGATGGAAGGTGTCGTAAATGATCTTTCGGTCTTGTTGTCTGGCTGCTGTGTTTACGCGAACACGCTGGCGGCACTGGGCGAGTCGTGAAACGAATTCTTCGCTAGACGATGCAGATGGGTTGACAGGAGAAGAAAGAAACGTCTAGAAGGGAAGTAGGCGACCATCCGTAAACTGGGTAAAATGGCGACTAGCCGGTGGTACGCTGAACGGCCGTGTTGTAGGCGAAAGTGACGAATGGTAGAAGCTTGTCCCAATTCTTGTGATCAGGCTGAATATATAAGGCGATCATGTCGGCAAGCGTGCCGTTAGTCTGTGGATGGTAACTCGAAGCTGTTTTATGGGTGGTACCAGAGGCGCGCAGGACTTCGTTTAAAAGTTGCGAGAGAAAGACCTTTCCACGGTCGCTTAGCAGTACTCGAGGAGCACCATGGCGCAGAATTATAGCTTGAACGATGAAGTCGGCAACCTCCGAAGCTGAGCCAGTGATCACTGATGTTGTCTCAGCGTAGCGCGTCAGGTGGTCGATAGCGGTCACTATCCACCGATTGCCAGCTGCAGTAACAGGAAGGGACCCGTAAAGGTCGATGCCACCAACCTCAAATTTTGCGGTGGGACACGGAATAGGCAGTAACTCGCCGGCAGGAGCGGAGGTTGGGAGTATGCGACGCTGACACGAAGAACAGGAACCGACGTATCTCCCCACACTAGTAGAAAGGCCAGGCCAATAGCAACGGCTTCGTATGCGATCGTCTTGAGGTAGGTCTTGTAGAAACCGAGATGGCCAGCAGTCATGTCATCGTGGAATACTTCAAGGACATGGGCTCGAAGAGAGCGCGGTAGAACGGGCACCCAGCGTTGACCGTCAAGGTGGTAAATGCGCCGATACAGCACGCCATTGTCCAGCTTGAATTGTGCGAGTTGGCGTCGAAGCCGCGCGTTAGGTGGGCGAGAAGCGCCAGAGAGGTGGTCTATCATACGCCGACAATATGGGTCAGCCTGTTGGCGAGATGCAGCACCTCCACCACTTAAGACGTGTCTGTTGGCACGACGTTTATTCGGCCCGAGTACTCGGGAGTGAACCAGCAAAGGCACACACCCGATGATGATGATCATACATAACTGAAGATGAGGATCGAGCAACGTAGAATGATGACGATAATATACAGATGAAGAAGACGTGCGTAATAAACGCCCACAATATATATTGTCGCGGTTCAACGCGAACAAGAGATAACAACGGCGGAGCAAGACGGCAGCCGAACAGCCAGTCGAAAGAAGGCCACCAGAACAACAAACTTCTTCTTCGTCTTCGAGTTCTCCCTGTCCCACTACACGGAGCACGTTAAAGCACATATCGTCATAGTAGTGTAAATGTCTACATAGAGCACGCGTCAATATATATATATGTATATATATATATATATATATATATATATATATATATATATATATATATATATATATATATATATCAGCTTGCAGGCGCAAGCTCAAATCAACTAGCGCAAGAAAGGGCAATTGGAGATCGCAAGGAGCGGCCTTCGTCCTGCAGTGAACATACAAATAGGCTGTTAAATTTATACCATCAGCCTATTTGCTAGTTATATATATGTATATATATATATATATATAGAGAGAGAGAGAGGGAGAGAGAGAGAGAGGAGAGAAAGAGAGAGGGCAACTGATGGTGGTCTGCACCATGCCACCATACATCAGTTGCACTTCGCTCCCCGAAGAGGTACGACGTAGATTAAAGAGGTACAACGCAGATTAAATCATGGATCTCGTCCTCCAAGAGGTGCGACGTAATGCTCACGCATTTCTCTCGCATTTACCACTAAATCGCCATTGTATTTTTAAGCATGACTTTCTTTTAGCTCCCGTTGCCGGCGACCTTCAAAAGACCTCGAGCCAAAATCCAGAACCGTTATCCGGGCACTCAAGACGAGAATGGAAAGAGAACGAAACGAGAACGAAACACCATCCGGGCATCGCTCTGAAAGCAAAACGAGATCATCCGGGCAACCAGTCAAAACTTAAGAAGAAGCGTTCTTTGGCCCCCAACCCTTGTACAGTACAGCATTACATACGCTATTTACTGCCCAAAACAAGTTACTAAAAATATTGCTTCCGAGTGCTTCCTAATGTTTGATCCCAATATGACTCAAGCTGTAACTTCGGGTAGGCTGAAGTTTAATTTGTCATTTCCAACAGTGACGTTCAAAAAGAAGATACAATGCACCATACACTTTTCATCTTTTGGCGCTGAGACAAGGTTGTCCGTGCTCTATTCAACGCCAGCGGTCCGTGAGTTCCGCAGCGCGGTTTTTGCGCCGCCTGTTTCGAGAGATGGCGCCGCGCTGCGTTACCAGGTCGGCAGCATCCGGCGCGCCGCGGATGGTTGTTTGGCCGAGACGAGACTTGCAACTATGTTCAGTTCAAAACAGGTTCACTTCGGTTCAGTAAGCGTTCAGGCCTGCGTCGCGGCACCAATCTGCTTTGCCGGTAGCCATTTCATGCTTGCATCTACTCTCGATTACGGGAGAGGCAGCCTTTCTTAAGGCAAAAGCCTTATGTGTCGCGTTTTAAAGTGACCTTGAAAAAATATTTACAAAAATTCATAACTCAATAACATCATTACAAACCCCATAATATTATATATCAATCGATAGGTAATTACATGCGGAATATAAATATCGGTAAATGATCATAATAGTAAATAAATTAAATATGATAATTAGCATAACAAAGCGGAAAAATGGGTCGAAGAACCCGTAATGTAGCCAAGAACCGAGAAATAATGAGAGTAATGGGTAATGATGTTAATGATAATGATAAAAAATGGGTATACAGAGAGGTGCATCAGGTGAATTAAGAGTGAATTGATGATGAATTAAAGAGGTTAAGTTGGGTGACAGGAGTCAAACGAAACATAATGATGAGATAGAGTGACATATGATAATGAAGAGTAAATGAGAGTGAATTAAGAGTGAATGAAGGTGAATTAAGTGGTCATAGAGTGAATTAAGAGTGACGAAAATTTAAAATTTGAAGTAATAGAGCAAACCAAGTGTGATGCAAGTAAAACCGAGATGATGAAGTGAATGAAGCTGAACCAAGCAGTGAAAGAGTGAATTAAGTGTGACAACAATGGATCAAGGGGTTATGGAGTGGGGGAGTGACTTGCAAAAAAAATATATGTGAGATTTGAAGGTCCAAGTGAGAGTGACTCGGCAAAAAATGCGCTGAGGCACGGTTCGAGTCTGGTGAATCATAGGAAGAATGACTTGCAATAAAACATGATGACTTGCAAAAATGACAAAAGTTTCGTTTCAGAGTGATGCTGAGTGATGGTCCGAGTTTGCTCAATAAACGATGGCTTACAAAAATGACTGCATACTATGGGTTAAGAGCGACGATGTTAGTCATCGTCGCTCAAAAATAAGTGCGGAGTCCCGGTCCGAGTTTGGTGAAATAAGGATGACTTGTAAAATCAATCTTGCAAAATTTGGGTTCGGACTCAACAAAAAAGTGGTCGTCCTGTCATTGTGTTGGCGGCGTTCGGGCTTTCGCGTTCAAGTCGTCTTAGTTGTATCGTAAGGGACACCTAGTATTTTGCTTACTTTCTGTGCAGGTTTCATAGATGGAACTTCAATTGACGACACTTTCAACTTTTCTGGACTCACGCGTCATCGATATAAGGACAGCATTACAACACCGACGTCATCGGTGACGCCGCAGATGCTTCCTCGAGCGTCTGTATATTTGCTATTGCAGTAAACAGATTTAGCATTTGACCTCAGTGCCCTTGTATAATAGTGTGAGAAAAATCTACTGCCGCAGATGCCGTAAAGGATTGTCGCCTTGAGGAACCTTTTCCTGGCGGGATCAACAGTAGAACAAGGAATGTCTCATCAGCCAGCGTTTTGACAATGGTACTTGTGAAATACAAGGCCGGGGGGGGGGTTACACTGGGACACGAAGCACAAAGTTTGTGAAGCTCTTCTGAGAAGCTGTCAAGCCCAACGAACTGCAAATAAAAAAAAATTAGAGCCCTTCCACTACTGTGAAGATTGAAGCCACCGAAGCTGTGACTATGGTGGGTCTGCTGTAGTGAATATTGCCCCACGATGAGAATGGGCGTATCGTTGTTGGGCATCACCTAACCGAACATGTCTGTACGTCACGAACGTTTCGATGTCTATCGTAGGTGTTGCAGTGGGATCGTACACAGTCGCGATCACTGTACCGTCAAAGCGTTTTACAGCGTCAGCTGTTATGGGCTCATTCCAATATCCGTTTCGGTTCGCGATGGTGTCCCCCGCCGCCGCTGGTGACCACAACCGCTATCGCCAGAAATGCGAAAAAAAGTACCCGGTCCACGCCGGGATCAAACCCATGCCCGCTGCGCGGGAGCCTGATACTTTAACACTGGGCCACGCAAGCACTTGCTATCAGTAGCAGAAAATTCCCTATAAACGCGCCCTAGGCAGGCGCGCAGGCACAGACGACGAAATGCGATTCAGACGAGGCGCGCAATCAACGCGATCCCAAGCCTCCACCAAGTATGGTGGCGCCATCTAGTCAAGGTGCCTGCAAACGCAGCGTGCCCGACGTGTAAGTTGCATATAGCAGTTGCATGCTTCACGTAACTGGACCTGGTTAACTAAAGCAGGCTAGGTGACCATATGTCGCCAGCCCGTCTTGAAGATTCCAATAAACAATCATCATCGTCATCACCAACACCTACCGTGCCACGCGTCAGGGGATGTGAGATGTGCGCCACGCATTCTGGATACCTCTTCGGTACACGTTATGGCGTCTCCTCGCAAGGTACGAACCGCTGCTGAAGAATCGAATCGTATAACTACGTGCGCGGCTACAACCAGACACCATCGGGCTCAGCAGACTGCTGTGCAGAGCGCATTACGAGCCGCAGCTCGCCGTCGACGTCGGGCAGACAGTTCAGATGGTTCTCGTCAAAACGAGGCGAAGAGACTTTGCCGCGAAGACCCTGTTGTGCGTGGTGCCGAAATTGGAGCCACTCTTGAGCCGTTCCACCAGCCTACGCTGTGACTGTGCTTGGTGTGCCGCGCAGGCCTGTGACCTTTTAATAAAGACGGCTACGCCAATCGCGGTGCGCACACAAGCGCTAACGCGCTCATGTGGTCGCCAGGGGGACCTACGTCACGTAATGAAGATGCAAATGCAAGATCCGGCTAAAACCAAAGTATAATGCATTTTTTTACAATCCTAAGTTTGAAAACGCCGCCAACCCGGCGTTTTCAAATGACTCCACGAGGTGGCGCGCCGTGTATGAAATTGTTAGGGTTCCTCGATGCGTGCGCCCCCCTCCGTCGCCGTGGAGGGTGGAGTCATTCTGTAAAGGGGTGAATGCCGCCTTACGACCGGCGGCCGCCATTGCGCTCCCCACGCATCGTCGCGGCTGGTTGAGTGAGACACGTGTGCGGCGTCTTCGTTGTAGGGATGGTAATATCGATGAACGGTTAATCGATTAATCGACTAAAAGTATGCCGCAAAACGATTATTTGTCATCGATGTCTACCTTTAATTTATTCGGTTTAATCGATTAAACCAGTTCGATTAATCGTTTTCCAGACAGTGACTAAAGTGGCGTGAAAATTTTCAAATCGTACTATAGAATGCGGAGCACGAGCAACGACAGCGCGGCTGCGAAGACCGAGAGCGAACTTCGACGGCTTTCCCGAGTCCTGCCGAGCTTGCCAAGCGTTTCCGCGCTTTACGCACACGTCACACAGGCTGCCTGAGGCCGAAGAGAGCCCGACCCCATGGAGGAAGAAATAAACTACGGAAAGAGCATTACGTGAGGCAGCAAGTCTTGGCAAGCGAACTTACCGTCAAGACATTTCCTTCGCTTTTTACCTCGCAGTATAGGGTCAACACGTGACTCTGAGAGGCAACGAATTGGCGGATAATTTCAGGTCAGCGCGCACCCGTTCAGCTGCTGCCCTGCACCTTTTGCAGCGAGGCAGCATTAAACCTACCGCGCGCTTTGATGTGGCGATCACGTGTAGGGCCGTTGCTTCTTGATGTCGCTGCGATGTTCTCTTCTAATTTCTTCTTCCCCACCCTCCTCAGTAAGTGTCCTTTTTAACATACAGGGTGTTCAATTTTAAGTTTTACGGAATCTTTTGAGAGCGCCTGTGGCAGGTAGCATAATTCTTATCATTGATGAGACGGACATTAGTACGAGAAATCGAACCACATATTCAACTAATTACCAAACATTACTAAATTAACTTCATAGTTAACTTACGACACATCTTGCAATTTGCCAATTGCAGCCGGTGAACTTATCTATTTACTTATTTCACGTACTTTCCAGGCCCGAAGGCGTTACAGAAAGGAGTGGATTCAAAAACAAACAATAATGCAGCAAAAATACAAACAAAAAATAATAACAAAAGGCATTCGAACAGCGCTCTTGAAGTTGGTAGAGTCGGTGATGAGTGCGACTGATGCGGAAAGGCGATTCCAGTCCGTGCTTGTCCAAGGATGAATGAGTCACTGTACCGGCTTGTGCGGCACAATGGCCCCCCGACTTCGAGGCTGCGGTCAGCGCGGGACGAAATATAAGGGAAGGGAAGGGCAAGGAAAAGGGAAGGGCAAGAAGGGTTTCTTTTGAAAGGGTGTTAAAATGAAAAAAATTGTGAAAAAGGGAAAGACGGGAACATTTGCGGCGTGACGAAAGATAAGGTAAGGTAAGATAAAGCGTCCACCGCGGTTTTGAATAATTTCAAGAGTAGAAACTAATGAAGACTGAGTCGGATCCCAAATGGCTGAAGCATACTCCAATTTAGAGCGAACTGAAGTTTTGTAGAGAGTTAGCTTCAGGTACGAAGGGGCAGAGCTAAAATTACGGCGCAAGTAACCAACCATACGGTTAACGTTATTAGCAACATACTCAATATGCGAATGCTAAGAAAGGTTATTTGATATATGAAGGCCGAGATACTTGTGAGAAGTAACTGACGTCACAGGTGCACCATTAATAAAGTACGTGTGCATGAGAGTGTTACGACATATTCGCATGGCCTTGCATTTATTTGAATTTAGTTGCATGCACCAATTAGAACACCACTCAGTTACGCGGTTAAGGTCGTCTATGCAGTTCTTGGGAATCGGAAGGATTAGTAATTTTACGGTAGAGAACACAGTGATCTGCGAATAGCTTTATGGAAGAACAAAGAACGCAGTTCGGAAGATCGTTAATATAGATTAAAAAAAAAACACCGCCCAAGCACTCCGTACAGATGGTTAACCAGCGAAGCTGAAGCATGCGGCCCCGGTGTTTAGAAGTGGGTTAATCCCGAAGCTGTGAAGCGTTTCTCAATTATTGGTTACATGATTGTGTTTCTAGTGGAACGCAAGCGCCAATGGGGGGCGGATGCTGCTAACCACGACGCCTAGCTAACTCGTGATATCGAACGCATGCGACAACGGCGAGCCGAGGAGGAGGCGTTGCGGGCAGAGCAGCGTCAACGTGGCAATGGCGGGAACGCGTTCGTTAACGATGTCACTAACGGCGCTGCCAATGGCGCGCGTGCTTGAGTGCGACGTAGAGAACGACGTAACTGACGGCGCAGCCAATGGAGACGTTTACCGAAACATGAGACGAATGGTTTTTCGTTTCGCCTAGCCATATACAGCTTTTGCTGTAAAAGAGAAGTGGACCCAGGACTGAGCCTTGAGGAACACATATTAGAAAACAGGCGTATCTACTTGTCAGGCGTATCCACTTGGAATGAATTTCCAGAATGACACCAGTTTGGAGATATGCACAATCTAACTCGCCGTAAACAAACGCTGTTGTTCCAATTACTTTTTTTACCAAAGTGCATTGAAGAACAAAAGTAACTGGAACGCCCATATATTTCGTCCCACACTTTGAGAAATAATATATCAAAACTGGTGTCATCCTGGAAATCCATTTCAAGTGGATGTGTCTTGCAACCTCACTGGCTACAATTCATAAATTGCAATATCTGTCGTAAAGTAAGTAACTAAGAAGTTCATTAGTCAATTTATAGTTAATTAGTCAAGAATGTCTATCGATTTTTCGTGCTACTAATGTCCGCCTCTCCGAATAACCCAGCTCAACGATAAGAATTATGCTACCTGACACAGGCAATTTCGAAAAATTCCGTAAAACCTAAATATGAACACCCTGTATATTGTTTATTCCTTCACTAGTCACTAGCGGCAATTATAGTTGGCCTTTAAGAAATTAAACATTATTCTTTATCAAAGGTTACATCCTTGTATTTCTTATCCTGGTTCCATTTTCAAACGTTATAATAGGTACTTACGTGAGTAGATAACTGTGTTTCAGCCTTTTTAAAGCGCCCGAAAAAGAAGTCGATTAATCGATTAATCGACGAAAAACCCCGCATCGAAAGCGATTAAACGATTATAGGCTAAACCGACGAACGATTAATCGTTAATCGATTAAAATATTTAATCGACCATCCCTACTTCGTTGCGTGCCACAGTGCACAAACCATTCGCGAAATGGCTGGAAGATGTTCCGAAAGATCCGAAGAGGCGACTCCTGTGGCTGGTAAAGATCAGGCGCGACAAGTGGCAACCCACGGACCGTTCCTGTTTGTGCACCGTATACGTTATTGCCTTTCTGTGTTTGGGGAGTTAAAGCTGTGTGACACTGGCACTTTTGATCGCGATCGAGCCTTATCCGGATCGAATTTCTCGATCGTGATCAGTTCCCTTGCGCAAGCTGCAGAAGGAACCCGATCATTGTTGAGAAATCAGATCCCGATCGGGCTTAATCGTAATCACCAGTGCACCGTGTGTAATAGTCGTTCATTTGCACGCTATTTCCCGTAGCGTTTGTCCGTCTTGTAGTCTTGATATCTGACATGTAAACTTGCGTGTTTAACTCGTTCGTTTCTGGATAGCACAAAATGCGCTGTTCTTAAACGCGTTGTGCACGATCTGCAAGTGCGTAAAGTTCTGCGCCTACGTTGTGCGCTTTTAAATGCGAAGCATTTCTTAGCGCACTTCGGCGACTTTGAGAATATCTATCTATCTATCTATCTATCTATCTATCTATCTATCTATCTATCTATCTATCTATCTAGCCGCCTACGACTTTGTGCTCTCCTGGCCGTTTCGTTAATGAGCGAGACCATTGTGGCATACCAATTTTCGTATACGAAAATTGGCATGCCACAACATGACTGCATGACGAACATAAGTGACAGGTCATAACATGAAAATCATGACATGCATGTCATGAGCGGCATGATTTACGGGCGACGGTCTTGGTGCTCTCCTAGTCCTTTCGTTAATGGGATGCATGCTAAAACTGGGATGGCACCACATGACTTCATGACGAACATAAATGACAGGTCATAACATGAAAATCATGACATGCATGTCATGAGCGGCATAATTTACGTTTCACGGTCATGGTGCTTCCCTGGCCGTTTCGTTAATGGGATGAATACGAAAATTAGTATGTCACAACATGACTGCATGACGAACATATGTGACTGGTCATAACATGAAAATCATGACGTGCATGTCATGAGCGGCATGATTTACGTGTCACGGTGATGGTGCTACCCTGGCCGTTTCGTTAATGGGATGAATACGAAAATTAGTATGTCACAACATGACTGCATGACGAACATATGTGACAGGTCATAACATGAAAATCATGACGTGCATGTCATGAGCGGCATGATTTACGTGTCACGGTCATGGTGCTTCCCTGGCCGTTTCGTTAATGGGATGAATACGAAAATTGGTATGCCACAACATGACTGCATGACAAACATAAGTGACAGGCTATAACATGAAAATCATGACTTGCACGTCATGAGCGGCATGATTTACGTGCAACGGTCTTGGTGCTCTCCTAGTCCTTTCGTTAATGGGATGTATGCTAAAGCTGGGATGGCACAACATGACTGCATGACGAACATAAATGACAGGTCATAACATGAAAATCATGACATACATGTCATGAGCGGCATGATTTACGTCTCACGGTCATGGTGCTTCCCTGGCCGTTTCGTTAATGGGATGAATACGAAAATTGGTATGTCACAACATGACTGCATGACGAACATAAATGACAGGTCATAACATGAAAATCATGACATGCATGTCATGAGCGGCATGATTTACGTGCAACGGTCTTGGTGCTCTCCTAGTCCTTTCGTTAATGGGATGTATGCTAAAACTGGGATGGCACAACATGACTGCATGACGAACATAAATGACAGGTCATAACATGAAAATCATGACATGCATGTCATGAGCGGCATGATTTACCTCTCACGGTGATGGTGCTACCCTGGCCGTTTCGTTAATGGGATGAATACGAAAATTAGTATGTCACAACATGACTGCATGACGAACATATGTGACTGGTCATAACATGAAAATCATGACGTGCATGTCATGAGCGGCATGATTTACGTGTCACGGTGATGGTGCTACCCTGGCCGTTTCGTTAATGGGATGAATACGAAAATTAGTATGTCACAACATGACTGCATGACGAACATATGTGACAGGTCATAACATGAAAATCATGACGTGCATGTCATGAGCGGCATGATTTACGTGTCACGGTCATGGTGCTTCCCTGGCCGTTTCGTTAATGGGATGAATACGAAAATTGGTATGTCACAACATGACTGCATGACGAACATAAATGACAGGTCATAACATAAATTCAAAGCATGAATGTCATGAGCGGCATGATTTACGTGCCACGGTCTTGGTACTCTTGCGGACGTTTCGCTAACTTGGTATATACCAAAATTGGTATGGCGAGACAACAATGTCTGATGACCATGGGTGACACGTTCTAAGAACATGAAAATCGTGACATGCATGTCGCGCCAGCTCCAAGCCGCGAGAATCAGTGGGAGTGGAAGCAAAACGTGCGCTGCAGTTAATTTGCAGTGAGTTGTAGCGCTTGTTCTTGAAAAAATTCTCAACCAAATAAACAATCTACGACATGAGAAATCGCTATGTATTGAATGCATTTTGTTTCCTCTACGTTGAGAAGCCGTGTGGCCGCTTTATTTTAAAGATATCGATGACCAGCCGCTTTATAACAATCACCGGTTTACGCTATATTGCTGCGGAAAACATGCTCAACAAGGTTTCATAGTCAATGTCTGCATGAGAGTCATGATTTAGTGCCACAAAAGCCATATGTAGAGCACCAAATCAACTGACATGTATTCAACAATTTTTACCCATCTGCACATTTTACAGGACGGTAAGTGAAATAAAAAAAATCTGAATACCCTGCGTTGCAGTACGCAGTCCGTAAATGGGGTAGCTGATGACTGATTCGAAAACATGAATGTTATTTACAATTTGTTGAAGGCACAAAACACAGACACAACGAGATGCGATGGGACTCGTGTGTGTGTGTGTGTGTGTGTGTGTGTGTGTGTGTGCGTGCGTGCGTGCGTGCGTGGTGTGTGTGTGTGTGTGTGTGTGTGTTGTGTGTGTGTGGGTGTGTGTGTGTGTGGTGTGTGTGTGTGTTTGTGTGTGTGGTGTGTGTGTGTGTGTGGTGTTGTGTGTGTGTTGTGTGTGTGTGTGTGTGTGTGTGTGTGTGTGTGTGTGTGTGTGTGTGTGTGTGTGTGTGTGTGTGTGTGTGTGTGTGTGTGTGTGTTTCGCACGTTTAACCAATATATAGCCCAACAACACGCTATCTTAAGGTGTTTACGCAGCTGGCTTGGATGGTAGCCTTCCGCTGCCAGTCGAGACCGGCTGCACATTCCGCTCTAAAAATAAAGATTACAGAACGTAAACCGGAGACCTTCACGCTGCCGATGCGAAAACTTTGTGTTCTCGTCATATCGTTGAAGTACCACACGTTTTACATAACGAACTCTACGTGCAGCTGCGCAAGGTACCGCTTGCTGCCTATCCTGGCTATAGGCTGCCTGCGGAGAGGGCATCGTAATGGCGGACGCCGTAGCAGACGACGCGGTTGTCTCCACCCTCCACGGCGGCGGAGGGGGGCGCGCGCATCGAGGAACCCTAGAAATTGTTATACACGACACTTTGTGGTTTTCCAAGGACGCACTCTCCTGGAACCTAGCCTATAACAGTTTCGCTGTAAAAAACTTTACGTGACCTTAATCTTCCCTTTAGGTGTCTTTAGTGGCGCTAGCCCCTAAACCTTAGGTTAACGGACGTCCTTCTGATACATCCAGAGGAACAACTGACATGTTCGGACGCGCCGGCGGAGCACGCGTTAGGACATGAACGATGAATGGCTCATACCCCCTTAAGCAATGGCTCATACCGCCGTAAACGTGGCCTCCCCACAGGGGCGTAGCCAGGAATATATTTCGGGAGGGGGGGGGGGGAAGCGTCCGCTTTCCTCTACGTGACGTGATGGGTAATAAATATCGGTAGTATGAGCAGACTCTATACATGTATATCACAGACATAGGACCCCTCCCCCCCCCCCACCCCCCCACGGCGTGCACGTGTGCTTGTGAATTAAGTAAAAAGTAAAGTAATCGCAGTAAAATACAGCAAGTTCGACAGGTACAGTGGGCGTTTGGAGCAACGATCTCATCGCGCTACTGAATAGATCAGTCTTCGAAAACGCATCACTGCGACGACCCCCCCGATCAGAGAAGCCATCGGTAATCGTTAATCTCCGTTAAGCGTAAATGGCGTCGCCCTCGTCGGGGCGAAGTGCGTTTCACAAGTCAAGGACGGCTATACACGTGAAAATTCACGTGTGACCAGGCCATATCTACTCACATAGCAATAGCTTGTGCGCTGCGTCTGTGCGCTAGAAAACTTAAATACGCGCAAAAACGCGTAATGCTTTTTTTTTCGGAGTTTTCGTCGCCCTGCTCCCTCAAACGTGTGTTGCAATTTATGCTGCAAGTGCATAGGCCGTTGTGTCTTCCGCTGTGTGCGAGCGTGCAGCCGTCATTTGCCTTTACGTCAGCAGATGCAGAATTCTACAGAATATTTCACCGCACAGCATAAATATGGAATGTGGACGTATTTTTAACTAGTACGTGCAACTCATTTCTGCTTCACTTACGCCGGCGCGAACAGGAAGCGGCCACGTACCTCACAGAATCTCGACCGATCGGTGCACTAGTAATGCAGGAATGAACTCCGGTCTTGTTCAGTGCATAGTGCACATAATCAATATATCAGGACGCGTGAACTCTGACGAGAACTGTCAGCGCATGCAACACGAGTTTACTTACCCTGTACTGCGCGCAGCAGTAATCCATGCTTGTCGGCTGTCTGTTTCGTGCATTCTGTCACGTGTCGGGAATTTCACTGCTGGCATCAACCCCTTCGTGTGTACATTGCTGGTTTGGGATTCAACAACACAACAGCCACTACCAGCCTTCCGTAGGGGCGCAGTCGCAAACAAGAGACGTTTCGCGCGCAGACTAGGATACTGCGCAAGTAAAATCCGTTCATCAATGGGCAGTAATTTAATGCTCCCATTTAACTACACAAGTGTTCTTGCGTTCAACACACCGCCCGAAGAAAGTCAATGCGAAAAGTTGTCGCAGTTTCACCTGAAAGGCGAAGCATCAATTGCGATAGCAAATTTGTAGAGAGCTATACGGAGTAATGATATTAGCTTTATCAGCTGTATAAATTTGGACATGCAGCAGCACCGGCAACGCGCAGAACTGTTGTCGACGCCGTCGGCGTTTTTCCCGCGTTCGCTCAAAATGCCTGCGGCGTTGGTGACTGTTGCCGGAGCCTCTGATATAAATAGGCATTTGGTGCCGCAGCTAAACGTCGTCTCCCTTCCCTCCCCCTCCCCCCTCCCCCACGGCCTCTCGCGCGTCGAAAGAAGGCGCGTTTGCTCTACATATATGATGATTGTAAAGGAGGAAAGAGACGCCTACTTCTGCAGCCCTTAAGGAAGCACGGCGCAGAACGCGCGTTTGTTCTCCGCCGTGCGTTCACTCGCCGTGAAAGAGCGCGTCCCTCGCGCCCTTTCACTCGCACATACAGCGTTCGGCGGCGCGCGGCGACGATTTCATCTCGATTGACGTCATACGGAACCTCACGGCGACGGCGACGGCGACGGCGACGGCGACGCCGACGGCAGAAATCTGCTTTTGAGTGTCCATATAATTGCTATCGCAATAATAGATCCGACAACATCGTATTGCAAGAGAGCGTGGTTGGTTGTTGAACTTTTTTCTTTGTCAAGGTGCTTGCTCACTTGACGCAGAAGACAGTGATCGTCAAAATAACAACCCACGACTACTTTTCTTGCAGGTGCCGAACAGATGTCAATTAGCCTCCGCTACATATTTGACGGACAGTTGCGAGAGGAAGTTTTCGCCTTCATCCAAGTCACCAACCGATCTGGGCAAAGCCTCGTATCAACAATCCTGACAGCCCTCGCGAACAAAGTGTAACGTATCATATATGTGTTGACAAGGCTACGATGGATCAGCAAATATGTCGGGCCGCTTCAATGGCGTCCAAGCTGTAATTCAGAGGGAGCACCCTATGGCATTATACGTTCACTGTGCCAGCTATTCGTTAAACCTCGCAATATGTCATTCCTGTAGCGTCCCTAACATCCGTAACACATTTGGTGTATTGCAGGAGGTGTGCACATTTCTTAGGAAATCTGCCACAAAGTCAGCTCTGCTAAAGGGAAAAAATCAGTGATCTATGCTCAGGAGTACATAAGCAACTGCTTCATTCATTATGCTAAACACGTTGGGTAGAGCGTCACGAGACTGTGCAAACGTTCGTGGAGCTTTTCAATCCAGTTGTTTCAGCCCTTGAAATTCTTCAGGATGGAGCTCCCGGTGACGCATTCGCAAAAGCACACCAATTGCTCACCTGTGTTTCGACTTCCACTTTCATTGTCAGTGTACACATCGCCGGCAAAGTACTCTCGTTAACGCTTCTGCTTTCGAGATTGCTTCTGTCTAGCTCACTGGACCTGGCCGCCGCCTTGATGTATGTCGACGACGTTGAGTCTGCGGTGCTCCAGATGCGGGAGTCTGGCTTTAATGATATATTCGACGCCTCTGTGAAGGCTTCCGAGGCCGCACACGTTGAAATGAGAATGCCGCGAGTCACAGGTACCCAATGGGCATTGAAAATCCCTCGGACATCCGGATAAGATCCCGACGTCCAAGTCCAAGAGCAGTCTTCCAGGGGACATCCAGTTGATACAATTATCGGCCCAATTTTAACATCCACTTTTTCTCCTCCTGTGGACGTCCTTAGGTCATTTGTGCCGGACATTTTGCCAACGGACCGAGCCGGACTTTGTTCGGATTTTTAGTCACGAAGGGCGCGTGACCTTGTTGAGCATTTCTGCGTTTGGAAATGACAAAGCAGAACCGGCGTTGAGTTCAATCAAACTAGGTGAACCACATCTAGCTTTGTTTAATAGACATCAAGGTTTCTCGGTTAAATGTCAACCAGTCGTCAAATGTTAATAATAATAAGTTTCTTTGCCTTCATACATATTAGATGGGAGGACGGAGGGAAAAATCTGCTCACATGCAGCTTGAGCAGCCCACAGCCCCTGATTTGTTTATTTTGGCAGAGGCAGCATATAAACGCATAAATGTATACACAAAATTGGCAGAGCAATTGAAATGTAACGAACAGGGTAATGATGGTGTCTTGAACAAAAACAGCTTCTATTGACAATACAAACCACGGAACAGCATGAAATCACGGCGAAAGGAAGTGTGAAAAATTAAGCACTTTACATAATGCGGAGATTCCGATACGAACAAAGAAATAAATCAAAACAATCTAATTCGTAGGCGTTCAAAAGACAGGGTAACGTGTAAGATAAACGCTGTTGTCCGGTATTAAGACGTGGAGTATGAACTAATCAGCTTTGTGCATATCTAGTTGGGTAGCATGGTAATTTATTTTCCAAATTTGCAAGAATTTGTTGACTACTGAGGTTTTTTCTTATCTCTGTTTTGAACTTCACGCTCAGTCTGTATTTATACAAGTTGTGTTTACTGATTACTCTGGCACTGAGAAAAATCTGATCTGTGTGGGATCGGTATGGTGCATTATAAACATGACGAATGTATTTTTTCTGTAAAAGATGAATGCGTTGCAAGCTAGAGGGAGCTGAGGTTCCCCATACTAGTTGACAGTAGTTGAGATAATAATACAAAAGCGTGTTATAAATAATGAATTTAGTTCGCGTTGATAGTTGATATTTTGATCGGCCCACTATGCCGGTGCTTGATTGGAGCTAACTTCGTGGTAATAGATAGTTTATATGATCGTTCCGAGACATTTGACAAGAAAAAACTACGCCAAGACATTTGAAACTCTCTACAATATCTATATTACGGGAGGTCAGTACTATGGGTTGGTGGGGCGCAATTATTTTGTTTATTGACCGGAAAATTACTGCCTTAGTTTTCTTTTCATTTATACGCATGGAGTTTCCCGTTGCCCATTTTCCCAGCGCATTCAAGGTGTCGTTTCAGCGGATATTATTTCCGAAATATTTTCCCTGAGAAGAAGATCCTATCATCTGCATAAATAATAAATTTTACTTAAGGGTTTATATTTATAATATCATTAAGGTACAGATTAAAGAGGAGAGGTCCAAGTATGCTACGTTGTGGTACACCAGTTTGGATAGATTTAACTGCAGAAGATGTATTAGCTAGCTAAACGACTTGCTTTCTCTGTGATGAATACGACCATATTATTTGTACTTTCCGCGAATCCAATATTGATGTAATTTTTGCAACAAAATCCCGTGATCCACCAAGTCAAAAGCCTTTGAAAAATCGACAAATACACCAAGTGCTGCTGACTTTTTTTTTTCAAACTGTTCAAGTATAAATTCTTTCTGTGCAAGAAGTGCCAGTTCAGTTGTTTTGTTTGTAGCGAAACCAAATTGTTGTGAAGTAAGCAGTTGGCGCTTTTCAATGAACTTGGATAAACGCAAGTGCAGAAGTTTTTCGAAAACTTTCGAGATCACAATTTAACATGCAGCGTAAACATGTTAACATGTAGCATCAACTAAAACAAATTTGAATTCTACCCGCTTTTTTTTTCTTTTGGAGACCATTCAGGTAGGTACCAACGGAGGCAAGTTTATGGACAGGTTCTAATGCACAACGTGATCGTAAGCTTCTCAAGCTTCTGAGACCGTCTCAATATTTTTGCTTGCAGCGCCACAAACAATTTTCTGTGCTTACAGTGCTCAGTGATCAGATAATATAAGTAGATACTCTTATATTTTCTGATCTCATTTCACTTGGAGCACTTGGGAGCTGGAAAGTTTTGACCAGTGCTGCAAAAGCCGAATAAATGAATAAAAATATGGGTGGAAGTGTTTGTCTGTCCTTTTTTGCGTAAACATAGCTTGCTTTTGGAATATGTGTTTCATGGGTGTGCAAGTTGTATTTTCATTGGTACAAATGAATACTGGCATCGTTTCTGTAGCACAGATTCTACAGAGGGCTAATGTTTACACCAACTGTGCAACGCAGCCGATTACAAATAAAATCGAACATCTGGCAGGCATCCCTAATGGTCCATGGTTTGTCGTACGGATGTCTGACGGACATTAAGCAATGAAAACATAAACTACCCTAGGAAAAATTCCAAGAGAAATCTCTGTTGGTCTTATATGAAATATATAGGCCCAATAAGAAAACCTACAGGTCCCATAGCAGAATGTACAGGTCCCATAAATATTTCTTCCAGTCCTGCATCAAGGCAATACAGGGTTCTAGAAGACAAATAAAATGTTTTATGGGTCCCAATAGATGCAATAGGGGGGGGGGAGTTCGACCCCCCCCCCTGGCTACGCCCCTGCCTCCCTACTACGACGACAGCAGAGAAGTGAAATTCTACACTGGAATGATGTGCGGCAACAGAGCCAGCTGTGGAACACGACGACGACGAGCGCGTGAGCAGTGGCTCGAGCGCCGAGGGGTGCCAGCGAGCCAGCTGTGGAAGAAGACGACGACGCTCAGCCATTGTTGAGGATGAGAGTAAATCATCATAATGATGAGAAAATTCTGACGGTTAATTGGCCCTTTCCTCAACTAAACTTATGCTTCTATATCATATGTATCCTATACAACGCTTAACTTGAACCATTACCTCCTTTTAGATCCGTTTTTATTATTCTCACGGTTTCGGAGACCCCTCAACTTCCGGTTGCCTAAGGCCGACTTCTGGTGTGCTCCTTGAGAAACATAATATCACTAGGTGCTAGCGCCATAAAAGGAAAATAAAGTGTCAAACACAGTCCATATTGGATTGCCAATGATCTAGTTCAAAACGCGCGCCTCTCTCGGGTGCGGAGGCTGTTGAACACGTTTTTTTTAAGAGCTGTAGTGAAGAAGAAAAAAATAAGAAACAGTCAAACAGGAGCGCAAAGCAACAGCGGGTAGAAGAAGACCAGTGTAATTAGCCACAGAGTTTATATATGAAGAAGTTACATTGATAATTACAACCTAGATGTTCTAACCATTAGGCCACCCAGTGAACCACCAACATCCTACAGATGTCGACAAGACATCCGAAACGGGACATTCGAACGTTCGTAGGACATACGTAAAAATCCTGTGGATCACCTTTGGATGTGCGTGGGATCGTCCCATGCACGCGCATTGGCGATCCTAGAAACGTCGCATGAATGCCTTATGGGATTTTGGGACGTCCAAGGGATGTTTAAATATCAATATTTCTTATTGCATCATCCCGAGCACGTCCTAAGGACATTTTTGTCAGGATATAGGACATCTTGTGTTAGAAGTCATTCAAAGGACGTTTGTGGGACATATTATTGCGGATTGAGGACATGCACAGGACGTCCATATTGATCATCAATTAACATTACAGGGACATTCCTCAGAATGTGCCCTAGCTGTGCAGCAGGCCTGCTGCATTTACCCACATACCACTAACAAGTAAGCTGTGTATAGCTTGCATGTCCTGACTGAATATAGTTTTTAATATATATTTTGATTTAATACATTTTTATCAAGTTCTATGTAATTTATTAGTTTACCGTAGCAGGTAATTATATGCACAGTGCTTTGCTGCACTGTGCACATGATTCCCTGCTGCGTTAAAGTAATATATTACATAGAACTTGATAAAAATGCGTTAAATGAAAATATATGTTAAAAACTATATTCAGTCAGGACATGCAAGCTAGACTTTTTTGTGCGAACAGGAACAAAGCTACAGAACTAAGTTCTGCAGTCTGCTGAATCATTTGATACTATCGTTAAAAATACAACATTTATTTCAATAAAAGGGCTGCAGGAAGATCACAAGCTCAATTTTTAAATGCACTCAGCAATTTTCAGTAAAACACATCAATGCAAACAAATAGGACTCAATAATTTGATCATACAAGCTCAGCCAATAGAGGAATTATGACGGAATATGGCCAGTAAAAGAGTGCAGCAATTAAAAAGCTTACAAATGCACTGTGCCTAGCAACAAAACTTAAGAAGGGGTGCTATGCAGGATGCGCCGAGTTTCTCGTTCACACGAGTTTCACCCGAGTTTGCTCGATGGCAGTCAGTGAACGGAGATAGCAAGGAACGTGCAAGAACAGCAGGCAAAAAGAAATGTCGAGATAAAGCCGCGTATGACAACATGAGCGCACCCTGCGCGACACAGTGATTCCGTGCTTCAAGCACAGAAGACTGCGCAGCAAAACGTGCCAGCGCCGCGCATTGTTATCAACGTATTATCACCATTTAGCAATACCGTGACTGTACCGCTGTCTATCTGCACACTTGCCGTGAGCCACTTGCCACTCCTATCTAGGGCGCGTAAAGGGCGTGCCTCCTCTTTCGAGCATTATCTTTCTATCCTCCGTCGAATGCGAACAAGGCACATGCGGTGCATTGTTGCGCCTACACTTTCCCTCAATCGATTACGTTAAAATACAACAAATAAAATAAGAAACACATTATTTCTTGATGTATCTGTTTTTCGTTTGATGACAAACAGAGATCGAGAATGCTATAACAGAATGCTATAAATGTTTGATGACAAACAGAGATCGAGAGAATTATTAAATTTTGCACTGTTTGCCGCGAGTGGCGACAGTGAGGCGAAAGATTACAAGCGGATACATTGTAGAGGGTCACACGCATGCGGTGAGCAGTCGCCAGGGGCGCTGCAGTGCTATCCTTGATAGGGTGCCTTGATGCCCGCGCGCGTCGAGGCACTCTAATCCTTGATAAAGTCAGTCATGACAATGATCTTTCCATTCCCTCACTATTAGGGGAATGGCAACGCAGCGCTACGGCATGGTTGTTCACCGCAGGTGCTTCACTGCAGGCGGCTATTAAGGCCGCCGCTTTACCAACTGAAACGACGGGAGCAACGGTTGTCACTGCAAAATGGCTGTGCGGTATTCTAGGGTCCGTAGTGACGCAGCACAGTGAAAATGCGCCCGTTTATCTGCGTGCGGGAAGCCTCCGCGATGCATTGCAAAGAAGTGCGCGCTGCCCAGTGACACAATTCATCGCTCATCGCTTGCCCAGTGAAGGTGCCTCCGTTCGCATGTATACGAAGAGCTTGAGTGTTGTTATCTCCAATGTGCTTGCCGATTGCCTCTGCTGCTGAGCTAACAGCGATCGCATATGGATATAGTAACGACAGCGCAGCAATCGCATTTTGACGGGTGATGGCTCCTGTCTGCAGTTATGAAATCAAACTTCGAACGCAGGAAGGGGTTGTAACTATTTATTGTGCCGTGCTTGTGATGAAGAAATGCCATCGCACTGTGTTTAAAAGAGCGAGCGTACTCGGCGCTAACCGTGTTTGTGACACTGCGGATCCGATACATCACCGATGACAGATTAGCCATCTCAAACAACAACTGCGATACCTTGACGTTGGAAAACACTACGCACTGCTCAGCATCGTCATCGACCACGGCTCATCGACGCCTTGCAAGCAGCTACAGTGTCGTTCCGATAATTATTTGCTGTGCGCTACGTCGCTACAATGCAGACAATGAACCATGTTGTGGGGCCATCACAGCCTAAGAAGATAAATGCATAAGCCAGCGAAAGTCGCCGCTTTGTTTTTGATAGTGGTTCTCAGTACATCAGCGATGACAGTGTGATGTGCGTATTTTCTGTCAACGGTCAAGATTGTTGATGCCTCTCATTCCGCACCACGTCGCTGTTGCCGGAAAATAAGTTCGGCGTGGCCCAACCGTGGCGGGCGCGCGCACAAGAGTTACATGCCTCGCGCGGGGCGTGACGTATGGTTTTGATTGACAGGCGAACTCGGGCCAAACTCGTACATCGCGAAACCCCCCTCGAGTTGAACTCGGGAACATGATGGCGGCAGCATCAGCCTGTGTAATCGCATCCAGCGGCAGCAAGCGTCAATATGACCATCTGGACCCGTTCACCTACATGTCTGACGTAGAGTTTCAGTGTCATTTTTGCCTTTCCAAAACGTGAGTGTGCTGGCTGTGTGACGAGTTAGGTAAGGCCGTCGTCTGCGGAGATAGGGTGGCGGGAAAATTATGTCTTCTGAGCACAGAGTGGTGTGACTAGGCTGCGGAGGAATAGTTCGTGCGATCGCTTCGGCTCTCTCCTGTTTCAAGCAAGCTCGTTCACCGCACCCCAGCCCCAGGCCAGGTCCGGCGTCATCATCGGAGTACTGGAGCACCTGCGAGCACCTGGGGTTCAACCTGGACCAACCAACCTGCGCAGGCGAAGTATTCACATTATATTGGAAGATTCAGAATGGACGCCGGGCTGCCTTCCGGTGCAACATGTGCCGAAATCAGTTTTCGCAGGTACACGGTACCGCTGCACTGCACGGGCAGAGAGGCGAAGGAAGTTACTGCGCCAACACGGACCGCTTCGGCCGTCCGAACGACCACGTTTCCAGGCGGCAAATGATTTGGCTCACATACTGCGTGAGCAAAAGCGTAGACATGTGGATGTTGAAAGAGACCGTAGACTTGTTTCTCTATCCGAGCACGCCATCGCCGACTGGAGGAGCTACCCCCCGTAAGGTCGCGAGGGACGAGCTGCTGGCGCGAGCTCCACTTGGTGGCCCCGGGAAGACAGCGCAAATTGACGAGTGCCTTCTTCGCGGCGAGCAAAAGTGCAATCGAGGCCGCCTAATGACGGGCGACAACGTTCCGCCTAGCCGCCAAAATTACGGTGGTGTTAAAGATGGTGGCCCATGGGTCTTCGGCGTGGTCTGCGCGACCTGAGGGGTGCTGCTACTTTTCAAGGTCGACCGACGAAAGGCGGCGACGCTAGGCGCCATTATTGCAGCCAATTTTCAACCGGGGACCATTATTCATATTGACGAATTGGCCGCCTACAACTGTATCCCAAATTTAGTGGATGCTAACAGGGCTATGCCTCAATCTGCATTGGGAGACAGTTAACCACAGCTTGCACTTTGTGGAAACCAACACGGGCGTTCACACGCAAAAAATAGAAAGTTATTGTCAAAAAGTGAAGCGCCACTTCGTCAGCAGTGGGTGCAGAGTAACTGCACTGATGCTGGAGTCCCACCTGGGATGGATGTGGTGGCACTCAACGGCCACGTGCGCTGCAAAGACCCTTTCTTGCGTTTGTTAGAAGCCACGGATTGCTCGGGCTACCCAGTATAAAGACTCTTTCCTGCGGTTGTCAGAAGCCATCGCTCGTCGCTAGCCGGTATGAAGGTGCGTCACAATGTAAAAGAAAATAAAGCGTAGTTTTTTTTTATCCTTGCATGAGTGTTTTCTGACATTCCTGAGTGCTTACACGGTAACCGCGCGGCAAACCACTTCTGCACTAGCCGATGCTCCCTTCGTCTTGCAGCCTTACTTTAGCGCGAGCAACGAGCGATCTGTTGAAAGCCCAGTGTAAAAATCAGGCGCACACCAATCCGTGCTCGGAAATGGGAGTGCAAGCGCGTAGCGAGCCCAACCAGTTCAATCCAGAGGAAAGAGAAAGAGCAACAAGCGATCTGTTCAAAGCCCAGTGCGAAAACCAAGCGCACACCAATCTGTGCTCGGAAATGCTAGCGCAAGCACGTAGCGAGCCGCGCCAATCCAATCCAGAGGAAGAAAGAGGAGGGCGAGCGTGCCCTCGTGGTATAACGCGATACGATTAAACTACAAATTATTCTAATACACATTCAGTGTACAACTTGTAAGCTTTAAAACACCTATACCCTACAGTAATGTGACTAATATCATTGTACTAAATGCAATTATTTGATAACTTGCTTGTGCCTCTAATGCACTCGGTGGAACGACAAACAAGTGAAAGAATGCACGACCATGCACCGACCGTATGATCACGTGAGCCCCAGTTTGTCGACCGCCCATATGGCAACGCCCAAGGGATGATGGCCACCCAGAGTGAATCTAGATAAACCAATGAAACTGGAGGTGTGCCGACGGACAAACTTTGTCTTGTTACCATTAGTTCTTTCATCTTGGGGCGTCGCCAGAACTCATGAAGATCCCGAGTTTCGCCAAACTCGGGGCATCCTGCATAGCACCCAAGTTGTGGTATCGCCACTACGGAAGTTATGAGGCTTGGGTTCGGACGTGCGTACTAAGTGAAGGAAACACAAAAGGATAGTGGTAGAAGTCATAGTCATGACCATGACTCAGCAAAAATGACCATGACTCAGCTAGAAAAGACTCAAAAACCACTGCAATCGGTTCTGATGTGGGTACTAAGTGAAGGAGACGCTAAAGGATGATAGTGGAAGTCAGTCATGAGCATGACTCAGCAAAAAATTACAATGACTCAGCAAAACAGTATTAACACTCAAAAACAACTGAAATGGGTGCGGACGTGGGTACTAAGTGAAGGAAACACTAAAGGATAGTGGTAGAAGTCATAGTCATGACCATGACTCAGTAAAAATGACAATGACTCAGCGAAAAATGATTAACACTAAAAAATAATGAATGGGTTCGGATGTGGTACTAAGAGAAGGAAAAGGCTAAAGCTTGATGGTCGAAGTCATAGCCATGAGCATGCTAAGGCTTTCGCCTTAATGTCTCTTAGGCGGAGCGAAAGGGACTCCTGAGGATTCATCACATGAATGTCATGACATGCGTGTCTAGTAGGTCATGAAACAGCCGCCTACTTCTTGGTGCCCTCGTGGTCATTTCGTTAACTTGGTAGGCTCCCCGCACACTGCTTCGCATAACATCGATTCCCACAGGGCGTGGGATCTGCCGGCTTTTTTAGTAGTTACACACACTAACAGAAATAATGCGAAGGATGTCACAACTACATTAGGCGTTAACGAAGTTCCTTGAGATTAGTTCAGCGCTCATAGACACAAACAGCTGCTAGTATGGTCACCCATTTATAGTGAAACTGCGCTCTGCATTGATGACAAATTCCAGTAACTGGTCACCAGAGCAAAGGTTGACACTTTCGAGTAGTGACGAGACAATTACAGTTGAGCAAATATTTTGCAGATGCACCTCAGCCAGTAAAAGAAGTTTAAAATCCCTCTGCAAAGGTGGAGGCACAAAGGAAGTTAGTAGGAGGCCACTTCAGGCTGGCGCAGTTCAGCGTTCGCACGCACTCAAATGCAAAATTAGCTGAAAAGTTCACAGGTGTCTTAGCCATCAAGGAAGTTGCTCCAGGCTTTCTGCAGGCTTGCTTCAGTGGTCGCACACCGGTATAAAATACTAAAAATTTTAGATACATTGGGCTTTAATAAAATTACTATTATTTCAGAAGTTACAGACACAAGCACTACACAGATACAAGAGCAGTTACTAGACGCTTGCTTCAGCATGAAAACCAAACAGAGTTCACAGATACTAGAAGTGCTTGAGTGGTCACAGACAAAAATTCACCTTCGGAGTTCACAGGCTCAAAGGCCTCTAAGCACGCTAACAGAAGCTGAATACACTTCCGTAGGTCGCAGTCAAATACTGCTGGAGTGGTAACAGGTACGTTGGCGGCTACACAATTTACTAAGGCTTGCTGCAGGCTGGCTTCAGCGGTCGCAGACACAAAATGCGCTGGAGTTCACAGGTACCACCAAATTTAGTACGGCATTTTTGTAGACTTTCATGAACAGTCACAGACACAAATTAACCCAGAGTTCACAAGTACATAGGCTCCTAAGGAAGTTACCACTGGCTGTGCGTAGCCTTTCATCCCTGGTTGCAGATGCAGAACAGAAGAGATCACGAGTACGTTGGTAGCTACACAATTTACTAGTCATGCTGCAGGCACGTTTCTGCGGCCGCAGACACGAAAATGCGCTGTTCAGATCGCAGGTGCTAAGAAAGTTAGCGGGGCTTTTCTGTGGGCTTGCTTCAGTGGACCAGGCTAATGGAAGACACACAGCGGGGTTGTAAAGTGAGCAAGAAAGACGTACGTGTTAGAAATATGTGCAAAAATTACTATCCACCATGTGCATGTTAACCACCTGCACTTCCAACAGCAATCAGCTGCATCTGATAGCAACTCTGCTTCCTTGTGAGTTTATACAAGCTAGTTGAGCTAAAAGTCAACAGAAAGGTTGTGATAACTTCAACTCTGCACAACGATAAAAGGAATTCGCCGAATGTCTGCGTGGTTTTGCCAAACGAGCTGAGAAGAGTAAAAATGTCGCAGTTTCGCCCGAAATGCGAAGCAGTGATTGCGATAGCAAATTACCAGAGAGCCATAATAAGTAAATTAAGCAGCTTACGTGTTGTCGCCAGTATAAATTAAACCTCCTCTTACTTATTAAATTAACAACCTTGGTGTCGTGCGCAAAGGCAAACATGAGCACATCTCATTCGATGACAGAGGAACTCGCTGTCGCAATGTTGGCGTGATGAAGCGAGGCAGACGCGACAGGCGATCCCTTTTTGCTGCTACAGCTACAACCGTTTCCAGATCTCGCATGGTTATGTTTACGCGACCTTCGACAGTAAAGCTGCGCGGGAACAGCGCTCACGAAGCTACAACCCACTGCGACGCGCGCACTCTGCGTGCGCCGCATCAGCGAAATTTCGCCTGCAGTGTCCCTATATATAATTGCTATCGCAATAATAATTTTAAAAATCAGGCGAACGTCGACTATAGCTTCACAAAGAATATAATGACAATATGGGGATGCAACAGGGTCGTAGTTCGAAAGCGACAGTGTGGTATGAATTTCATCTTGTACAGCATGTCGCGCACACATGTCTGATAGCCCCAATGATAGCAAATGCGAGAGGATAGAAAACTGAAACAGCGCGGTTGGCCAACCGCCATGTGTGAGAGGTGTTGCCACTGAGGTGAGATACAAATCGCTGCAAAAGTTCCGTTATTCGAGCCTAACGCGGTTTAACGATTGCTATGCAATCGGCGGTTAGGCAAAAAAAAAAAACGGCAGATGAAGCTTATGCGACACGGTAATTTAGTGAGGGCAGGCGCGTCACACAAAATTAGCAGTCCACAAAGACAAACGTTCCCCATTAATAATACCAAACAATACGACCCCGTGCGAACGAGAAACAGCGCGTAAATGTTTAGATGGTCACAGGAAGCTGACGCTTAAGCTTGATCTTATTACCATCATAATAGCATGCATCCAACCACATGTAAATAGGCAGCAGTTTAGGAAGTCGGCCAAAAGTTTCGTTACTCCGAGAAACATTCATGACAGTGTTTGGCACGAATATACCAGTCTTAAAGACAAGCGTGGTAAAGTTCAGCAGCGTGGCCGGCCAATTAACCATCACGTGCAGCAAGTGCTCCGATAGTGATACAAACGAACACATCTGTATTTCACGTCCAAAGTTCGTGTTCGAACCTGCGCGCTTATTCCTTTCATTCCAATGACAGCGACCAGCTGTTCCATCATCCTTAAAAACCATGATCTCCACGTATTGTATAGAATCCCACTCCTCTCTGCAACGCACTACGTGGCATTCAAAGTATCGAACTAAATAAAGAAACACTAAATAAATGTACTTCAGCTAATCCATACGCAGTTTTACGATTGCTATCACGATCGTTACGCAAACAAAATGCCAATGGCATACGAAGCTTAAGCGACGTGGTTATTCACTACGAGCGCGTGACAGAGTGAACTCAGACAAGCTTTCATAATAAACAATTCGACCACGTGCGAACAAGCTAGTTAGCGCAAACGTTTCGATCGTTACAGAACTGAGACGTGAAGTTGACATAGCCACATATAGTAACATGCATCCGACAACGTGCAAATAAGCTGCGGTCTAACCGGTCGCCCAAAGGTTTCGTTATTCGGACAAATTGCGCGACACTGCTTGCCAAAAACAAATACCAGCCCTAAAGACGAGCGTGGTTAAATTCAGCAGCGCGACCGGCTATCACGTGCAGCAATTGAGTGCTCCGACGATGACACAAATGCCTACAAATGTTCAGCTATTCCAACCTTACGCAGTTGTACGATTAATCTCGCAATCGTGGTTCCGCAAACAAAACGCAAATGAAGCTCAGGCAAGGCTATTGCGGACAGTGCGTGTCGGGAATAGTTATTATTATTTTATTATTATTTGTCACTGTTCAAGAAATACACAACAATAACTCTCGCGTACCCATCCTGTGGGCTACATGGGAGGAGTTAGCGGTTCTAAAGTTTCGCATTCGGTCTTTTTTTTTTTGCAGATATCAGCACTGCTCTGAAACAATATAGCAAAATAAGTTGTAAAGTTTGCAGAAAAGCCGCACGATGCGACCAAACTCATTATTGCGTGAGCACAATTAACGGATCGTCAATGGCCGATTGATGTTACTGTTGCCGCAGACAATGGCGATGCACAATGCCCGACACTCGATTACACGCAGACGCGATGACCCGCTAGTCTAAAAGGTTGCAAGGCTGCTAATAGAAAAACACTGGCTCCATGAACTGTCACTCACCTCTTGATAGACGTAAGACGTACAAGCACCGTGGAGATGGAGCTCACGAAACGGTCACCTGGAGCTGACCATCGTTCACAAATACATGGCGAAGCCTACGCCGACAAATGTCCGCGGTGTGGCGAAAAGCCTACATTGGCACACATCACACTCATGTGCGCCAGAAGACCTCCAGAAGCGAACACACACAAATAAAAAAATCACTTTCTATAAGGCAGTGGGAGGCACGGCTTGCGGACGAGGAACAGGACAGTCAGCTGGCTCTCCTGGATCAAGCCCAGCGAGCCGTTCAAGCCAGTGGGGCCCTTGACTAGGGGCTGCACCCACATTTTCCTTCTTTTTTTTTGCCTTTTCCCAATAAAGTTTACTCTCTCTCTCTCTCTCGTTCACGCGGGAACTGATGAGCGCATAACGCAACCACCACGTTCAGAGACAACGCGCGAACTGAGCGAGGAGCGCCTCCCGGAGCGCACCAACCTTCTAGCATTCGAAGCCTACTGAGAAGGGCGAAGAGACCCAATAAAACGGCGCCGTTAAGTCATGTGACTGACTGCGCGCAAAGCAGCATAAAACGTGCATGCAACAGACAGTGGCGAATGGCGGAAATTCGACTAGGTAAGAGCTGCCGCTGCTCTGTTCTACGGCGGGGGTTGCGTACTCGGCGGTCTAGACAGGTTCGGAGAGCGTATAGGACACATTTGATTCGGTTACACCTTGCGGTAGGTGGTAATGCGCTGCTGTTCCAGTGCTCTACTTACGTGACGTTTCCTCCCGATGTGCTTGTGTAGTTTGGGTCGTTCATTGTAACTTCTCCATTTATCGTCCTCATTTGAAGTTTGATCACAGTGCGGCAGCTTCATGTTGCTCTTTTAGGAAGAGCGTGCGTTGAGGGCAGCCGTGGAAGAGACATAACATGCCGCGATAAGATCACGTACATATATTGTACGTGCTGGATTGTTTGTGTTGGTCCCACATATGTCCGGTATGGGACATCCGTTTGAAGACATCCTTCGGACATCCATAGGATTAAAGTTTTGGAATTTGTTTAGGTACCAGAACTTCGATACTGTGGATGTCCGAAGGATGTTTTAAATAGGACGTCCCGAAATTAATGTTCGCATGTTATCCACTGGAAGTCCTAACTGGGACTTGGACGTTCGGATCTAATCGGGACGTCCAGAGGATATTCGTGGTCCCATGGGCAGTGACGCATGCCTACAACGCCTTTGCAAATTTCCCTCGTGCAAGCCAGCGCTTTGATTAACATGCCACAGCCAGTGGGGCTCTACGAGAGCGCTCCACAAGCGATTAACTACACGGAGTCTCTTCGTACCATAAAGTTTATTTATCATCATACGTTTAGCGCGTAGGCCGCGTCTTATTGCAAATATTATGAAAAGTGAGCGCGTACATCTTCGAGCCGACGACGACGATAGACGGCGAGATGCGCTCGTCATTAAGTGCACTGCGCGTCTCGAATCGTACTGCGGCTGCTGTGGCGTGCTTCTCAAGCATGTCGTATCTTGAGATTCAACAATGCTGAATAAATGTTCCGCTTTCTTTGCACGACCGGCCGCAGTGGCTGGTGGACGCGTTCCTCAATAAAATCTGCAGCACGTTTCTTCTAAAGCATCATTATGCCCTTTTTTGCCACATGAAAGGTTCGCGCACTCCGATTCCCACATTGCGTGTGATCTGCGTAATTTTAAAATGCGAAGCATTTCGTTGCCTAGTCAGAGTCTAGGTCAAATGCGATGCCGTCCAAGGTCGTACAAGTTGGTCGCCTTGGGAGCCTACATGCAAAAAGACTGCATATCCACGAAGTGAATGATGATGAGTGGGCGAAGCACCGGGGGATCATTCGGGTAACCTGAATCCCCCGTACATTGCCCACTCGAACACGCAAATGAGCGACAAAACATGTGTACATTATTCAGAATGTTGTTTTATTGGTCGTATATGGTATTGAGGTGCGGACTTCGTTTTCTCTGCATTAAGACTGCCTTGTGATCAGTGCAGCCGCACGGCGACGCCGGCAAGCGGACCCAGAGGCTGCGAGAACGCGGGAAGCGGCGGCAAAACGCCAGAAGCGTTCTCCGGAAGCCGGAAGTTGGCTTCCGGTTCCGGCTTCCGGTTCCTGCTTCCGGAAGCCGGAGCTTCGCGTATATGTATATATATATATATATATATATATATATATATATATTGAGAGGAGGTTTATTGGCGGTGTCCTTCAAGGACGTTATGAGTTCCAAGAACGTCGAGGCAGCGTGCAGCACCGTCTCCAAAGACACCAGCGACCAACAGCGCGAGCAGAGCGGGCCGAGCGTTGGCGATGCCGCTGGACGAAGGCGCGTCTTATTCACAATCGCCCCCGCAGAAAAATAGCCATCCTGGCGACCTAAGAGGTTGTTGGCAGAGGGTCATGGTAGGGCTTGAGATGTGCCTCGTGGACGAGGTCACGTCCACGCCGGCGCATGTCGTCAGATGGAGAAAGTGGTTCGATGAGAAAATTCACCGGGGACGTTCGCTCCAGGACGCGGTAAGGCCCTTCGTACCTTGTAACGAGTTTTGAGGAAAGACCTAGAGTTTGGCAAGGAACAGCCAGCCATACAAGAGACCCTGGGGCATACGTGGGACTGGGCGGTGAGTCGGCGCGACCTTCCTTCTGGCGCTGTTGTTCTTGTGACATAAAGGTGCGCGCGAGCTGGCGGCACTCTTCGGCTTGTCGGGCAGCTTCGTACACAGGTGGGCACTCGGAACCGTCAGGACGGTATAGAAGGAGAGTGTCGATGGTATGCAATGGCTCCCGTCCATATAGGAGGAAGAAAGGTGAAAATCTCGTAGTAGCTTGTATTGCGGTGTTGTATACGAACGTTACAAAAGGAAGTACGCGGTCCCAGTTCCCATGATAAGATGCCATGTACATCACGAGCGTATCAGCCGAGAGTGCGGTTAAACCGTTCCGTGAGCCCGTTAGTTTGCGGATGGTAAGCCGTGCTCGTTCGATGAATAATGTGGCATTCCGAAAGCAGAGCTTCGATGACCTCGGAGAGGAAGGCGCGACCTCTATCACTGAGGAGTTCCCGAGGTGCGCCATGTCGCAGGATGAAGCGATGCTGGACGAAAGAGGCTATATCCCGCGATGAAGCATTCGGTAGAGCTGTAGTTTCGGCGTAGCGTGTCAAATGGTCCTCCGCAACTATAATCCACCGATTGCCATCCGGTGTCATGGGAAGCGGGCCGTATAAGTCACTGCCTACGCGCTCGAAGGGTTTGGCAGGGCATGGAAGCGGCTGAAAGGCACCAGACGCACGTAAAGGTGGTAATTTGCGACGTTGACAGTCAGGGCAGCACTGAACAAACTTTCGTACAAAAGTGTACATTCCCCGCTAGTAGTAGCGATGGCTTATACTGTTCGTAAGTCTTAAAGGGACACTAAAGAGAAACCGGAAGTTGAGCTTAAATGGTAGATTATCCTTTCACGATCACAGCCATACCATTCTTACTACAAACATGTGTTTAATAAGCGAGAAAATAGCGAAAAACTGAAGAATAGGTGCTGACGCCCCTTCGAAATTCCCGCACTTCGTGATGTGACGTCGGAGATTACAAACGCAGGCCGGTCGCGATTGGTCGAGAGCGATTTATCGCTGTTAATAAAATGCAAAATGAAATACACCTTAAACGTACACCTTAAACGTACGCAATGGCTCAGTGCTCTGCCGATGATAAAACGGCAAAAGAGCCACAGAAACCGATGGTGTGCTCTCTGCATTTCTCGCCCTCGGATTATGTGTATAATCTTGCCCTCGGAAAGTATATTGGCGTGCCCCAGAGGCCAGTCTTTTCTCGAGCAGTTGTTCCCTCAATGCGGCCTTCATCAAACCTCCTACCGGTGCCCCTGCAGCAGCAAACTGGCGGCTCGGTGAGTGCTGAATGTCATTAAATAAAGCCACGAAATAACCATACCGAGTACGTGCACAACTTTCTACGCTTGTTCTGTCGGGAACATCGTCGCCTGGTGGACCGGACGCTTCGCCTCCCGTCGACGAAAACGAAGCTCTGCTTTCCGCCGGCGCGGCCGGCGGCTCACCGCCATCGCACGCGGAAACACCTACCACTTGAGCACGGAGGATCATTTCGCGCTCCGTTTCACTGAATATCGCTGAAATGCAGTCCTGCTTCCCTGGCGAGCTCTTCGTTGCAAGGTTCAGCGGCAGCTACGGTATCCATCGCGGCGAACGCAAACGCAGCGACCATGCATGCAGCCATGATGCATCCAGCCCAGCGCCTCGGCCGTTTACGCAAGCGGTGACGTATCATGGCGCATTCTGATTCGCTGAGAGCAATGCAATCTGTGACGACACTGCTTCAGCGCCAAATCTAGGGTGAGAGAAATTGAGGAAGGGATATTGGTCTTTGTTTACGAATTTCTCCGCTAATAACTCATATTTTTGCACCCAACAAAAACGGCATGCATTCCTGAAGGTCCCTCTTTTATTCCAGCTGAACTTCCTGTTTCTCTTTAGTGTCCCTTTAAATACTCCGGCGTGGCCACATTGCGGATCGTCGTGAAAAGAGGCACAGATTTGGGATCTTAAGCTGCGGGGAATGACTAGTAGGAATCTACGGCCTTCGGGAGCGTAGTTGCGTCGGTGGAGCAGATGATCACGAATGGCGAAATGAACAGCTTGGCGTCGGAGGGATAGGGATACAGGGGTGGTCGATGATCCAGAAAGATAGGCGAAAAGAGAAGCGATCCACGGGTCACGGCGTGGTTCGGTGTCAATCGAGTCATGGTCAAGAGATGACAGGGGGTGAGCGCAAGCGGTTCCGCAGGCCGAGTCTGGAGGTAGAGGTGAACGGGACAGGGCGTCTGCGTCAGTGTGCATGCGTCCGCAGCCGTAGACGACGCGAATATCGTACTCCTGGATTCGGAGTGCCCAGCGTGCTAAGCGGCCAGATGGATCTTTCAACGTGGTGAGCCTACAAAGCGCGTGGTGATCCGTTACTAGATCAAATGGGCGGCCGTATAAGTATGGGCGGAACTTGCCAAGCGCCCATACTAGAGCCAAGCACTTTTTTTCAGTTACGCTGTAATTGGCCTCCGCTTTTGTCAGCGTACGACTCGCATAGGCGACCACGTATTCGGAGTAGCCGGGCTTGAGTTGCGCGAGGACGGCGCCAAAACCGACCCCGCTGGCTTCTGTATGTACGTACCTCAGTTGCAGCTGTCGGGTCGAAATGGCGAAGAATAGGTGGAGGGGTAAGAAGACGACGCAGTGTAGCAAACGCGGCGTCACATGCAGGGGACCAGGAGAAGTCCGCGCTACCATGTAGGAGCTGGGTCAAGGGCACGGAGTAAGATAAGACAGGAGCGCCGACTCCGCTCGTCTGGAAGGGACACATTCTGCAACGACGGCTCCTGCTTCACAGCGTGTTCGCCAGACGGCGCTACGAATGAAGAAAAACTCTGCAGCGGAGAGGAGCAAAGGCGCGGGGATTTGTCGTCTCCGATTTGTCCGATATCCGATTTGTCGTCTGCTCCGCGCTCGCCCTGACGCCTGTAGCGCACGTAGCTCTTGCGAGTCACGGAGTGACGTTAGCAGGAGAAACAAGTCATGTATCATTTTATTTAATTTATTTTATACCGGCCAAATACAGGGCATTTGTCAGGTGGCCTACATGGAACGTTACAAGGCACAGGAACAGAAAATAAACAAAGATGGAAAGAAAAACTATAGCAAATGGTAAGGCGGTATAACGGCAGTTCGGGTGGTCTCAAGCAATGAAAGACGACAACGAAAAGAAGTTTTTACACAAAATCTGCCGTTTATCACTCTTTTTTATCTGAGCACGCATCAAGTGCTAAGATGCTTCGCTTGCTTCTTTGCTTCTCGCGGTGCTTTTCGTGTCGCCCGGTTCTCTTGCGAGCAGTATTGCCACATTCTCTATAAACATAATAATTGGAAATTCCTCTCAGTGTTTCCTGCTTACTATTTCGCAAGAGAAGCTCTGATTATGTGTCTGCATAACTGGGAGAATCATCTCGAAGGCAAGGCTGAGAATTTACAGGGTAGCCAGCCGGTATTGACGCTGGCTAACCTCCTTGTCTTTCTTTACCTTTCTCTCTCTCTACATTACGGCATGTATCTGGACAAGGAACGGCACCTGCACTGTGTGTAGTTGAAGAGAAATTTAAATTGAGCTCCTCCCGTCCTTCCGCATTGGCGTCTTCTGGTTCCTCCTGGCATTCAGCATCATTGAGCTACGCCAGGCTTCCCTAAACAAATTGAAGGAACTGCTCCGCTTCGAAGTCGAGGCACTTTCTTTAGATCTAGTAGGACATCGCGTTTGTCTTTGCTAAAGTAACTATCAAAAATAAGCTGCTTCTCGAAGTGTCGCGCACATATTTTGTCCATTGCTGCGCTCGTTTATTTCAGGAATATATTGACGCCACTGGTGCAGTAGTTGAAGATCAGATGGCGAAGCGAAGAGCGAAAACTTCTTGCGTCCTTTGCCATAACCAGATTTACAGCCGGGAACAAAACACTGTCCTGTTGCTCAGTCTCTTCACGCACAAGTATCAAGATACCTTGTTCCGTCAGGCATGAATAAACATACTGCAGACATGGTAAACAAAGCAAGGAAGGCAAAAATTTCGCACCTTCGCTTCCGTGCAGACGTAGAGGAGTGAAAAACAAGTACTTCTGTTGTGTCTTTTTGTACAGCATCATTTATCGTCTGCTTCCTCTAAAGACATCTAAAAATGTTTCGTATGCGTGTATAAAAGCGCTACCGCGTGTTCATTTGCGCTTTTATCATTTGTGCGCTTATATTTTTTGTGTTTCATTGCTGTCAAATTGAGACGGCCGAGGGTCCACGTTTGTAGCAGACGACACGCTCTGCGGGTGCCGCGCTGCCCGTTGTGCGCCGCCGGTCTCCGACACTCAGCGCATGTGCACATGGAAGCAAGCTGTTGAATGTTTTCCACGCGCCTTGACAGATGGTGCTACGCGATGTATAATTTGCGTTGCACTGTTTGTCCCGAGTGAATGCGTTGCGCGGCGGCGGAGTCGGCGCTCCTGCTTATCTTACTCCGTGGTCAAGGGCGACATGATAGATGCGAAATTGCGGACAAAGCGCTGGAAGTATGAGAACAGGCCCACAAAACTGCGTAGTTCTTTGACGTTAGTAGGCTTCGGGAACTGAGCGACTGCACGAAGTTTCGGAGGGTCCGGTAGAACGCCGTGCTTGGACACGGTGTGGCCTAAGATGGTCAGCTCCCGCGCGGCGAAGCGGCACTTCTTGAGGTTCAGTTCCAGGCCAGCGTTGGTGAGACACGTCAAAACATGTCGAAGGCGAAGTATGTGGGTCGGAAAGTCAGGCGAGAAAACCAAGACATTGTCGAGGTAATACACACATAGACCACATGAGGCCACGCAGCGTATTGTCCATGAGTCGTTCAAACCTTGCAGGTGCGTTGCAAAGTCCAAAGGGCATCACGTTGAACTCGTATAGGCCGTCAGGTGTAATAAATGCTGTTTTCTGGTGATCAGCTTCAGTCATTGGAACCTGCCAATAGCCAGAACGAAAGTCTAGGAACGAAAAGAATTCCGCGCCCTGAAGGCTGTCAAGGGCGTCGTCGATGCGCTGCAAAGGATAGACGTCCTTGCGCGTGACCTTATTTAATCAACGGTAGTCAACGCAATAGCGAATAGACCCGTCCTTCTTGCGAACGACAACGACAGGAGATGCCTAGGGACTGTGGGATGGTTGGATAACGCCACGGCGTAGCATATCGTCGACATGATCGTTGATGACGCGACGCTTTTCGGCGGAGACGCGGTACGGTCGTTGACGCAACTGGTGTAAGCCGGTGTCAATGTAGTGCTGCACTTCCGACGTTCGGCCCAATCGCGGCTGAGAAACATCGAAGGAACTTCTGAAGTGGTGTAGAAGCTGAAGAAGCTCGGAGTGTTCGGCAGGGGTTATTGTAGTGGCGATGGAACTGGAAAACATGTCACTCGACGACTCTTCAAGCGTTGAAAGAGAGAGGAGGTCGTTCGAGTCAAGATGGCAAGACTCGTCTGGCACGGTAACAAAGAACGAAGAGTCAAGCTGTTCCACGCGGCCGAGACATTCGCCGACAAGCAACGTAACCGACGCAAAAAGTGGATTGTACACAGAAATATTGCTGATGCCTGCGGCGATGTCAAGCGTTGCAAAAGGCAGTGGAACGACTTTGTGACTCATAAAGAGGTCAGATGGTGTAAAGAAGACCATAGCATTGGTGACGGCATCGCAGACGACTGGGACAATGGCAAAAGAGCCAGGTGGAAGGTCGGTGTCCTCACGCACCGACCAGTTTAGGCGCCCGATCAAGAGCGTCATGGGATGGTGCGTCACACAGCGGCGAAAATTCAACATCAGCTCGTGCGCAGACGATGACGGCATTATGACGGGACAAGAAGTCTCACCCAAGGATGACGTCATGAGAGCATGCAGAAAGAACAAAAAGCTCGACAATGTACAAAACTCCTTGTAAAAGCACACGGGCAGTACAGGTTGCGAGAGGTGTCACGTGCTCCGCGCTTGCTGTGTGACGCGACAGTCCAGACAGCGGCGTGGTCACCTTGCGCAGCGAACGGCAGAGTTTGGCGGCTTTAACAGAAACGGCGGCGCCGGTGTCCACAAGCGCACAAGTAGAAATACCTTCGACAGATATTGCGACCATGTTAGCAGGAGAAGAGCGAGGACTCAGGCAATTCGAACATGGCGCAGTTGTTGCCTCGCGAACTGCGGCGCTTAGTTTTCCTGGTCGGAGGGTACGGGTCGGAGAGCGATCGTCGACGAGGAGATGGGGATCGGCGCGACGGAAATTCAGGGAGGTCTGAAGAAACGTACCGCTAGGAGGGACCCGGGGCTTATTGGCGCATTGGCCGACTGCCATACTGGAACGGCCGGGCAGCGTCGTCGGGAGTTGGAAGGCGAAGGCGGCAATTGCGAGAGAGGTGTCCTGGCGTGCAGCAGGCGTAACAAATGGGACGATTGTCAGGCGTCCGCCATAGATTGCTGACTCTCGGCCCGGCCCAAGAAGCAGTAGGAGCGGCGGGCGGTGCAGACTGTTGCAGGATCGATAAAGGCGGCTGGGGAGGCCGACGCACTACCTGCGCATAGGTAGGAGGCACGGCAACAGGCTGCACTGCCTGCGCATACGTAAGACGCGCGGCAACAGGCTGCGCTGCCTGCGCATACGTAAGAGGCGCGGCGACAGGCTGCATTGTCTGCGTATATGGAAGAGGCGCGGCCACAGGTGGCTGGTGGTGAGCGACGGGAACAGCTTGAGCGACCTCTTCGGCAATGACACTGCGGAGCGTTGAAGTTAGACGACAGGACGGCTCCTGAGTGAAGTGGATCAAGGAAAGTTGTAAAAAGATGTAAAGACGGAAAAGATGTAAAAGACGATTCGTGGCGATTCTGCGTCGACTACAGACGTCTAAACGCAGTAACGAAGAAGGACATGTATCCTCTGCCACGTATAGATGACGCCATTGGCTGTTTACATTCTGCCTCGTACTTCTCCGTCGATCTGCGCTCAGGCCACTGGCAAATACCGATGCACCCGCCAGACAAGGAGAAGACTGCCTTCGTAACGCCGGACGGACTCTTCGAGTTTAACGTAATGCCTTTCGGTTTGTGTAATGCTCCGGCGACATTCGAGCGATTCATGGACACCATCCTGCGGGGACTTCGATGGGAAATCTGTATGTGTTACCTGGACGACGTTATCATTTACGGCAAGACATTTCACGAGCACAACCAACGACTCGAAGTTGTGCTTGACTGCATGCGGTGAGCTGGACTTATACTAAACTCCAAAATGTGCCCCTTTGGCGAACGCCAAACGCTTGTTTTGGGTTTCCTCGCCGATTCCTCGTCGTTTGCTCCCAGACCCCCAGAAGCTTGCGGCCGTTCGTGGCTTCAACCAGCCGAAGACGGTGAAAGACCTCCGCAGCTTCCTGGGACTATGCTCGTACTTTCGCCGTTTCATTAAGGACTTTGCCCGCCTAGCTCATCCGCTCACGTCACTCCTTCACAAGGACTCACCGTTTAGATGGACTACTGAATGTGAGTCTGCATTCAGTCAACCAAAATTTCTGATCATCTCGGCTCCAATTTTGAGCCACTTTGACGGAGAGGCCCCAACTGAGCTTCACACCGATGCTAGTGGTCTAGGTGTTGGAGCTGTACTCGTACAGATACCTAGCAGACGCCAACAAGTCATCGCCTACGCAAGCCGTACTTTTACCAAAGGCTGAGCGGAATTACACCGTAACAGAAATGGAACGCCTCGCGGTAGTCTTCGCCACCTACAAGTTTCGACCATACTTGTACGGCTGCCACTTCACGGTAGTGACAGACCACCATTCTCTTTGCTGGTTGGTTGGACTACGCGATCCATCTAGCTGATTAGCTCGGTGGTCATTACGGCTTCAAGAATACGACTTTTCTATCACTTACAAGAGTGGTCGCTGTCACACCGATGCTGACTGTTTATTTTGCCTTCCGTCAGCAAGCAAGCGAGATACGGACGATGACTTAGATGAATACCTCCTTGTCATCTCCGCAGAGTTTCCTGATGCCACAGCCGTCAAGCGTGAGCAACAGCATGAGCCTTCTATTCGAGCTATTCTTGACGCCGCTCGGTCACCTGCACGCTGCTCACCTTTCATTATCTTATAATATTTATTGTATAAGAAGAATTTTTCTGCTGAAGGCGCTCCACTTCTGCTCGTGGTTCCCCAGACATTGCGGCCTATGATATACTTCACGACATGCATGATTACATCTCGTCAGGCCACCTTGGCTTTGCTCGGACACTTCACCGACTGCGCCAGCGTTTCTATTGGTCCAACCTCTGGAAGACGGTGAAACAGTATGTTTCCAGCTGTGCCATTTGCCAACGCCATAAGCAGTCAACGACGCCTCCTGCAGGTGCCTTGCAGCCAGTTAAACCGCCGACCGCGCCATTTGAAAAAGTTGGTGTCGACTTGCTAGGTCCCTTCCCCAAGTCTACTTCCGGTCGTCGCTGGATTATTGTGTGTGTGGACTATTTGACCCGGTACACTGAGACGGCGGCACTCGCTTCGGCTACAGCAGCAGACGTTTCATCGTTCCTGCTGTACTCCGTCATTCTCCGCCATGGTGCTCCACGCGTTGTGGTTAGTGATCGTGGACAGCAGTTTACTGCGGACGTTGTTGAAGAACTACTACGTCTTTGTGGATCTGATTACCGGCATTCGACCCCTTACCATCCGCAAACAAACGGACTCACTGAGCGCACGAATCGTATGCTGACCAACATGCTTGTCATGTAAGTCTCCACCGATCACAAAAACTGGGATTCAATCTTACCATTTCCTACGTACGCTTACAATACTGCCAAGCACGAAGTCACCGGCTATACGCCTTTCTTTCTGCTCTATGCTCGCAACCCTCAAAGTTTTATCGACACAATCCTTCCCTGGTCTCCCCATGATGACTACTTATTAGGCCAGACTTTATGGCGTGCCGAAGGAGCGCGTCGACTGGCCCGCCTCAGTACTCTCTCCTCTCAAGATCGTGCCAAGACTCGTTATGGCGCTATACATGTGCTCGTCACATATGCTCCTGAGGACTTTGTTTGGCTTTGGACAGCTGTGCGGAAAAAGGGGCTGTGCACGAAGTTTCTGTCTCGATACACTGGTCCATACGTATTACTTAAACGACTGAGTGACGTGAACTACGTCATCGCAAGAGTGACTTCGAACCGGCGGTCACGTAACACGCATGTCGTGCACGTCGCCCGACCCAAGCTGTACCACCATCGGGCAGTGTAACTCGCTCGGCGAGCTTCGTCTGCCCCCGGAGAAATTGTCACGCTGCACGGCGCAGCCGAAGGAAGAGGAAGTAGAAGTGTGCGCGACGAGCTGGCCGCTGCCTGTTGGGCTTAGATGACCGTCCTGTCCTTTGCGCTACGCTCAACATCCATCATTCTTGTAAATAAATCCATCCCATCCGTTACAATTTATATATTGTCACGAGCCTCGAGTAGTAATCCCGAAGGTTTAATAACCGTAGAGCAGCTGGCTCTTGGAAGACGCGACCGTCGGGGCTGGCTCGAGCAGGGAAGGGGCGCGCGGTCTTTTTTGTTCTCTTTTGCTCGACCCACTCTTGCCCTCGACCCACTACCTACAGGTGGCAATATCCCCCCTTCCGAACAAAAGCATCGCCTCGATGCTAAAAAAAAATTGACGTAGAAGACAAAGCAGAAGAAGGCAGGCAAAGCGAAAGTACACAAAAAAGTAAACGTCACGCCGACACAGTCAATGAACGAAGAAACAAGCTCCCGAAGATAAATGAAAAGTAGAAACAAACAAGGGAATGAGAGAAAAAAAACGAAAAGAAAAAAAGTTACAGACGCGCAATGTGCGGCTTCATGCGATGAACTATGTCTGAGCTCGGTTGTCTTTGTGTCCTACTCCGTGTCTGCGATGTTGTGTCCGGAACAACTTCGTAGTTTACGTCACTGACGCGGCGGAGCACTTTATACGGACCGAAATACTGGCTAAGCAGCTTTTCACAGAGGCCACGACGGCAAACGGGGGTCCACACCCAAACTTGGTCGCCGGGGTTGTAGGACACGTCCCTGTGGCGGATGTTGTAGCGTCGTGCATCTGCCTGCGGCTGCTGTCCGATATGCAGCCGCGCGAGTTGCCGAGTTTCATCAGGACGCTCTGCAAATTCCTCGGCGTCAGTTGTCAATAGGTCAGCGTCTTGACACGGCAGCATAGCGTCCAGCATCGTCTGGACTTCGCGACCGTAGAGAAGGCGAAAGGGCGTGAAGCGCGTCGTCTCTTGCACGGCGGTGTTATACGCGAAGATCGGGTAAGGCAAGATCAGATCCCATGTTTTGTGTTGGACGTCGATGTACATTGCGAGCATGTCTGTGACCGTCTTACTCAGTCGCTCGGTAAGTCCGTTGGTCTGCGGATGGTACGCAGTCGTCTTGCGATGCCTGGTGTTGCTTAATTCAAAAACTTCGTCCATAGGCTGTGCTGTTAATACTGTCCCCCTGTCTGTTATTACAGTGGAGGGAGCACCGTGATGCAAGACGATGTGGCGCATGAAGAATTGCGCTACCTCTGAGGCCGTGGCTCGTGGGATTGCCTGCATTTCAGTATAGCGTGTTAAATCAGTCGCGACGATCACCCATTTGTTGCTGTCGGCAGACAGAGGAAACGGTCCGAGAATGTCCATGCCGACTTGGTCGAAAGGCGTGTGAGGTGCTTCAATTGGCTGGGGTAAGCCAGCCGGTTTAACGGACGGTGTCTTGCGGCGCTGGCATTCACGACAGCCTTTAACGTACTGTTTGACGCTTGCCGAAAGCGCGGGCCAATAGTACATTTCCCTTACTCTAGCGAGTGTTCGTGAAAAGCCGAAATGACCAGATGTCGGTTCGTCATGGCAAGCAAAGAGGACGTCTTCGCGCATGTCTCTTGGAACCACCAGGAGGTAAGCACGGCTGATCGAACGAGCATTCTTCTTACACAGCACGTTGTATCGCAGACAGAAGGATGTCAGCAAGCGGGACAGATGGCGTGGTATGGTTGTGTCGCGGCCCTCTAAATGATCGATGATCGGTCGAATCTCACCGTCGTCACGCTGCCGTCTGCTCAAGTCAGACGAACTAATGGCGCCCAGGAAGCCGTCATCATCCTCTGTTTCCTGACTGGCAGGTTCAATGGATGCGCGGGACAGCGTGTCAGCGTCTTCATGCTTACGGCCAGACTTATAAACGATGGTGATGTCAAATTCCTGTAGCCGCAAGCTCCACCGTGCCAGTCGTCCTGAAGGGTCGCGCATGCTTGCCAACCAAGAGAGGGCATGGTGGTCCGTCACTACTTTGAAGGGACGACCATAGATAGGGGCGAAACTTGATGATCGCCCACACGACCGCGAGGCACTCTTTATCCGTAGTCGAATAATTCGCCTCGGCACGGGACAAGGAGCGGCTGGCATACGCAATAACTCTTTCCACTCCATCTAGGAGATGGACGCGCACTGCGCCAAGGCCAATGCTACTGGTGTCGGTATGCACCTCAGTATCAGCGTCATCGTCAAAATGTGCAAGAACGGGTGCTGACTGCAGGCGCTGGCGTAATTCAGCAAAAGCCGTCTGTTGCTCAATATGCCACACAAATGGCGTATCGTCCCTCGTAAGGCGAGTCAGGGGTTCCGCTATCTTCGAGAAGCCTTTAATAAACCGGCGATAGTAGCCGCACAAACCCAGGAAGCACCGGACGGCCTTCTTATCGGCAGGAGCTGGAAACGTGGCCACATCGGCAAGCTTGTCTGGATCGGGTCGGACCCCTTTGGCGCCTACTACATGCCCGCGGAACTTGAGCTCTTCATAACCAAAGTGGCACTTTTCGGGCTTAAGTATGAAGTCTGCCGATCGGATGGCTTCTAGCACACTCCGTAGGCTGTGAATATGCTGCTCGAACGTTTCAGAGAAGATGGCCACATCATCCAGGTACACAAGACAGGCCTGCCACTTCATGAAGTCCAGTAAGGACAGTGTCCATCATTCGCTGGAAAGTAGCCGGGGCTGAACACAAGCCAAAAGGAAGCACTCGAAATTCATAGAGCTCATCTGGAGTCACAAAGGCTGTTTTCTCGCGGTCGCGTTCGTCTATCTCGATTTGCCAGTACCCGCTTTTTAAATCGAGAGAAGAAAAGTAGTGAGCGCGCCGTGGTCTATCTAACGAGTCGTCGATACGCGGCAGCGGGTGCACGTGCGTCCTCTTTAGTCACGTTGTTGAGCTTGCGGTAGTCGACACAGAAGCGTAGCGTTCCGTCTTTCTTTTTGACAAGAACATCCGGAGACGACCACGGGCTGTTGGAAGGTTCGATGACGCCATCGCCAAGCATCGTACGTATGGCTTTGCATTCTTTGGCCGACACGCGGTAAGGCTGCTGGTGTATCGGGCGTGCGTGTTCGTACGTGATGATCCTGTTTTTAGTGATGGAAGTCTGGCGTACCTTAGAATAATGTGCGAAGCAGGTCCTGAATTCAAGCAAGAGCTTGCGCAGTGCTGTCTGGCTATCGGTGGACAGTTCAGAATTGATGTCGATATGGCCCATAAACGTTTCTGCTGTCTCCACTACTTCTGACGCGAAACAGTTAACGTTTCCTACTGCGTCTTCAAACGCTAACGAAGTGCCGCGGAATAGGTGTCGGTGCTCGTAGCTAAAGTTGGTAACAAGCAATTGCGAATGACCAGCACGAATCTATAACACTTCGAGCCACACAAACACCTTGCTTCAGTAGGTGTTCCAAGTTACTTTCGGCCACCGCTTCGCCATCGCGTAAGCCACAGCATGTGACGTCGACGAGGACACTGGCTCGTAGAGGAAGTGTTACACTGTCTGCAGAAACACGAAGAATGTCGTGACGCCGTTGGCCGTCTTGCACGTCGATTGCTCGTTCGGCAGAGAAAGTGATACGATGCTCTTGCAGATCGATAATCGCGCCGTACTCCTGCAGGAAGTCAACCCCAAGAATAACGTCGTGGGAGCATTCGCGTAAGACAAGGCAGCTCGCTACGAATGTAGATCCTTGAATCTAAACTCTAGTCGTGCAGGCGCCCAGTGGAGTAACGACGTGGCCGCCAGCCGTACAAATCTGCGAGTTATGCCAGGGCGTGATCACTTTCTTCAGCTGCGTTCCTATTTTCCCGCTTAGTATCGTGTAGTCTGCGCCGGTGTCCACTAAAGCACTAACGGCATAACCGTCAATAGTCACTGGTATATCGAGGGAAAACCGGTCGTCCCGTTCAGCTGCAGGTGATGTCGGATCGGTATCTTTCGGTAACTGAGTCCGTCGGAGGTCTTCAGCGCTTCGACCGTCAGCGACCTCGCCCTCAAAGATCGCCTCAGTTAGTTTTCCCGGCGGGGACTGGTCGACCGCTCGGGAGAATACCGCTGGGGCAGAGGTGAAAATCGTCTCGGAGACGGCGGACGCGACTGCCGCCTGGCAGGCGGTGGCAAGCGCTGCTGAGCGAGGTATTCCTGAATGTCCCGGGGTCGCTGGCCGTATCGGGGCGGCGGCGAGTATGCGGAAAGGACGCGAATCCCAAGGCGCCGGTATGGGCACTGGCGGTACAAGTGGTCAGCTTCACCGCAGTGGAAGCACAGAGGCCGATGATCGGGTGTGCGCCAAACTTCCGACTTCCGAGGGGGCGGGCGTCTGTCGTCGACGTAGTGAACCGCTTGCTCCGAACGATGGGCAAATGGAGCGGCATGAACAAGGGGCGGCGGCATGTACCCAGCGTCGTAGTACGGTATCGGCTGCGCCGACTGAACTGACGCAGTAGGAGGAGCACGAACGAACAGTGGCGGAGAGGAAACAGGGCGCTTCAGGGCTTCCGCGTAGGTCGTACGGGTGTATTCAGGAGGCACTGCCGCAGCGTTAGCAGGAGGCAAGGTGCCACGGAGCGCCTGGTGCAGTTCGTCCTTGATTATGCTTGCTATGGAGCTTACCGTAGGTTGCGGTTTTACGGCGGCCTTTTGCAACTCTTCACGCACTACAAAGCAGATGAGTTCTCGCCGAGAGTCACCGTTGCTTCCTATGCCGTGAAAATGTCAGCAGCAGGCATGCTGTTCGCTTGCCGCTCATACAGGTTCGAGCGATGCAGAAGCATCTTTTCCATGGTCACGGCCTCGGACAAGAACTCCGCGACCGTCTTCGGAGGGCTCCGTACGAGGCCAGCGAAGAGTTGTTCCTTGACCCCGCGCAACAGATGACGTAACTTCTCCTCCGTCATTCTTGGATCCGCTCGTCGGAAGAGGCACGTCATGTCTTCTACGTACGGGGTCACAGTTTCGTTTGGCAACTGGACGCGGGCCTAAATCGCATGTTCTACTCGTTCGTGGCGATCAGCACTGGTATAGGTCTCCAAGAGCTGACGACAAAACTCGCGCCACGACGTCAGTTGCGCCTCGGGGTTCTGAAACCACGTACTCGCGCCACCCTCCAGGTAGCAGTAGACGTGTCTGAGTTTTTCCGTGTCGTTCCATTCGTTCACGGAGGCCACGCGCTCGAAGTCGACCATCCAGTCTTCGACGTCTTCGAACACTGTGCCATGAAACGTCTTCGGGATCCGTGGGCTCTCAAGTGTGTACCGGTTCGACATCGTGCTTCCCGTACCTGTTGGGGCTGTTTGAAGGGAAGCGCTGGTCATACCGGTTGATATGGTGGGAACTGTAGCGTCGACGACTTCTGGGGACAGTCCCCTGATCCTGCGGCTGGCCCGATGCACGGGAGTGTCGACAGGCACTGTATTCGTAGCGTGGATCCTTGGAGGGGTCTCCAACATCCGTGAGGACGCTTACCCAGCATCTGCACCAGTTTGTCACGAGCCTCGATCGAGAAGTAGTCCCGAAGGTTTAATAACCGTAGAGCAGCTGGCTCTTGGAAGACGCGACCGTCGGGGCTGGCTCGATTTGGTTTGGTTTCGTGCCTATAGAAATAGCACAACCCACTACGCGGGATTGGCCATGAATCGGGCGGCGGTAGGAAGAAAAATGAAGGATACTTAAATGGGATTTTCTTACTTAAGAATGAGATAATAAATGAATTCTAATCGTTAATATTAACTTTCATGCTATAGCATCTTAAAATTTGAAGCAAATATTTTGGCTGTCTTGTGAAAAAAAATGAGCATGGCAATCTCCTTGTTTCCATTACAAAATTAAATATGGCATCACATACGTTCCTACTACAGCGTCCTAGTGCCGACGTCCCCAGAGATAGAATGATAGGTAGCGTAATGGGCAATCCAAGTTCGCGGAGGGGACCCTCTAGAAGTCGTTTTCTATGCATGGTGAACCTACGACACTCTATAAAGAAATGATCCATAGTTTCCCATTCACTGCAATAAAAGCATTGAGGGGAAGGCGCCAAACCAAACCTATGGGAATAGAAATTAAGTCTTGGTATTCGGCAACGCATTCAAGTAAACAACACTTCAAATTTTCTTGTTGAACACCATCTGCTGTGCGTAGGAAATCTAAGGTGCTGGCTCGAGCAGGGAAAGGGCGCGCGGTCTTCTTTGTTCTCTTGGGCTAGACCCACTCTTGCCCTCGACCCACTACCTACATATATACTGTACATGTGTACAGAACAGCGCTTATATAGCCCTTCTGCACCGCAGCGCCCCTAGCGGTCTCCATGCAAACCAGAGCTACGGACGGACAACGGACGACGAGGGACAAGACTCGGCCCTAAGGTGCTTCGCCCCTAAAACGGCGTTGCATGTAGGCTCCCTTTGGTCGCCGATGCCCGCTCGCACACCGCTACTGGCTTGGTGCCTCCTCCCCTTGCTCCACGCGTTAGTATGGATGTCAAGGGCTGTGTAATCGCCTCGACCTTTTCTCTCTTCTATTTCTTCTTTATGTCACCCTCCCTCTCCCCAAGGCGCTGACTCGTGCTCCCTAAACGGCTGCAGAGAATAGCGCCTCTTCCTCCTCACAACCACACTCTCTCTCGCCACAAATAGACGTGACTCGGTTTCGCTAGCTGCGCTGTGTTGCGCGTGGCATTCCACATGCAGATACAACAATTGGCCTAAGAAAGTATCAAGCTGTGCAGGCTATGCGGAGACCACACAGGTGTCCGATGCGTACCAAAGCAGCGAGGCAGGAGGCGAAGCGACGGGCGAACGAGTCCCACAGAGGGGCTGTGTGCCCAGATAAAGAAGCAGAACAAGAGGCAACAAGTGTAGAAGTCGGGAGTGGTGGTGATAACATGTCTATTTTCTTCTACGAATACAATCACCCCTTGACCGAAGTCATATGGACGAAAACGAAAGGAGGAAGAGGCGCAGGGTAAGGTTCAATAAGGTTTCCGAGCTTGCTTTCCGGGATATAACGGCAACAAGAGCAGCGGAGTCTGGAGGGTGAAATAGACAACAAAATGGGACAAAAACGTGCATTACGCGAGGAGAAATGAGGTACACGGAAGTGAAAAAAAAGACGTGAGGACATTTTAGTAACTATAAAAGAAAGCTTCGCTTACCACCGATTACCGCATATGCGTGGGATACGCCGATATTACAGTGGAGCTGTTAAGCGCTAGTTTCCAGACGATCGCTGCATACGTAGACCGAGCGCGTAGACCGAGCGCGTAGACCTAAAAAAGTTGCAGTGGCTTAGCTCGGCTATGCCAGGATATACGTAGCGTTAGAAAAGGTTCAGCTGATTATTCTTAGCTTTCCTGGTTGTCTCCTACGCTCAACCGCTAATTGCCTGGCAACTACTTCGGGATCCGATGAGTCAAGCTTCTCCGTTCTTCTGCGCTGTTGAGCAGCATTTGCGCTCTCCTTCTCCATGGCTATACCACACTGGCAAACGCCAGTCAGAAGCGCAGCGGCTCCAGCGCAGTGTCAGACGGCGACTGCACAGCGAGCGAGCGCCGGCGCCAGTGCGTCTACCACGCCTACGACGTCACTCCTCTGGAATGCGCAGACTGGCGCGGTGAGTCGCGCGCGCGACGGCGGCGGAGTGCGCTAGAGGTGCCGGCTCCGGTGGCCCCGGTGCGCAAGCCGTGTGACATCACTGATTTTTGCGCATGCGCAGCACGGCTCTTGATGTGCCGCGCGAAACGGGCTTGGCTAGGCCAGTGTAGCTGACGCTACAAAACTATCATCTTCACCAATGGCTCGAGCATCGTCGTCTTATTCCACAGCTGGCTGGTTGGCGCCCCTCGGCGCAACCGCGCCAACGCGCTCGTGCCGATGCTCACGCGTTCGTCATCTTCTTCTACAGTTGGCTCCGTTGTGCAAAAAAGCTCCGTCGCATGCCCCCACGCGAGGGACACGTGTAAATGCAGAACATAGTGGGGTTCCGTGGTGTTGGTGGTCTGGGTTGAGAGAGAAGAGAGAATCGTAAGTAGGTAACGTAAAGTTATTATTTTAGTGGCATCACTGCGATTATTATTATTATATTATATTATTATTGCTTCTCTGTTCTCTTTTTTTTTCTTTCTTCTTCTTCTCTTTCTTCTCTTCAGAGGTTGCGTCGCCGAGGGGATGCCTCCGGTTACGTCCGTCCCTCAGGACGCGGACGTCCGTCCCTCAGGTGCGCAGGACGCGGAGGGTACCTGTAGCCGTAGGCGACGCACATCGAAGGGACGACGCCTCGGACCAGCGAGTCCTTGCACGAGGCGCACACCGCGAACGCCCGGACCCGTTCCAGCGAAGCGGCGTCCGCGTCGTCGATGTTGCTGACGACGGGGATGACGCGCGCCAACGCGACGGTACCGTCCAGGCATCCGCCGCCGTTCTTGCCGTTGTTGTTGCAGGTGCCGTTGTAGCCGCCGCCGTTGACGACGAAGCCGCTGAACCCATCGTTATCGTTGACGCCGTCGCTGACGTTATCACCGGTGTTGTCGGGCTTGTTGTTGGCGGCGTCGACGACGAACGCGCTCCAAAGAACCCGCAAGGCGTTCGTGCGATGCGCCGCGTTACGCATGTTCCCGACCGTGGTTACGTTGTTGTCGAACCACAGCCGGTCGCACACGTCGCAGCTGTGCCCGAAGCTCCGGTCCAGGAACTCGCGTTTGAAGCGCGCGTCGGCACCCCCAAAGTCCCGTTGACGTTACCCGACGGCTTCCTCATCAGCGCCCTCCGGGGCGACGGGCTCCGCGGCGGCGGCGGCGGCGGCGGCCTCCAGGCGACGACGCTTGCTCGCCGCCGCCTCTCGTTCCCGTACGCCGGGGTCCGCGACCCGACGTTGACGTGTCGCAGCCGCGTGTCGTTCTCGACTCGAAGGGTTCGCGGCCCGACGCTGACGCCTGCCCGCGGCTTCTCGTGCACGCTGCTCGGGATCCACTTGTCGACGTTGATGCCTGGCCGCGGTTTCTCGTTCACGAAGTTCAGCGTCGGCAGCACGCTTACGACGCTTGCGTTCGGCGTCGGTAGCGCGCCGCCTCGCCGCCTTGTCTTCCGCCGTCGACGAATACAATGGTACGATGTCTTGAACTGGTGCTTCGGCGCTGATGTTGGATTGCGTCGAGGTACTAGTTGAAGGTCCTGCTTCCATCGCTTATCAACTGCGACCGCCGACGAACAAAGAGAAGAGAGCGCAGAAGTTGACGACGAGTGGAGCCCGCGCCAACCCGCTTTATATTCCTAGCACGCGCGTTAGAGGGAGAGGGGGTGGAGACAGGGCGCGCTATCACGCCAGCACCTGCCGTTGCTACTGTGCTTGCAACGCCGGAGCGCGACTCAACTACGACGCTTCGCGCGCGGCACATGTGCTGCAAGCGTGATGCAGGAGAGGAGGAGTGGGGGAGAGGTAGCAAATGTGCTCGAGCTGTTGCGGAGGGACGGCGCACGCTACATGCGAGTTAAAGAAATGTTCTGCATTTAAAACTGACAACAGCCAATGGGTGTATCTCTTTGGCTGGTGACGTCACGCAGCACATAGGCACGTTATCTCAGTTGCGTTCCGGTCGTGTGGTGGGTAAGCCGCGTGACGTTGTCGCCACTGTCTACGTTCCTCCCGGATCGTCAAAGGAAGACCTCGAGAACTTTGTGATTGGCGCCTTTGGTTGTATTAAACCTACCGACTCCACTCCCATCGCAATTGTGGGTGACTTCAACGTAGACCTGTCTCGGCCAGATGTAAAGTGGTTCTTGACGTTTCTGTTGGAAAGGTTCGGCATTCAGTGCTATACAAGCATCGGTGGGCCTACCACACGTCATCGGTCTTGCAAAGACTTGACGTTCGCGAAGAACCTTTCCAACGTCGTTAGAGAACCCATGGCCGTCTACCATAGCGACCAGATAGTTATATATAGTCACCTTAGTGAAAAAATAATAAGAACGCTAGAAAATGACCATTCATGCCGTATGCGTCTCTATTTAAATGAATATAGTTTATCATCTTATATCGTGTGCTTCAGCGAACAATTTCAAAATTCTCAAAGATTGCCTGTGGCAGATGGTATAATTCTAGTTCATGAGCTGGTGTACTCGAAGAGGCGGACATTACTTGCACAAGAAATTGAAATGCATAAATGAGTTATTAACAAAAAATTACTAATTAAGTTAGTGCATTAACACGTGCAAGTAATGCCCGCCTCTAATAGACCAGCTCATTAACCAGAACTCTGCTATCTGCCACAGGCAATCTTTAAAACAAATTGAAAGTGTTCGCTGAAACACCCTGTATACAGCTCTGCTGGTCATACACCTTCACAGAGTGGAATGGCACTAAATTTTTTCTTCTATAGATGTGAGTGAGTGAAATAACTTTATTGAGGTCCAGAGAAGACAGATAACACAAAATAACACATTTTGAACACATACCCTTCATCGGCAAGCTCTGCACCGTGGTTAATTTCCCTGCATAGAGAGAAGATGTCAAAGAGAAAGAAGCGCCAAAGCAGCTCGTGAAGTGAGTGCGCGCGTACTAGTCGAAACCCGCCAGCAAGAGCGTCCAACCGCCGTCTCCGTCCTCCTGGGCCATCGACACCTGACGAATTCCCTCTCAAAAACGGTAAGTGCTTCGACTCTCGTTGTGACAAGTAGTGTACGCCCTCGCGTTGTGCCTTCGGCGGCGTCAAGCCGCACAACATCGACGGTACGCGATTGGCAAATCCCTTAATCCACGGGCGCTGTTAGGTAGAGCCCGATCGCATATGCCTTAGGGCAGATCAACGCGGCTTTATCTAACAGTGCCCGTGTCTCAACTAAGATGTTCGCGCGTATACCATTCTATAAATTGCGGCTCTAAGGCAAGTCTGTAATCAAATCCCTGCGAGAGCTTTCTCGCGGTTTTCGTTGCGGGCGAACGTCGGGCCTTGCGTGCGGCCCGAACTAACGCTTCCATAGTGAGCCGCAGTTAGCCCTTCTACTTACCCAATTTCTCTAAACGGCATCGAACGATCGTTTAAGTAATTTTGATTTGATTGTAGCTCATCGTGATTTGTCCAACACGGGAACAGGCTAAGGATTGAGTACAAGCTCTGCTCATAAAACCGAACCGCGGCTCCGCACTCCAAAACAATGTTCCCAGAGACGTCTACAGCTGCTGGAATATGTCTTTGCAATAATAAAAAAATTCTGCGGCAGGAGTAGGACTTTTGTTGGTCTAGCTTGTACGGCATCACCTTGGAAAAAATGCCGCAGAAGAAAACGAAACATAATGCCTTTGTTTTGCCTTTTCGCGTGTATGTCATGTCATCCAATGTGAGAGATAAGGCTTCGCAACTACGTTAGAAGTGGTGTGCTTGATGCAGAGCGCAACTATAAACCGCGCTTTCTGTTTGCGCTTGACATTCTGTATGGTTCCGATTTCTCTGAGAAGCGGCAACTCACGGTTCGGGATGAACGAGCACAAACCTCGAGAGAACTGTGAGCGTAACCGCGAGGTGACCTTCGTGCCCGCTCTTTTCATCAAGTTATCATCATTAAAAAAAAGAAGAGTCGAGTTACGACGGTTACTTCAGTATATTTCGTTGTTTCCTCAATTCAGTTACGGCGAACTTGAGTTAAACGGGATTATCTTGCGACTCTAACTTTTTCAGTCCGCTTCATTTCGAGCACCACATTCTGCTTGGAGTTTTTCAAATACACTATAAAAAGGCTTATTCCCTTTGGGGCGCATCTTGCCTCCAAACAGTAATGGGCATCTATCTTGCTTGATCTTCCTTCTTGATCTTCCTTTTTCGAAAATTCTGCGCTCGCTACTTTCCTGTCAAGAATATGTCATGCTGATAACGCGCATGGTATTTGTGACCGCGAAGTGCAGGGTGAGCAGGCTTCAAGAATAGAAAAGTGCGCAAGATATATAAGACGGTTATTGTTCGGGGACACGGTACGCTCAAAAGACTAGAGTTTTTTTTTTTTCTTTGAAGCCTGGAGCACCGTAACCACTCTACGATGGCTTATTTTCCAGCTTCTGCCTTTTCGCTCTCAGTCAGTCGATGTGAAGGCCTTGCATGGGGTGATAAATTCTGGACATTTTCACATTCTATAGCCGTAATTTCGAAATCGCTATCTTCGCAGCTCTGATCGGCCAGCAGGGCCGTACGGCCTCTCTGATTGGCTCAAAACGCCACCATTGAGAATCTGCCAAATGTCGGATTTGAGTGTCAACGGAATAACCCCCCTGGTGGCCGCTTATCTATCCTGTGGTTGGATTACGAGCGTCTTCTCCGTCGCGGCATAACCGTACCGATAGCGAGAGCCGACGCGATGTTCCAACTCTGGCTTTTCATAAACCGCGTCGAAACCCTTGGTTTCCTAATTTGCGCGTAATTCAGTGCAGCCATAGAAATCTGCTATATTACAAACGGTGATCGCAGTAGAAGTTGGACATGGAGTTGTGGTTAGAGCGCGTAGCTAAGATGCATAAACGCTGCCGCTATTTCCCGCACATCCACGCAACCTCTGTAAGAGAATCGGTCGACATCCTTGTGAACGGGGAGACATACTCAGCCCATTCTCTAATTCATAACTGCTTTTCACGGTAAAAATATAAAAAATAAAAACGAAAGGAGGCACACAACACGATCGCACCCATTGTGTCCCCTATTTTCTCGCAACAAAGTATAGTTGACACAGCTCTTACAAGTACGCGAATGTGTCATCTTACGAGCGAATGCCAACCAGCTTTTAATCCATTGTGCTTGTGCATAAGGTCGTGAATTATCGACATGACACACCGCTCATTACCCTGATTAGCCGAACGCACTTACAGGTTATAGCAAACTGATGGGCTGATGAAGCGTCGTGCCTCTGTCATGTGTCCTTTTTGTGTACTGTAGTTGCGCTATACATTGCACATGCCGATTCGCAGCTTTGTCAGCTCTAATCAGACTGTCTCCTAACCCTCAGTACTTTCAGTACTGAGGGTCTCTCTTTCTTTTCTGTGCCAGCTCTTACGCCTTTGGGTTCCGATGGAGAACAAACCGGAACCTGCGCTGGAAAAAGCCGCCCCGTCGACCATGCGAAGCTCCATGCCGTTGCTCAGCCTTCCCTGCACGCGGAGCGAAGAGAATCCCATCTGCATGTTGGTGCGAAGACTCGGCTCGTACAACGAAGCCCTGTGGTACGCGGGACTCGAGCTCAAGGAAGAAAATGGCAAAGGTCTGGGCGAGCTCACGCTCGGTGTTGCCGCAGATAGCCAGCACGAGCTGTCGTGGAAATGTGCGGCCATCGAAAGCGAGACCATCGCGGTCAGCTTGCTTGCCAGCCTGCTGTCCCTCCACAGATGTATAGTTGCCATCGATCTCAACCACGTCATAGCGAAACGGCCATTCCTGCTCAACTGGCTACAGTACGGGTGCGGTGTCAGGAGCCTGACAATTCAAGAAACCCCGCACTTCCACGAGACCGTGATGAAGACCCTGGTGAACGTCCTGAACCCCCTGGACCAGCACATGACACCGCTTTTCGAGCAGTACCACACCTACTCTGTGCGGAGGCCCACGCTCGTAGTGCCACCGCGACAAAATGCCCGTGCAACACTAAACACCTTGGACGTTGCGGCCCTGAACATGAATGGTCCACGCGCCAGACAATTCATCATCATGCTCCGTGACAACAGGACCATCACCGAACTGGCAGTGGGAGCCTGCGCGTTCACCTATGGTTACATTGACCTTGCCGCTGGATTCAGGAAGTACTTGGTGCGGGAAGACTCGGTGCTCAAGAAGCTCACCATCAGAATGGGCGATGTCAGCAAGCAAGCGCTGCGGTCACTGGTGAACGCCGTCGCCGTCATGACCAGCCTGGAGGAGCTGGTCGCCGACGTCGACCTCTACAACGTTCAGGACAAGTCGGTCTTCGCCGAGATCGTGGCTCGGAACAAGACCTTGCGTGCGTTGAGCATCATCTGGCCCAGGTCCTGTATCGTGACAAGCATTCTGCACAACTTACAGCACCCCGTGGGCAACGCCGGCACGAGGATCGTGCCCTGGCTCTTGGCGCTACCCAGAAACACGTCGCTGTCGTCGCTCACCATTGACCTCCTCGGCTTCACCGAGTACGAGTGCTTTGCATTCTTCCGAGCCCTCGCGTACAACACTTCACTGAGGAGGGTCACAGTGAGGCACCTTCCTGCACGAGGTGCCCTCAAGCATATCTGCCGCACGATCAGGGATTCCTGCATGGCTGAGAAAGTGGTCATCAAAGACATCCGCGTGACCTACGACAACATCGCCGTGCTTCCAGAATGCCCGGAGGTCACGTCGGTGACCGTCAGCTCTCTCCACCTGTTCGAATGGGACCACTTCTACAGGGCCTTCACAGACGTCCTGGTAGCCTGCCGCACACTAAAGAAGCTGCACGTGTGCGTGCACTCCTATTTCTTCGACCACGACCTCCAGACAGCGATGGCCGCCTACATCGCCGGTGCGACCGCCCTCCGACACTTCGAACTCCACGTCTACGTAGACGCGCACGAGCGGGAGATGGAAGATGTGTACGTTTCCGAGGCCCCCGACAGCCCGCTTGCGAACGCTCTTTCGGTGCACCCAAGCCTTGTCAAAATAGTGGTGAGGGAACTGCGCCTGAACGAGCGCGACTCTCGGTCGCTCGCGGAGGCATCTCTCGGCAGCACGAGCATCACTGAAGTGACGTTCGCGGCGCTAGGAACCAGAGGCAATGAGGCCTTCCTGCGCTTTGTCATGCCGCGCATCGAGAGAAACTACCACCTGCTGCGGCTGAGCCTTCCCGCATGCGAAGATCGCGACAGCGAGCTCGCGTTCATCCGAAACATCACGAGGCGCAACTCCAGCCTGATAACGAGGGCGGCCCGTTTCGTGATGGGCGAGCAGGACTCCTACTGCGCACGCGCCATCGAGCTGGTGTCGGGCCACGCAGCGCTCGTAGACATGGTTTGCGAAAGGGCGGCCGTCGAAGCCGGCGAAGCGGCGGCGATGATCAGACGAGCCCTGGGCCTGCCGTGCCTGACGAGCTTGAGCGGGTTCATGAAGCTGGCCGGGGTTGTCAAGCACCGCGTCCAGTGCGTCGCCGGACGGGGCCGCACGCTGGACCAACTGCACGAGGACTGCTGGCTACACATCAGGAAGTATTTGAGGGTGGTAGACATCGTGCACAGGAAGCGGTGAGCAAGACGAGGAAAAGGCTCGGACAAAAAGAGGCGCCGGGCCATGTTATTGCCCTTTTATATTATACTACAGCATGGAGCCTATTTCTATACTATAGGGTCCGGCAGTGTTGCAAACCATAAAGCACAAATAAACATGTGCTGCTTTGTTCAAAAGCTTTGATTCTTGTTAAATAAATGAACGTTGCGGCTATGCGTCTTTGTGCAACGTGCAAGTGCGTATGTAGCCGTAAACACCGACGCGCGCCCGCCAGCCATGTGCGGTTGAGTTGAGGAATTGAAGAGTCGGGCCCATTCCGGCGCTTTACATAGCTATTTTGCTGGCGTGGTCTCACGATACCAGCGCTGCTGTTGACCCGGCTTTGTACCTTCGGTCATCGCCAAGCTCCATGTGCAGCTTGTCGCTTGCAACATAGGCCTGCAGCTAGTGCACGGGCATGCAAGCAACAACGATATGCTTTTAAATTCGCGTTCCAAGCTGACATGCGCTTCCGGAATTTGTACAGCGCCTGACCGGCTACTTACTCAAAAGGGTATGGGACCAAAATGGTACGATGAAAGGAGGATAAGAACGCAAGGCATAAACTTCAAAAGAAAATAGAAGACAGCCATCTCCCCCTTCCGTTTAACCTTTAACCGCCGGCTTCTTGGCCAATCCCGCGTAGTGGGTAAGCGCCACGGATGAGGATCAAGCAAGCAAGACAGCAGTCGAGGTCTATATAGTCATCCGCGTATGATTAGAAAGTCATCTGCGTCTGATCGTTCCAAAGATCACACACCTTAGTTTCTGCTTTTCTTGGTTTCACTTTCCGAGATTAAGGTCTATACAATGTATGCGTTTTTGTCTTCGCCGCTCCATGGAGGCGCGACTCTCCGAACTGGACTTGGGAAGCCAATTGGCGACCCTCGACCAGGCCCGGCGCGCCGTAATGGCCAGTGGGGCCCTGGAAGAGGGGCTCCACCCACAGTGACCAAGCACGGTCTTAATTTAAATAAAGTTGTTTCTCTCTCTCTCTTGCCAATACAGCCCTACACCCCCCCCCCCCTCAACGGTTATGCACCATTTGAGCTTATCACCATCATCATTGTCAAAGTCCTCCCCGATGGTCGTGCTTTAGGATGGTTGGCTTGTCTTAGGTGAAAGAAGAAATGAAACAAGATGTATTGGCCCACTTCTACAGTCTCCCGGGTCAAATTCATTCAGGCCTGGGTGCTCGATATGGAAGGCGCATGGTGACCTGGAAAGTCGTATACAAGTTGCACGGCGCCAAGGCCAGTATGCGGCATTGGTTGCGCTTGGTATCACGAAGGCACACGATAGAGTTGAACATGGGATATTGGTAAGCCGGCTGAGAGAACTGAAGTTCCCAAATATGTACAGGCTTAGATTACGCAATATTTAAGTGGCAGAGAATTGTATTGCTTTCAGAACGGCTTTTCTTCAAGTACATATAAGCAAACAAGAGGAGTTCCACTGGGGGGCAGTGCTACCTCCAGTATTATGTGACAAATTGCTGAGCTCCATCCAATCTCAAGACGACGTGCATACCCACGTGTATGCGGACGATATAGCATTCTTCTCCCCCCCCCCTCTCCCCACATCGGCAGAAGACATTCACACACTTTACGAAAACATGCAGAACTATTTATCTGGTCTAAAAAATTGGCTAAATGCAATTCTTCTGGCTCTAAACGTGAACAAATGCTCATTGCTTGCATTTCTTCTGAAGGACCCAGCACATATATCTCTGTCGTACCAGCTCGCTATCATTCCACAAGTCATCATCGTCATCATCAGCCTATATTTATGTCCACTGCAAGACGAAGGCCTCTCTCTGCGATCTCCAATTACCCCTGTCTTCCGCTAGCTGATTCCAACTTGCGCCTGCAAATTTCCTAACTTCATCATCTCACCTAGTTTTCTGCCGGCCTCGACTGCGCTTCCCTTCTCTTGGTATCCATTCTGTAACTCTAATGGTCCACTGGTTGTTGTTGTTGTTCTTGTTGTTTTTGCCTATCACGCATGTGGCTCCTACCCACGGTAGGGGATTGGCCAATAAACCGGTGGATTATTCCAAATTAATGTGGACGATAAATTTCTGAATATCTATGAAATTTGCATTGAATAGCGTAGAATTATATGTTAAAGTAAATCAGGAAAGTCATATCGAATGAGTAATAATTAATTTAAAAGTACAAGAAAGATAGAATTTAGCAGGGTATTCATTTGGATTCTGTAATAAACGTTTGGATAGCGCAGCAAGTATCCCTGTTGCTGAATCCCAAAGTGGAGGCCCCGAACGAAAGAATAGCAGGTTCTGTTAAGTCCGGGCCAAGTCTTCGAAAAGGTAATTCCAACAATCGTTTTCTTGCTGCAGTAAAGCGGCGACAAGATAGAAGATATTGATGTATCGTCTCTTCCTCATTACACAACGAGCAGAGGGGGGAGGGAACCAAACCCGACCTGTGTAAGTAGAAATTCAGGGAGAGAATACGGCTATATAATTTGGTGAGAGAGACCTCAAGCATCTTTGTGTTCCAGGATTGGCTACGACAGGGAAATGTCAGGTGCTTATAATCTAGAAAAGTAGTCAGAAGTGGGTTTCATAAGGCTTTTCTAAATGATTGCATCCGAAATCTAGCCGCCGTGATGTGTGCTGTCACTGGTATAATAGGAAGAACAGGGCCGGAAAGTGATGTCTTTGCCAGTGAATCGACAGTTTCATTAAAAAACAAACCTTTATGACCAGGTACCCAAATCAAACGATCGTACACATTGCACATGGGCAGGAACTAGCAAGTGAAAGAGTTTTAGCACGAGTGAATCATTAGTGGCGGAAAGGGAAGAGTCAGTAAGAATAGCAGCTGTTGTAGTCGTTTGGTCTAATTTACGTAAAGCTAGAATTACTGCTAAAAAGTCGGCCAAAAAATAGGCACAAAATCGGGCAATCTTAAAGAAAAAGACCAGTCGAGTGCAGGACAAAATATCCCAATGCCAGCCTTTTCCTCGCTCTGTGATGCATCGGTCGCAGTGATAATATTTGTTCCTAGGGTGCTTAGGTGGTCTTGGCGTTTAAGATGCCATAAGGTAGTAGTTTCGCGTGGTTTGGGAAAATGTGATCGAACCTGATCCCCAGGTAATTTGAATGCGTATTGTTAGGAAGCACATCACGAAGTTGCGCATTTATTGGTTCAAGTAATTCTGAACAAATATACTATGTGGTGTATGAAACCAGGGCCAATGGAGGGGAAAAAATAATTGTGGATCGGAGATGAAAATTATTTGAGGACGGCTTAATGGCGATTCATATACTCGTAAGAAAGTCTGAACGGTCAGAAGGTGAAATCGGCATAAAATGGGTGGGATTCTCGCTTCCAGATATAGTACGGCATTTGCAACGTATTTTGGAAGGCCTAAGCACAGACGCAGCGCCTCTCGTTCTAATAAAACTAGCGGTCGAAGCTTGTATGATGGAACACCTGAGAATAAAACCCAGCCAAAATCTAAAACTGGACGAACGCACATCTTATATACCATCAAAAGGGATTGTCTTCGCATACATGTTCTTCGATTGCTCAACTTTCGCAAAATGCCCATTGTACGAGCTCCCGTTGTCTCAAGATATTCAATATACGGCTACCAGTTAAGATTTCCGTCATAAATAACTCCAAGGTACTTGATTGACTTGTGGGATATCTCACTTGATCGTCGAGGATGGTGAATGCAGCACGATCATAATGATTGCTTTGCATTTTTTCGGACTGTTTTGTCGTCAGTGTTATGGTTTTCGTCTGTAGGTAGATCACTGCACCGTTTTCGTTTAGGAAGTCCATCCCAGAGGATTACGTCGCGAGAGCACTGTTGTAGGATGATGAAGTTCACAGGGTAGATGTGACCGTGAACAGCCACTCGCGCAGTGCATCGTCCCGTCGCGGTTATGAGGTGGCCTCCTGCTGTGCTTATTTGGGGACCCTCCCATGCGGTTCTGACTTTCTTGAGTTGCGACACAAATCGTCCACTAACGACGGAGTAGTCGGCCCCGGTATCGACGAGTGCAACCTCTGGACGTCCGCCTAGGTTGACTTGTAAGTCGGCACTTGGTGTTCGGGTTCGCTGTCGGTCGGTCATCGATTGCGCGGTCTGTCGCTTCGCACGGTCGCTGCTGCGTCGGGTGGAAGCCTCGTGGCAAGGTGCTGTGGTTGCCTTCAGCCGCGCCATCGAATTGGTGGTGTCGGGTCCCGGTTTCGTCTTTTGTGGCGTCGTGTGTCGTCGCTGCGTCGGGTCGCGTCGTGGCGTTGGAATACGTCGAGGCGTCGGAATTCGTTGTGGTTGTAGGAGGGTTTTTCGGTCTTCGCTCGAGAACGGCGTCACCTCCCGACGTCGCTGGCTTTAGTTTCCCCTACGAGGGCTCGGTGACCGCTCGCTCGCGTACCCTTGGTACGGTGAAGACGAACGGCGTGGGTAGGGTGACGGGGACCTGAAGCGACGTGGGGTGGCATCTTCGGTCGCTCGAAGATAGGCCTCAATTTCTCGAGGCTACTGGCCAGGGAGGGGTCGTGGGGCGTCGATGTTGTACCCGCGGAGGCCCATCTGACGGTATAGGGGCACTCTCTTAGAAGGTGGCCGGCTTCACCACAGTGAAAACAAACGGTCGTCAATCCAATCCACCACGAGGGGTCCTCCAGATGTCAGTCTCCCTCGTGGTGGTTTGCCGGAACGTGTTTGAGCGGACGGCCTGCTGCGGGCGCGGCGACGGCGGGTAGGCTGGTGTCCGTCGAGAAGGCGTGTAGGTTTCCCGTCGCCAACTGGTTGGCCGTGCTTGGCTTTGCAGAGCGGCGACGTAAGTTGAAACGCGTAGCTCCTGGCAAGGTGGCGATAGGGTCGGTGCTGTTTCGGCGGGATCGAGTGTTCCCAGCGCTTCCTGTACCTCGTCTTTTACGACGTCTGCGAGCGAGGATATTTGTGGTTGCGCACACGGTAGCAACTTGCGCAGCTCATCGCGTACGATGGCGCGGATGGTATCTCGAAGAGTCACCGCGGAGGCATTTCGGGAGTCGTCGCAGTCTGACGGAGTAGCGCGTAAGTTGCGATCGTACTGCTTTGCGCGAAGCTCGAGCGTCTTCTCAATAGTGGCCGCTACCCTAATCCATTCGGCGACGGTCCTCGGTGGGTTCCGAATGAGTGCGGCGAAAAATTTCTCCTTGACGGCCCTCATAAGGTACTGAAGCTTGTTGTCTTCAGTCATGTTGGCATCCGCGTGGCGGAAGAGCCTTTGCATTTCTTCCGCAAAGACGGTTACGGACTCGTTTGGATGCTGCTGGCGAGTTTGCAGTAAGGCCTCAGCTCGTTCTTTGCTCAGAATACTTGCGAAAGTTGCAGATAAGTGCTTCTTGAAAGCCTCCCAGGTTGTCAAGGACAGCTCCTGGTTCTCGTACCAGGTTCTAGCAGAGTCTTCGAGAGAGAAGAAGACGTTCCGAAGTTTGTCTGCGTCAGACCACTTGTTGAAGGTTGCAGCTCGTTCGTAACGCTCCAGCCAATCTTGTACATCCTCGCAAGTCGAGCCGCTAAAAAGCGGAGGTACTCGCGGCTGCTGGATGACGAACAGCGCAGGTGTGGTGGCAGCTTGCATTGGTGACGTCGAGCGGTGGTTCACATGGCGACCAGTGGCAGGTAGTGGTCCCAACTCAGCTGGCAGTCCTTGTAGTCAGCGGCTGCACCGGATTTCTTCTTTCTTCTCTTCTCTGGAGGTGTCTTCCGTGTGGTCGGCTCGAGAAGCACTTGGGCTGGTGTCACGGCTCTGTGGGGGTGTCCGAAACATACCCTGCACGTCCACCAAATGTCACGTAGGTGACGGTGAGCTGCCTGGCACGCAGGCAGACAGAAAGTAACACTGCGTAGACGGTAAACTTAACATAGAATTTATTGGGAGAACTTGTACCCCTAAAGCAAGCGAACTCGGCAACAGCGAAAACAGCAAGCGCGCCTACAGCATTCGTCGGACTCTGGCAGCACAAGCGGTGGACTCGTATTTATACCCTCTTGAGTCCAAGATCGAAACGCGTCAAGCGACGCCGCTCGCGACAGCAGGAACGCCGCTCTACTCGTTTGCGTCACTGGAAGTCGAATTAACGCACGTGGCAATACGGCATTTGCAACGTAATTTGGAAGGCCTAAGCACAGATGTAGCGGCTCTCGCTCTAATAAAACTAGCGGTCGAAGCTTGTATGACGGAACACCTGAGAATAAAACCCAGCCACTATCTAAAACCAGACGAACGCACATCTTATATACCATCAAAAGGGATTGTCTTCGCATACCTGTTCTTCGATTGCTCAACTTTCGCAAAATGCCGATTGTACGAGCTCCTGTTGTCGCAAGGTATTCAATATACGGCTACCAGTTAAGATTTCCGTCATAAATAACTCCAAGGTACTTGAGTGACTTGTAGGATATCTTCGAGATTATAGTTAAGCGATATGTACACTGGGTCTTAAACGGGAAAAACAAGGATAGCACACTTATTAGCATTCAGTTTTAAGTGTAAGCTATCCAGCCAGCCTTCCAGTTTCCTTAGATACAACTGCAAAATGTCACTACCATACGAAACAAGGCAATGTCGTCAGCATAAACGTAGGTACTGACGCCTGGGTGACCGGATATTCCGCTCAGTAAAATATTAAATAATATTGGTGAAAGTACCCATCCCTGAGGTACACCTCTTGTTAGCTTATGTTTACTAGAGGAATAGCCGCTTCGAAAACAAAAGAATTCCCTGTCTTAAAAATTCTTGCACCCATGCTACAATATATCCTGGAAAGCCATGGCCCTGTAACCGATCTGTGAAAATTCTATGTTCAATGCTGTCATAGGTTTTACATATATCTAAGGTTACTAAAGCCGGATATTGTTTTTTTTTCTGTCTGGCGATATTATTGCGACTTTCAAGGTCTATATACGCGTCCCATATTGAATAGCCAGATCTAAATCCAATTTGACAGGGACGCAGCAATTGATTTTCGTCAATAAACTTTATTATATGCCCGTGAAAAACTCTTTTAATAAGTTTCGCTGTGTTTGATGTCAACGAAATTGGAATGATAGTGTCGACAGTATACCCTGCCCCTTGCTTTTTAAGTAACGGAATAATTTTGATGATCTTCCATTCATGCGGAATCCATGCATTACTAATAGAGAAGTTTAGCAACTTCAGAAGCTCACGCGGGGCTTCTTGGAAGAAAATCTTTAACATTGCATTTGTTATTCCGTCCGGGCCAGGCGCTGTAGTTGGTAACCATAACATGACCTGTGCTACTTCAGAATGGGATATCTCTTTGTAGTCCGGGAATGTAGGAATAAAAACAGAAGTTTGAAGGCGCGTTGTGAATGGGCTCTCCAATCCTTTAGCCAATTGGTCGAAGGACTCCTGCATTTCCTATGCGGTATAGACGACTGAATCTACATTAACGCTCAGTGGTCGTTTCTAGAACGAAGGAAATAAAATAAAGCACGTTTGTTTTTGGATTTACATAGAAATGAAAATGTTTTTATCGTACTCATATTTTGCATCTTTAAGAGTACTCTTGAAGGTTTCCGAAATAAATTGATAATCTTTCCAATTTTGTGGGCTCTGATTATGTAGAAGTTTTTTCCAAGCAGCTTTTCCTCTGCGACAAACTCGTGTGTACTCATTGTTCCACCAGGGACTAGATGATGTACGCTTAGCTGTCTGAATTACGAATTCAGACTTTTTTCAGGACATCTGTAACGATGAACAAATTTTCAAGCCAATTTATTCGTCATTAGTATTAGTTAATGACGCAATGGAAGAGTGCAAGCAGTCTTTAAATGTTTTGCAATTAACAAATATTCCGCCTTGTCGTCCAACTGATGTTAATGGGCATGCAATTTCAAAGTATACCGGGAGATGATCACTGTTTGTAAAGAAATCAATTATAGTCCCAGATGTCCCGGCAATGCTTGTGCTAGAAAACGTCACATCTAACAATGAGCGAGATTTCCCACGGAGAAATGTGGGTCGACTCTGCCCACATTCATCTGTTCTGTAACACCATGATACGTGATGCAAGTTGAAGTCACCAGTAAGGATGACTTCATTTTTGCAGCTAGCAAGCGCACTATCCAATTGGTATGTACTGTATACGCCCGTAGGAAAATAAGCATTTATAATCGAAAAAGTACGGTAGCCTCGTATGCTAAGGGGCACTGCCAAAATTTCCCATTCCGCAGACATTAACTTGAAAGCTATTTTCGCCTTATGACAGAATTTAGATGACAACAGAATCATTAAACCACCTCCTAGTGAAAGGCGATCTAATCGAAAAGATAGAAAATCTTTAAAATTAAAATTTTTCTCAGGAGTAAGCCAGGTTTCTTGTAAGATTATGACGTCAGGGTTAAGATGTGTTGTCAAGCAATTTGTGTCTGTTGAAGCAGAAATCAAGGAACGACAGTTCCACTGTAGCACTTTTAAAAAGCTATGATGATGATCTAATTGTTCTAATTACTTCAGCGACTACCGTTGCCATGTACTTTCCTGGATGCCAGACTAAGAAATAGGATTACCCTTTTTGTTTTTGCTATATGGACAAGACGCTGTTACTGGAGAACCAGTTCGATTTTCTGGCCTGGTATCATGACCTGTTTCCATGTGATCCTGTAAGTCTGACTGACGCGACGAACAAGGATCGGATCCAACAAACGTTGGGTCCGATCTGGTATTCAGCGCTAGGACTGAACTGCCTACCTGTTCTGCAGCACAAGCAAACGATTTGGTGATTGGTGTTGCGGCTGTTTGCAACAGCTGGTCATCTGAGCAGTAAATACTTGGGAAATGCATTCTATAACAGTTTTGACAACATGTTGCATAGCCTTTGTCATTGCTTTTTCTACTGCTGACTCAATGAGTTTCGACAAGTTGTCCTCATTTAAAGTCGATTGCCTCGACGTGACGCCAGCGCATCCAAAGGCTCTTTATTTCCTTGACGACTGCAATAGCCTCCTGCAGCGAACATCGTCGCCTGTCAATTATCTCGAGTACCTGTATTTCATTAGCTTTTGCCGAGAAGTTTCCATAGTCAGCCGCATGGTTTCCTTCACACAAGCAGCACGTTTCGGTTTCAGCTGTGCACTCATTAGGGGAATGATTCTCACCACAGACGCGACAGCGTGCATTTGATTTGCAGCCTCCTGCACTATGGCCAAACCCCCAACAGTTCCGACACTAAAGTGGACGGGAAGCGAGAGGTTCCACTCGAAAAATAAGTGGCCGCACTTTTAGTTCAGATGGGCAAGACATGCCAGCACACGTAGCAATAACAGATTCAGCGGCAACTTTTTCCCCGTTCACGAGTCGGTTACATCGGTATACGGCTATAACACCAACATCAGACAGTTTCTCCAGAGTCTCAGTTGGGCTCAATCGAGAATCTACGCACCGGACAATGCCTTTAGTGCATGCTAGATAGGGAGGAATAAACGCACTCACCGGGACAGATGCGAAAATCTTGCACTTTAGGAGGTCTGCGACGCAGGTTGGATCTGATGACCTACAAACTATCCCACCTCTTCCAAATTGTCCGACATCGTTTATCATTTGGAAGTGACAGGTCATGGCTTGGGGCTCGGCCTGGACAGCCTGTGGGTTGTTCAGTCGGATGAATCCACCGTTAGAGGGCACCAGCACGACAGGGATGCTGCTAACACCGCTACGGAAGACAGATTCCAAAGGCAAATCATCAGAAGAAAGGGAGGCTGACCAAGGGCTGGGCCCTTGCCCAGGAGAGTTTTTAGACATCAGCGCTGCTTCAAACACTAGATAAGTACTGTAAAAAAAGATGATTAAGATAAGTAGGTGAAATCCACCAAGAACTCAGCCAAACCACCGCGCAACTAGCTTGCCAGGAGACGTTCGGTGTCGGCCGGCCGTTCTGAACTTCCGACCGGCTGATTTCTTCAGCAGTTTCCACCGGTTATCCATCCTACGCATTACATGGCCTGCCCAATTCCATTTTTTCATCTTCATGCCAACTAGAATATCGGCTATCGCCCGTTTTCTCTCTGATCCACACCGCTCTCTTCCTGTCTCTTAACGTTACACAGGCCTAACATATTTCGTTCCATCGCTCTTTGTGTGTTCCTTAACTTACTCTCGAGCTGCTTTAAAAAGTTGAATGTTGGGCTAGTTGGTATTTTGACATAAAAACCATCTTGAAATGCAGCGCAACGGGACGGCAGAGCCGAGAGGAAGACGAACACAGGCGCTAACAACAGATTTATTGAAGCCAGACACACATGTATGTCCACAAGCTGCGCAGGCGCACCCTTAAAACGTATATGGAAACCATCAAAAAAGGAAGTGATTATACCAGGCGCGAAAAGAATTTCATTTCTGCATGGTACAGTGCAAAGGATGTATCGCTTGCACACTCTTAATTGACCTGCTTTTCTGATAAATGAAGCGTCTAACGTTTCACGAGCGCTTTTGTGCTTGCTCTTGTCTATAGATTTTCACGCTATGGAAAAGTGGTTCACAAGTGGAACAGCTACTACAATGGTCAGCAAGATGCGTTTTCTCCTTATTAGCTAGATTTCTTGCATGATCCCTGAAAATCCTATATGCAAGAGCAAGCAGAGCTCACGAAACGGTCACCTGGAGCTGACCATCGTTCACAAATACATGGCGAAGAGTACGCAGACAAACGTCCGTGGTGTGGCGAAAAGCCTACATTGGCTCACATCACACTCATGTGCGCCAGAAGACCTCCAGAAGCGAACACACACAAATTTACAAATAAAAACACTTTCTAAGGCAGTGGGAGGCATGGCTTGCGGACGAGGAACAAGACAGTCAGCCGGCTCTCCTGGACCAAGCCCAGCGAGCCTCTCAAGTCAGTGGCGCCTAGGACTAGGGGCGCCACCCACATTTTCCTTCTCTTTTCTCTTTTTGCCTTTTGCCAATAAAGTTTACTCTCTCTCCCTCTCTTTCACGAGGAAACTGATGAGCGCATAACGCAACCACCACGTTCAGAGACAACGCGCGAACTGAGCGAGGAGCGCTTCCCGGAGCGCACCAACCTTCTAGCATTCGAAGCCTACTGAGAAGAGCGAAGAGACCCAATAAACGGCGCCGTTCAGTGATGTGACCGACTACGCGCAACGCAGCGCAAAGCGTACATGCAACAGGCAGTGGCTAATGGCGGCAATTCGACTACGTAAGGGCTGTCACTGCTCTGTTCTACGTCGGGTATTGCGTACTCGGCGGTCTCGACAGGTTCGGAGAGCGTATAGGACACGTTTGATTCGGTTACACCTTGCGGTAGGTGGTAATGCGCAGCTGTTCCAGTGCTCTACCTACGTGACGTTTCCTCCTGATATACTTTTGTAGTTTGGGTCGTTCATTGCAACTTCTCCATTAATCCGTCTTCATTTGAAGTTTGATCTGAGAGCGGCAGCTTCATGTTGCTCTTTTAGGAAGAGCGTGCGTTGAGGGCAGCCGTGGAAGATACATAACATGCCGCGATAAGATCACGTACATATATTGTACGTGCTTGATTGTTTGTGTTGGTCCCACATATGTCCGGTATGGGACATCCCGTTGAAGACATCATTCGGACATCCATAGGATTAAAGTTTGGGATTTGTTTAGGTACCAGAACTTCGATACTGTGGATGTCCGAAGGATGTTTTAAATAGGACGTCCCGAAATTAATTTTCGCATGTTATCCATTGGACGTCCTAATTGACAATTGGACGTTCGGATCTAATCGGGACGTCCAGAGCATATTCGTGGTGCCATGGGCAGCGACGCATGCCTATACCACGAATTTCCCTCGTGCAAGCCAGCGCTTTGATACGTTGCCGTGGCCATTGGCGCTCTATGGGAGGGCTCCACTCGTGATTAACTACACGGAGTCTCTTCGTGCCATAAAGTTTATTCTTCATCATCATACGTTTAGCGCGTAGGCCGCGTCTTATTGCGAATATTATGAACAGTGAGCGCGCACATCTTCTAGCCGACGACGACGATAGACGGCGAGATGTGTTCGTCATTAAGTTCACTGCGCGTCTCGAATCGTACTGCGGCGCTGTGGCGTGTTTCTCAAGCATGTCGTGTCTTGAGATTCAACAATGCTGAATAAATGTTCCGCTTTCTTTGCACGGCCGGCCGTAGTGGCTCACGGACGCGTTTCTCAATAAAATCTGCAGCGCGTTTCTTCTAAAGCACCATTATGCCTTTTTTGCCACATGAAAGGTTCGTGCACTCCGATACCAACATTGCGTGTGATCTGCGTAATTTTAAAATGCGAAGCATTTCGATGCCTAGTCCGAGCCTAGGTCAAACGCGATGCCGTCCAAGGTCGTCCAAGTTGGTCGCCTAGGGAGCCTACATGCAAAAACGGCGTGGCATGTAGGCTCCCTTTGGTCGCCGGTGCCCACTCGCACACCGCTACTGGCTTGGCGCCTCCTCTCCTTGCTCCACGCGTTAGTATGGATGTCAAGGGCTGTGTAATCGCCTCGACCTTCTCTCTCTTCTACTTCTTTATATCCCGCTCCCCCTCCCCAAGGCGCTGACTCGTGCTCCCTAAAGGGCTGCAGAGAATAGCGCCTCTTCCTCCTCACAACCACACTCTCTCTCGCCACAAATAGACGTGACTCGGTTGCGCTAGCTGCGCTGTGTTGCGCGTGGCATTCCACTTGCAGATACAACAATTGGCCTAAGAAAGTATCAAGCTGTGCAGGCTCTGCGGAGACCACACAGGTGTGCGATGCGTACCAAAGCAGCGAGGCAGGAGGCGAAGCGACGGGCACACGAGTCCCACATCTGTATGCCCAGATAAAGAAGCAGAACAAGAGGCAACAAGTGTAGAAGTAGGGAGTGGTGGTGACAACACGTCTATTTTCTTCTATGAATACAATCACCCCTTGACCGAAGTCATATGGACGAAAACGAAAGGAGGAAGAGGCGCAGGGTAAGGTTCAATAAGGTTTCCGACATTGCTTTCCGGGATATAACGGCAACAAGAGCAGCGAAGTCTGGAGGGTGAAGTATATAGATAACAAAATGGGACAAAAATGTGCATTACGCGAGTAGAAATGATGTACATGGAAGTGAAAAAAAAAGACGTGAGGACATTTCAGTAACTATCAAAGAAAGCTTCGCTTATCACCGATTATCGCATATGCGTGGGATACGCCGATATTACAGAGGAGCTGTTACGCGCTAGTTTCCGGACGATCGCTGCATACGTAGACCGATCGCGTAGACCGAGCGCGTAGACCAAAAAACTATCATCTTCACCAATGGTTCGAGCATCGACGTCTTCTTCCACAGCTGGCTGGTGGGCGCCCCTCGGCGCAACCGCGCGAACGCGCTCGTGCCGGTGCTCACGCGTTCGTCGTCATCTTCTTCTACAGTTGGCTCCGGTGTTCAAAAAACTGAAAACAGCCAATGGGTGTATCTCTTTGGCTGGTGACGTCACGCAGCACATAGGCACGTTATCTCAGTTGCGTTCCGGTCGTGTGGTGGGTGGGCCGCGTGACGTTGTCGCCACAGTCTACCTTCCTCCCGGATCGTCCACCGGAGGCCTTGAGAACTTTATGATTGGCGCCTTTGGTTGTGTTAAACCTACCGACTCCACTCCCATCGAAATTGTGGGTGATTTCAAAGTAGACCTGTCTCGGCCAGATGTAAAGTGGTTCTTGGTGTTTCTGTTGGAAAGGTTCGTCATTCAGTGCTATACGACCATCCGTGGGCCTACCACACGTCATCGGTCCTGCAAAGACTTGACGTTCGCGAAGAACCTTTCCAACGTCATTAGAGAACCCATGTCCGTCTACCACAGCGACCAGAAAGTTATAGTCACCTTAGTGAAAAAATAATAAAAACGCTAGAAATTGACCATTCATGCCGTATGCGTCTCTATTTAAATCTATATAGTTTATCACCATATACCGGGTGTTTCAGCGAACAATTTCTAAAATTCTCAATGATTGCCTGTGGCAGATAGTATAGTTCTAGTTCATGAGCTGGTGTACTCGAAGACGCGGACATTACTTGCACAAGATATGAATTCTTAACAAAAAATTACTAATTAAGTTATTGCATTAACACGTGCAAGTAATGTCCGCCTCTAATAGACCAGCTCATTAACCAGAGTTCTGCTATCTGCCACAGGCAATCTTTAAAACAAATTGAAAGTGTTCGCTGAAACGCCCTGCATACAGCTCTGCTGGTCATACACCTTCACAGAGTGGAATGGCACTAAACTTTTTTTCTATAGATGTAACACAAAATAACACATTTTGAACACATACACTTCATCGGCAAGCTCTGCACCGTGGTATTTTTCCCGGCATGGAGAGAAGATGTCAAAGAGAAAGAAGCGCCAAAGCAGCTCGTGAAGTGAGTGCGCGCGTACTAGTCGAAACCCGCCAGCAAGAGCGTCCAACCGCCGTCTCCGTCCTCCTGGGCCATCGACACCTGACGACTTCCCTCTGAAAAACTGTAAGTGCTTCGACTCTCGTTGCGACAAGTAGTGTACGCCCTCGCGTTGTGCCTTCGGCGGCATCAAGCCGCACAACATCGACGGTACGCGATTGGCCAATCCCTTAATCCACGGTTGCTGTTAGGTAAAGCCCGATCACATATGCCTTAGGGCAGATCAACGCGGCTCTATCTAACAGTGCCCGTGTCTCAATTAAGATGTTCACGCGTATATCATTCTATAAATCGCGGCTCTAAGGACAATCTGTAATTGAATCCCTGCGAGAGCTTTCTCGCGGTTTTCGTTGCGGGCGAACGTCGGGCCTTGCGTGCGGCCCGAACTAACGCTTCTATAGTGAGCCGCAGTTAGCTCTTCTACTTACCCAATTTCTCTAACAGGCGTCGAACGATCGTTTAAGTAATTTTGATTTGATTGTAGCTCATCGTGATTTGTCCAAAACGGGAGCAGGCTAAGGATTGAGTACAGGCTCTGCTAATAAAACCGAACCGCGGCTCCGCGCTCCACAACAATGTTTCCAGAGACGTCTACAGCTGCTGGATTATGTTTTTGCAATAATAAAAAAATTGAGCGGTAGGAGTAGGACTTTTGTTGGTCTAGTTTGTACGGCGTCACCTTGGAAAAAATGCCGCAGAAGAAAACGAAACATAATGCCTTTTGTTTTGCCTTTTCGTGTGTGTGTCATGTCATCCAATGTGAGAGATAAGGCTTCGCAACTACGTTAGAAGGGGTGTGCTTGATGCAGAGCGCAACTATAAACCGCGCTTTCTGTTTGCGCTTGACATTCGGTATGGTTCCGATTTCTCTGAGAAGCGGCAACTCGCGGCTCAGGATGAACGAGCACAAACCTCGAGAGAACTGTAAGCGTCATCGCGAGGTGACCTTCGGGTCCACTCTTTTCATCAAGTTCACCTTAAAAAAGAAAGTCGAGTTGCGACGGTTACTTCGGTATATTTCGTTGCTTACTCAATTCAATTACTGCGAACCTGAGTTAAACGGCATTATCTTTCGACTCTAACTGTTTCAGTCCGCTTCATTTCGAGCACCACATTCTGCTTGGCGTTTTTCAAATACAAAATAAAAAGGCTTACTCCCTTTGGGGCGCATCTTGCCTCCAAACAGTAATTGGCATCTATCTTGCTTGATCTTCCTTCTTGATCTTCCTTTTTCGAAAATTCTGCGCTCGCTACTTTCCTGTCAAGAATATGTCATGCTGATAACGCGCATGGTATTTGTGACTGCGAAGTGCCGGGCGAGCAGGCTTGAAGGATAGAAAAGTGCGCAAGATACATAAGACGGATATTGTTCGGGGACGCGTTACACTCGAAAGACTACAAAGTTTTTTTTTTTCTTTGAAGCCTGGAGCACCGTAACCACTCTACTATGGCTTATTTTCCAGCTTCTGCCTTTTCGCTCTCAGTTAGTCAATGTGAAGGCCTTGCCTGGCGTAATTATTTCTGGACATTTTCATGTTCTATAGCCGCAATTTCGAAATCGCTATCTTCGCAGCTCTAATCGGCCAGCAGGGCCGTGCGGCCTCTCTGATTGGCTCAAAACGCCACCATTGAGAATCTGCCAAATGTCGGATTTGAGTGTCAACGGAATAGCGCCTCTGGTTGCCGCTTATCCATCCGCTGGTTGGATTGCGAGTGTTTTCTCCTTCGCGGCAAAACCGTACTGATAGCGAGAGCCGACGCGAAGTATGTTCCAACTCTTGCTTTTCATAAACCGCGCCGAAACCCTTGGTTTCCTAATGTGCGCGTAATTCAGTGCAGCCATGGAAATCTGCTATATTACAAACGGTGATCGCAGTAGAAGTTAGACATGGAGTTGTGGTTAGAGCGCGTAGCTAAGATGCATAAACGCTGCCGCTATTTCCCGCACATCCACGCAACCTTTGTAGGAGAATCGGTCGACATCCTTGTGAACGGGGAGACATACTCAGCCCATTCTCTAATTCATAACTGCTTTTCACGGCAAAAATATAAAAAAATAAAAAACGAAACGAGGCACACAACCCACTGAACACAAGACGTTTTGTAGCCGTCTTGGACCAGCCAAAATGAACTAGAACGTCTACAACTATTCAAGACGGCTACAAGACGTCTTTACATGTACGTAATGAAGACGTCTTGCGAAGGATGGCTTGAAGGCGTCTTGTTAAGTTGTTTTAAGCTATCATCTTGCTAAGACGGCTAGAAAACTTTTTGTAAAAACGTCTGGAAGATATCTGTGCGGATCCTTATCCAGATATATGTATAAAATATGCATTTCAGTTCTTTCCGCAGCTTTATACGGTTGTTAGATATCTAGCACCCATACTGGTCACACAGCCGGTACTTAAAAACGTGCACATGCACTGCCTTTCTTTTGGTCTGTCATTTTACCATCCTGTAAGGTGTACATTTACATTAGCTGCACATGTGTCGTTGCACTGTAGGTCCAGTCGTAGCGTCTATACGTATTTCATGAAGAAAAAAAAACATGATGCAAACGTAAAAAAAATATGCTAGATTCAAGGCAGCATACATGCAAGACCCAAGGCCTTTAACCACGTTAATTGAGAAAACAGAAAAAGTGAAAAATAAATCCAACGGTTGTACGTGCCTAAACTATCAAGCATACCGTAGGTGGAGACTCCGGATTAATTCTGACCACCTGGGATCTTTAAGATACACATCAATCTAAGTATACGATCGTTGTTGGGTTTCGATCCTATCGTACCCGCGATCTCGAGCTCAGGAGCGCGATGCTATAGCCACTTAGCTACCGTGGCGGGTAACGGAAAACGTGTGCCTACGCTGAGCAGCTACGCAAATTTAGTGTGAGCGTTAATTTCAGATAGATGAATAGGTGAGTCCGATTATATATTTTTGTGGCAGAAGATCGCTCGAGTTATTACCTGCGCGGTTTTCTGCAGGCGGTCGCAATCGGCGTTTTTCGCACGATGCTAATTCAACCTCCACGCCAGCGCGTTATTTGACAGTTTTTCGCTCCTACCGAAATCTGCACATTGAGCTGCATCACAATTCCGCTGTAGGTCCAGTCATGTAGGTTCAATCATGTAGTAAAAACTATAGTATCGCAAGTTCATCAATTCCTTATAACGCTTTTCACCGTCGTGTACTCCGAAGTTGTGAGACTGAATTGTTCATTTCATCGCTCTTTCAAATTAAATACCTATATACGCTCAAAAGCTATAGCTAAAATTGGCGGTATAAATAATTATGTGTACTTTGGGGGGAGAGCAGTATAGCATGGCATTTCACCTAGACGTGTTTCTTTTGCCTAATTATTTGCAACCACAGCACGGCGATTTTAGAAGTGCACCACATATTATAGTAAGCGTTCCTGGAATTTTAATACTGCAAAGTTTATTTGCGACCTCTTTGAAATGTTTTGAATGACCCTACTTTGTATATTTACTTGGAATATTTGTCACATACATAGAAGCGCTAAGTTAACCAATTGGTAACAATATGTAACAAGACCGATATTGCAGTTACCAGGCCCGAGCACGGTTGGTCCGCAGCTCATGATCAGTGCAGCCATATACAGCCGATGCGTGGCGGGGGTATTATGCAAGCGTCTACCAAGATCGGAGCGCTTAAAGCGGGCAAGCTGGCTTTAGCAATAAGTTTGCAGTCCACGTGTACTTATCACAACGCTTACAAGGACATCGCAAAAAAAGGCACATTCGATAATTAGCGGTATCTTTCAGAGCCGCGTATACTGCATCTATTTTGTCTGCTTTGGACGTGTTATTAGGTGCACATTACAAAATTGCGATATCGTTTAGTATTGCTATGTCGCAGAGTTGTAAACGTGATGCTTTCCAATTTTCGAGACTCTTTCGAAAGACAGCGCCGACATTAAATCAACATCTGCTTCCAGCCCATACATTATTTTACATTTTATTTTAAATGCTAGAAACGTCATCGAAATCGGTGTAGCGATTGCCGAGAATGTCGATTTCACCATTCCTAAGTATCCGGAGCTAACGCTGCAAGCATTCCGCATTTCAGTGCGAGCGCTCTGCTCGAGCGCGTTTCCGGAGTTTCCTTTCTCCGTGCAAACGAAAGGCTAACGGCGCCGCGACTGGCAGACATGGAAGGAGGAAGAGATTGGAATTTTCTACCTCCCCCATGCCCGGCGGCCCTGGCTGCATAGCGCCTCTTCCTCTTCACAACCACTCTCTCTCGGCGCCTCCAACTATCACGTGACGAAAGCCGTGAGCGAGGGCGTTGGTTTGGTCGCGTGAGCTCAACCTCCTTTTGCCGTTCTCTCTTGCGACCGTCCTTTCAATCTTTTCCGTTTCACATTTTTTCACGGCGGGAAGCGGCGCCGGTTGTTCGGGCAAGTCGGTTCGCGCCTGTTTTCGACTTTGAAAACTGGCCGAGCGTGCCGCATTTGTGTGGCATTTTGTGTCTTCGATGCGTTAACCAAGGACCCTTGCTGACCCTCGGAGTACGCGGCGTCGCTTCTTTGACTCGGAAAGCGGATCCTGCCTCGTCGATACGGAAAAAAAAAAGAAAAAAAAAAGTGAGTATCGCACGAAAGTGCCTTATTTCTGAGAATTGTTACCCCCAAATGCCCTTTGTATGGGCATGTCACGTTTGCGCGACGCGCTCGAAAAGTATACTGTGAGCTTGCCGCCGTCTTAAATTAAGCGTTGATACATGTTTGTCACAGATAAAATAATGCTTGCTTTTTCCACATTGTGAATAACTATTTTATGACGCGTTTTCGTGTTTTTCTCGATGATCCTTATAACGTGCGAGATGTAGCGCTGCACTGACAAATTTAATTCCTAATTATATTGCAGTCATCCATAGTCCGTGGAATGCGTTCGGGACAGTTAGTGACCCTGTGGGGGTGAAATGCTAAAACACCCGTGTACTTAGATTTAGGTACGCGCTAAGGAATCCCAGGTGGTCCAAATTATTCCGGAATCCCTCACTTTGGCGTTCCTCATAATGCAGATAGTGGTTTTGGCGCGTATAAGCCCCATAATTTTTGAACGTTAAGGAGAGTTAATTACTCTTGACAGGCTTATCACAGCTGCTGCTGTACGCATGCCGAAACTTTAGGGCTTCAACTAGTGTCGCTCGTTTGGCGATACAGAACTACGCTGCTTGCTCTTCCAGTGGCCCACCATTCCCGCATTAATATTGTTGGCGATCACGAACGCGATCAGGAAAACTTGCGTAGCCGACATGATTTGTTTGGCATGTTTATTGTTATTCAATTCCTGGTTGACGCGGTAGCGTCGTTCAAAAATATTTTGCCTCGAATCTTGATCCCCATTGTTCTCGCGTAAAATCGCGCGCTTGCTGTTGCGTGTTACTGCGCTTATTTGCAACGTGTTGTGTTTCAACTCGCATTGTACTGGTTGCGTGTGACTCACCTGTTTTATTCTTTTCATTTGCGTTTAGTGACGGTGATGTAACTGTGTACTGCGCATTTGGTCGAGCTACACTCACCCACGCTTCGAATCAATTGATTGCTGGTAGGCATTTCTAAAATATTGCGATCTTTGTGGGTGCCTGCTCATGGATGGAGACTCGGGAACACGCCGCTTTGCGCATAATTTTCTTTCGCGCTATCAATTTAACCCATAAATTTTGCATGGCTTAAATTCGCATCGGCGTTCCTACCGCAAGTCATAATCTGAATATGCTAAATCTCGCGGGCTGAAAACGAAACGTTAGGTGAACTCGTAACTAAAATTCATGAAAATCTGGGGCTTTACATGCCGGAAGCTTGATATGATTATGAAGCACGCCTTAGTAGGGGACTTCGGATGAGTTTTTACCACCTGTGGCTCTCTAGCGTGCACCCAATGCACAGCACACGTACATTTTTGCATTTCGCCCCATTCTAATGCGGCCGCCGCAGACGGGATTTGCGCACCTTCAGCATGCCCCATATCTTGTTTCCTTGTTTGTTTCTCTGGTTAAAGAAATATCGCCAGGCCATCTACGCGTTTCCACGCTGTTGTGTTCTTCTTTCGGGAGTTTTACGAGCCAAAACCATTTAGCCGACTAAGCCACCGCGGCGGGTCACGCTGTTGTGAATTGTTGCTTTGTTTGTTGTTTACCCGTTATTTTATCAGAGCTTTATGGGATCGCTGAACGCACTTCTCTGGAAGGGAAGGGAAATTGAAATTTTAGTGTTGTTACGAACGTTTAGCATAGCGCTATATATCGCTTTATACCGTTGCCGCGACGTTCTCAGGCACAAGTCTGGTTGGCGCATGCTCGCTAAGCTGCGCCAGTTGTACGCGTGGCGTGCTTTTTAGGCAATGCAAGCAAACCAACCGGTAGCTGGTGGATACGGTAGCGGCAATACTAGAACGGCATATGGTTAATGCTTGTTCATTTAATGTTCCAGTGGGAACCCTTGAGGTAACTGGATAATTAAATAAATTGAGGTATATGTACCTACTCGCCCGTAGCGTCAACCGTTGAGCAAAATCAGACACTTGCAGCGTTCTGTCAGCAAGCTGAAGCGCTGGAAAACAGAACGATGCATGAGAGAGTGGTTTCCTGTGATCCACATAACGATGAGCTTGTGTTATCGCAAGACTAATTATTTGCAACGCTGAAAAGGTCATTTCTTATTCCTCTTGTGCCCTAGACATGCGGAAATATAGTCTACAAGTCAGGCCGCCTTATTGTTCCAGAGCGGATTATGTGTCCATATACGTGGTGTCTTTTTTTTAGCTGTACCATTTTTTTTAAAATTGCCTGTGGCAGATAGCACAATTATAAATCTTGATCAAAATTACTCGATAAGGCGGCCATTACGTTACGAGAAACCAATATGCTTTCCGAATAATTTACTTAATTGCGCTAATAAACAAACTACTTTGCAGCACATATTTTAATCGACGAATTGTAGCTAGTGGGTATGCAATGCATATCGACTTAGACCGAGATTTGAGGACTACGCTAGTTTCAATATGATAATTTTGAATGTGTCCACCTAAATGCATTGGCGTTCCAGTTAGTGTGTGCTTCGATGTATGAAACAGTGTTTTCTCAAAAATTAAGGTAAAAAACTGCATTTTTACTGCAAGTTTGATACCGCATATCTCGAAACCGCTGCCATCCTCAGAATTTGTTCCAAGTCGATATGCCTGGTATAATCACTAGCTACAATTAAAATATGTGCAGTGAAGTAATTAATAAAGTTAATTAGTGTAACTGTAAATTGTGCAATTAAACGTTTTGATTTTTCGTAGAATAGGCCACCTCATCGAGTAATTTAGAACAATTTGGACAGCACAATTGTGCTGTTTGCCACATGTTCTTAAAATTGTAGAATGACAACATACCGTATGTTCTCATTCTACAAGGCTTTTTTTTTTTTTTTAGACTGAACCAAATTAAAAAAAAAAAACATTGCATGTGGCAGATAGCACTTGGGCAAGCGCAATGGTCCATGTCATATCACATGCTTCAAACCATTTCGTTATTAAGCTGCTTGCTGTGTAACAAAGAGAGAGAGAAAAAGAATTATTCTTTATTGAGATGCTGGAGATGTTAGCCTGGCTATTCGCCTGACATGCTCTTCCAGGCGCCTAATAACGTAATGGTTTGAAGTAGTTATATGACTAGCCCATGGCGCTTGTCATGTAATTGTCATTTTAATTGAGTATGCTGTTACCGGTAAGCTGAACCAACCGCTGAGTAGGTTGAGCTTACCACTGAGGCGAGGATGACAGAAGGTGAATACGTCATTATGGCCTCAGTAATGACAGAACAAGATGTTGGCCTTCAGAATAACACACGGATGTAATGTCCTATCGTTTGCGCCTTTAAATAAATAAATTCTAAGTGTGACCTGTATGTGTGGCATATGTATTTTTGTGTCCTCATTAACTGATAGTTTGGACCGAAATTTTTTTATGCTGCTTCACTTGGTTCTTGACAAATCTATCTTTCCTAATTTAAACCACAAGAATGATTAATACGTAGAATTTTGCCGTCTTCAGTTTTTCTGCTCACATTGACTTCCATACTTCGCAACAGCTAGGATAATAAATTCAAATTCAGTGCTGCATCTGGCTAATGCTTTCTCTTGGTTCTGGAGTTCATGTTACAAGAAAAAAAACAAAAAAAACAGAGGACGCCGATCAAAAAGTGGTAATAAGAATTGGACGCACGGAAGCCTTGTTCACAACACGAACTGCTCGAAACGACGACATTCTGCGTATGCAGGCGGGATATTGCCATCGTTGCGATACAGCGTTTTTCTGTAGTTTTTTTTTTTTGTAGTCTGGATAGCAAGGGATTCCAGAAACTCCCTTCAAATCCACTTTCCATAGCAATGATAGAAGCCTTGACTCGTCGGTGGCATATTCAGCCTGCCACGTGCTCCGCAAGTGCAATTCAAACGACGTTGTTTCTTCACTTCTGATTCATTTCTAATTGATATCTTTGACATAGATTTCATGCTTCAAGCACTTTCAGAATGACTGCTTTCGCTGATGTAAAGATAGTCGTGATTCGCGCAGGCTGTTCTGTATACAATGCTTGGAACATATCTTCTGAATCTTCACATCTGCCTGTTCATGCTGCAACTATAGTGGGCCTAAACGTGGGACATTGACTTCATAGGGTTTCAGAACAATTGCGATGGCCTTGCTCACTCAAGGGACATAGGCGAGGGTCGTGCGAGCTCGAGGGCGCGTGTGACCGGCAATGTGGCAGGCCTCAACGATATTTCGTCGAACGAATGAACATTTCCGGTTATGCGCACTCGGACGTAATCTCTGCAAGTCGTTGTCAGAAATCTGGTCGCCAGGATTAAAGCAAAAATTTTACAGCGATCCCGGCAAATTTGCTCTAAATCAGGACGCTCAGGGCAGTGGCGTATCAGGTGGGTGTGGGTGACCGGGCTTCCGCCCCCCCCCCCCCCTCTCCAAATATGGCTTTTTTTTTTTTTTTTTTACGGTCTGCGCCCTGCTCCCTTTTGTGCCTGGCACGTCGCCTATTAAGAAAGGCGCGTACCCTTCGAACGTGCGGCTATTATGGGCATTCGCGTCTCAACGCTTCTCCGACGCCTGGGAACTTAAAAGAACGAAGCACCGCAGTCAGGACGATCGCGATGCATTAGCTCCCCCACCCCCACCCTCGAAAAAAAAATATCCGGGCTAAGCGCCTGGCTCAAATTACGTCGCGAACATTCTGAGTGCGGTTAACCCGGAAGTGTTTCATTCGTTGCGTATAACATCGTTCAAGTTGACCGGTGACCTCGCTTGGCCGCGCGTCCTTGAGTCGACGCTGCCATTCAACATGTCCCCAAAAGGAGGCCTTGTCACGTGTTCTGAAAACCTGTGACGCGCGGCGCATATATGTTCCTGCCTGCACGTTTCATCATGAACTGGTACATGTGGACACGGTGTAGAATTGTTTTTCGGCGCAAACTGCTACTACGTTTAAATCAACAAAAGCTGCAATTTCAAAAAAGGGCTTGCAGCATGTGTATGATTTGAAAACGAAAAATGTCGCTTGCGACGTAGTTGCGGAGGACGTGGCAGCCTCCAACCTGGCACTGGCCTTCTTGGACAAGGCTGTTGTTATCGCCAAGAATCCGGATTTCACGGTATATCTCGGGGGCTTGCTACCGAGGCTACAGATAAGGCCGAATCGCAGCGATGGCATTATTGCATCTGCGTACGGAAGATACCTAGGTCGGATTTCTAACAGTTACTGTTTGCGAACAAGGTTGCGGTATAACTGAGTGGGAAGTCTTCAGTCATATGCAATAAAATATTTTTATAGCGAAGTTGAAGGAGGAGCCAAAATTACGTCACTATATTCATTACTGCCGTTCACTGCAATATATGCGCAATGTCGCGCACAAGTTTGAACTTGTACAGAAGAAAACGGCTTTTCGGCCAGCAGAAGTACTACATGGCCACGTGCTCGCTGAATTTCTAATAAAACAGCAAAGGAAACTACGGCGTCCTTAACACACCACTTAGCATCTGTCACGATTGCCTTTACGATAGCTGCCTTCTGTTTCAATGTGATGATCTTTCGTTACCGCTTTTAGTTGGGTCGTCTCTAGCATCGCGAAACCGGCGAAACGGCGACGCGGTTGAATAGGTTGCACGCTGCGACACCAACAATGTTCGTCGTGTGCGAGCAGCACGTGGTACACACAGGGAGGCGTGGCCTCTGAAATTGCACCGGCGCAATCTCCGAGGCTACGCCTATAGCTACAATAACTAGTCTGCGCGGTGCCGCAGTGAGAGGAATTGCAATGGCGATCTAGAGTCTGCTTATGCGCAACTACGCGTAGTGGTGACAAGGACCAGTGTTCGAGGGTGGATTCAACGCAAATACATAAACGTTTTAAACACCGGCAACGAATGTGTGCTCTACCCTGCGGAAAGCAGAAGCGAGCCTGCAAGGGTCGGACATTTCTTTTTTCGGGGAAAACTGAAGTTTGGTGTATCTATTGGCAGGATAAGCTTACTTCGTTGAAACGAGGTTATAAAAACATGGATATCCTCGGAGATTTCAGCGGGAATGTCATTCATTTTGTTGTATACAATAATTTGTTATATCCCGTTTCGTTATAACGAAGTTTCACTGTAACATAATTGTTAATCTTTTGTCTAACCTTCTAATTGCAGGTAATCTGAGGTCGAGCATCATTGGAACACGCTGAATTTTCTGTGGGTGCATCAGCCTGTGGAAATGTCTTAGCCAGTTCCCTGAATCGTGAAGTGTCCAATTTGTTATAACAGCCAGCCACAACGCAAAACTCTAGGAGGTGCATTAGAAACATTTTGCTTATGTGGTGGCGTGTTACTGATTTATTAAAAATTCTTTGAAACCTTTAACCACTTTAGCGCTTCATTTGTGTGAACAATCATGCTTTATATTAAGCGTACGTGGCTTTGACACGTGTTTATCGCTTTTGTGGCTCTGCCAATATTTGAGTGTTGCTATGGTGGGTTGTAAGAAATGGGCCATAGGGATTGGTGCTGTCGGTAAAGCCAACCTTTTTTTCAATATTGCGAGGAATACGAACATCCTCATTGATTTCTCTATGTGGCAGATAAGAGGGAGACACTCAATTCCTTTATAATTAATGCTATAATGGAAGGGTGTTTTCTGTATCTAAATTCTTGTGCGTGCCAAACATCCATGCAAGGAAACATTCTGTATTAGTGTTGCAGGAGGCTTTGATATTATTCCATCTGCAAATCTAGATCAGTGTTGGCAAGGTAAGTAAAATGATATTGGGTCTTCCTGGACGTAATGGGCAGTGTATGCTGTTTCTAGCCAGATCACTGAAGGTAGGCAACATTTTGTTGGATAGTTGACATCGGAAGGAGACAGACCATCTGGATTGCAATATGACCTCATTTTAGCTTCTGGAGACTATTTAAAATGTCATATTTGTGCTAGTGCTTCCCCTCCCCTAGCTGACGATAGATCAGGTGTTGAACTAAAGTTTAGAGAGGTCAAGTCCGTTGTACTCTATTTAGTGTATATATTCGTACCATGTTTATTGCTTATTTGTTTCTTCACTTTTTTTTCCTCAAAGTGAAGATTTCGTAACTTTATGGAATACACTCTCTGTTGAAATAACCTACGTCGTGTTCAGATTTCACATCCTCTCCACTTTAGATCTAAGTATATTTCCACTGTCACTATCTTTTGTAAATACTATAAATACTGTGAAATAATGTTTAGGGCTTAGCTAGATACGAGCGACTAGAAAATGTCATGCCTTAGTTGACCAGTAGATGTTTAAAGCATTTAAAAAGATTTTAAGACATCCTCAAAACGTCCAGGAGAACGTTTTGTAGCCGTTTTCAAAACGTTCCCAAGATGTCTTGCAAGACGTCTTCTAGCCGTCTTAGAGACGTCTACAAGACGTCTTGTAATACGTCTGATATCCCAAATTTGGCGGTGCATTAGACGGTTTTAGAGACGGCTACAAGACGTTTTAAGACGTCCGACAAAATCTTGGTAAGATGTCTTGAAGAAGTATTTAATATCTTGCCAAAACGTCTTCAAGACGTCTTGTAAACGTTTAAAATGGCTTTCAAGACGTCTTGCTTATCTTGTCAAGACGTCTTGAAGACGGCTTCTAGACCAATGTGTGTTCAGTGGGCAACACGATCGCACCCATTGTGTCCCCTATTTTCTCGCAACAAACTACACAGCTCTTACAAGTACGCGAATGTGTCATCTTATGAGCGAATGCCAACCAGCTTTTAATCCATTGTGCTTGTGCATAAGGTGGTGCATTATCGACATGACACCCCACTCATTACCCTGATTAGCCGAACGCACTTACAGGTTATAGCAAACTGATGGGCTGATGAAGCGTCGTGCCTCTGTCTTGTCCTTCTTGTGTACTGTAGTTGCGCTATACATTGCACATACCGATTCGCAGCTTTGTCAGCTCTAATCAGACTGTCTCATAACGTACTGAGGGTCTCTTTCTCTTTCTTTTCTGTGCCAGCGCTTACGCCTTTGGGTTCCGATGGAGAACAAACCGGAACCTGCGCTGGAAAAAGCCGCCCCGTCGACCATGCGAAGCTCCATGCCGTTGCTCAGCCTTCCCTGCACGCGGAGCGAACAGAATCCCATCTGCATGTTGGTGCGGAGGCTCGGCTCGTACAACGAAGCCCTGTGGTACGCGGGACTCGAGCTCAAGGAAGAAAATGGCAAAGGTCTGGGCGAGCTCACACTCGGTGTTGCCGCAGATAGCCAGCACGAGCTGTCATGGAAATCTGCGGCCATCGAGAGCGAGACCATCGCGGTCAGCTTGCTTGCCAGCCTGCTGTCCCTCCACAGATGTATAGTTGCCATCGATCTCAACCACGTCATAGCGAAACGGCCATTCCTGCTCAACTGGCTACAGTACGGGTGCGGTGTCAGGAGCCTGACAATCCAAGCAAGCCCGCACTTCGACGAGACCGTGATGAAGACCCTGGTGAACGTCCTGAACCCCCTGGACCAGCACATGACACCGCTTTTCGAGCAGTACCACACCTACTCTGTGCGGAGGCCCACGCTCGTAGTGCCACCGCGACAAAATGCCCGTGCCACACTGACCACCTTGGACGTTGCGGCCCTGAACATGAATGGTCCACGCGCCCGACAATTCATCATCATGCTCCGTGACAACAGGACCATCACCGAACTGGCAGTGGGAGCCTGCGCGTTCACCTATGGTTACATTGACCTTGCCGCCGGATTCAGGAAGTACTTGGTGCGGGAAGACTCGGTGCTTAAGAAGCTCACCATCAGAATGGGCGATGTCAGCAAGCAAGCGCTGCGGTCACTGGTGAACGCCGTCGCCGTCATGACCAGCCTGGAGGAGCTGGTCGCCGACGTCGACCTCTACAACGTTCAGGACAAGTCGGTCTTCGCCGAGATCGTGGCTCGGAACAAGAGCTTGCGCGCGTTGAGCATCATCTGGCCCAGGTCCTGTATCGTGACAAGCATTCTGCACAACTTACAGCACCCCGTGGGCAACGCCGGCACGAGGATCGTGCCCTGGCTCTTGGCGCTACCCGGAAACACGTCGCTGTCGTCGCTCACCATTGACCTCCTCGGCTTTACCGAGTACGAGTGCTTTGCATTCTTCCGAGCCCTCGCGTACAACACTTCACTGAGGAGGGTCACAGTGAGGCACCTTCCTGCACGAGATGCCCTCAAGCATATCTGCCGCACGATCAGAGATTCCTGCATGGCTGAGAAAGTGGTCATCAAAGACATCCGCGTGACCTACGACAACATCGCCGTGCTTCCAGAATGCCCGGAGGTCACGTCGGTGACCGTCAGCTCTCTCCACCTGTTCGAATGGGACCACTTCTACAGGGCCTTCACAGACGTCCTGGTAGCCTGCCGCACACTAAAGAAGCTGCACGTGTGCGTGCACTCCTATTTCTTCGACCACGACCTCCAGACAGCGATGGCCGCCTACATCGCCGGTGCGACCGCCCTCCGACACTTCGAACTCCACGTCTACGTAGACGCGCACGAGCGGGAGATGGAAGATGTGTACGTTTCCGAGGACCCCGACAGCCCGCTTGCGAACGCTCTTTCGGTGCACCCAAACCTTGTCAAAATAGCGGTGAGGGAACTGCGCCTGAACGAGCGCGACTCTCGGTCGCTCGCGGAGGCATCTCTCGGCAGCACGAGCATCACTGAAGTGACGTTCGCGGCGCTAGGAACCAGAGGCAATGAGGCCTTCCTGCGCTTTGTCATGCCGCGCATCGAGAGAAACTACCACCTGCTGCGGCTGAGCCTTCCTGCATGCGAAGATCGCGACAGCGAGCTCGCGTTCATCCGAAACATCACGAGGCGCAACTCCAGCCTGATAACGAGGGCGGCCCGTTTCGTGATGGGCGAGCAGGACGCCTACTGCGCACGCGCCATCGAGCTGGTGTCGGGACACGCGGCGCTCGTAGACATGGTTTGCGAAAGGGCGGCCGTCGAAGCCGGCAAAGCGGCGGCGATGATCAGAGGAGCCCTGGGCCTGCCGCGCCTGACGAGCTTGAGCGGGTTCATGAAGCTGGCCGAGGTTGTCAAGCACCGCGTCCTGTGCGTCACCGGACGGGGCCGCACGCTGGACCAACTGCACGAGGACTGCTGGCTACACATCAGGAAGTATCTGAGGGTGGTAGACATCGTGCACAGGAAGCGGTGAGCAAGAACAGGAAAAAGGCTCGGACAAAAAGAGGCGCCGGGCCAAGTTGTTGACCTTTTATATTTCCGGGACCTCAAGCATGGAGCCTATTTCTATGCTATAGGGTCCGACATTGTTGCAAACCATAAGGCACAAATAAACATGTGCTGCTTTGTTCAAAAGCTTTGATTCTTGTTAAATAAATGAACGTTGCGGCTATGCGTCTTTGTGCAACGTGCAAGTGCGTATGTAGCCGTAAACACCGACGTTCGACCGCCGGCCATGTGCGGTTGAGTTAAGGAATTGAAGAGTCGTGCCCATTCCGGCGCTTTACATAGCTATTTTGCTGGCGTGGTCTCACGGTACCAGCGCTGCTGTTGACCCGGCTTTGTACCTTCGGTCATCGCCAAGCTCCATGTGCAGCTTGTCGCTTGCAACGTAGGCCTGCAGCTAGTGCACGGGCATGCAAGCAACAACGATATGCTTTTAAATTCGCGTTCCAAGCTGAAAGGTACTTCCGGAATTTGTACAGCGCCTGACCAGCTACTTACTCAAAAGGGCATGCAACCGAAATGGTACTATGAAAGGTGGATAAAAACGCAAGGCATAAATTTCAAAAGAAAATAGAAGACAGCAGTCGAGGTCTATAGTCATCCGCGTCTGATTAGAAAGTCATCTGCGTCTGATCGTTCCAAAGATCACACACTTTAGTTTCTGCTTTTCTTGGTTTCACTTTCCGAGATTTAGCGCTATACAATGAATGCGTTTTTGTCTTTGCCGCTCCACCGAGGCGCGACTCTCCGAACTGGACTTGGGAAGCCAATTGGCGACCCTCGATCAGGCCCGGCGCGCCGCAATAGCCAGTGGGGCCCTGGAAGAGGGGCTCCACCCACAGTGACCAAGCACGGTCTTAATTTAAATAAAGTTGTTTCTCTCTCTCTCTCTTGCCCATACAGCCCTACCCCCCCCCCCCCCCCCCATCAACGGTTATGCACCGTTTGAGCTTATCACCATCATCATTGTCAAACTCCTCCCCGATGGTCGTGCTTTAGGATGGTTGGCTTGTCTTAGGTGAAAGAAGAAATGAAACAAGATGTATTGGCCCACTTCTACAGTCTCCCGGGTCAAATTCATTCAGGCCTGGGTGCTCGATATGGAAGGCGCATGGTGACCTGGAAAGTCGTATACAACTTGCACGGCGCCAAGGCCAGTATGCGGCATTCGTTGCGCTTGATATCACCAAGGCATACGATAGCGTTGAACACGGGATATAATGTATATGTTTTAAGCGGATCTATTCACACATCTTTAAAATTTCTTGACGCGTTAAGTGTTATCTTTCAGTAATTCGTTCCCATTTCATGTATAAATGGTTACTTGTTCTCCACTGCTCGTATCATGTTAGTTGACTGTTACGGGAAAACATGCATTTTTTTTCCTAAACTCAGCTGCCTCTTTAAATTGCCATCCTTGGGCAATTGTTTTCTTTTTATTTTCCTTTTTTTTTCAATTAACTCTTCTGCCTAGATGCCTACTGATATACATGTATACTGTATCGCCCAACTGCCACGCTCTCAAATGAGAGTAGCCGTATTGTAAATAAAATAAAAAGCGTCAAATGGCCCATTTAGCGAGAAAGCCGGTGGCGTCTGCAGCAGCGAAAAAAGGGCACCTAACCGTCGCATCCCATTGGCTGCGACGCCACGTCACGATGACGTTTGCTCGCGCTTGTTGGCCCGGGCAGCTCGTACCGCTATGGAGACTGAAGTATCTACATGGTCGGCGGCCGCAACCTCGGCAGCATAGCGAAACGTGGCCTTCCACGCCAGTACAGCGCAGACGAAGTAAGGGAGCGAAAGGACGCAGCACAACGAGCGAAGAGGCCGGCAGCGAAATCAACCATCTTCGTCAACTCTCCCAACATACACGGCGCGTGGAACGAGCATTAAAGCAAACATTACTGGCAGCGCCAAACTGGGAGGACCGCTCAGCGGCGCTCAATTGGACAGTAATGCTTTCGCATTCACAACTCATAAAGGTGTCCTCGGTTTATTATTATTATTATTATTATTATTATTATTATTATTATTATTGCGGGGTTCATCTTCAAATCTGGCTAATGATATTCAGAACAATTTTGATTCAGATTTACCTACAGTCGTTAACAACATTAACCAATTTTTCGCTCAGTTTTCCGCTGTGTCTAAGCAATCGTGTCACGCTGCTTGCACCACTACTTCGGTAGTCGAGTCCGCTTTCCTTCCCACTATTACGGAAGAAGAGATTTGCTCTTTACTAGGGAGCTTCGGCCGGCATCAATCACATGGAATTGATAAAATTCGCATGTTTGATCTTTTCAGGAACTTTGGTGTTCTCAGCATATCCTGTTAGAAATCCTAAACGAGATAATTACAAGCGGAAGCATTCCCACGCTGTTAAAAACAGCCGTAGTTCGACCCCTTCTTAAAGGTGGTGATGCTGGATGTGTGCATAATTATCGCCCCATTTCCATCTTGCCTAGTTTAGCAAAAGTTCTAGAAAAACATATATTCTTAGTCATGAACAGTTTTATTTGCAAATCAGGAGGGTTTTCTGAATGTCAATACGATGTTATTGAAAAATGGGGCACTCAGGCTTTATTAGAAGAAATAAGTGACCATTTATTATCTTGACTTGAAAGAAATCTTGTATCCTGTGCACTTTTTTTAGATGTCGCAAAAGCGTTCGACACGGTATGCCATGCTATATTGTTAGATAAACTCTACAATTTAGGTTTTCGTGGTCCTTTTTTCGGTTGTTGGACAACTTTCTTACAGATCGTTCGCAGCTGGTTTCCATTTCAAACATTTACAGCTCCCGCGTTTTTCTGAGGGCCGGTGTGCCACAAGGTTCCATATTGTCTCCCTTACTTTTTAATGTGTACGTTAAGGACATGTCCAATGTACTATCTACTTGCAAATTATTCCAATATGCAGATACTGCAATTATCGCTACACACGTGAATTTTCAAATGCATTCTCAATGCTTCAGAATGACGTTGAAAAATTAATGGACTGGTTTGATATCAATGTGATTACCATTAACCATTCTAAGTCAAGGTTGGTTTGCTTCCATAGCCCTCTCAAGAGTGTCTCACTCTCTTATTCACTGTATTTGCACACGTCTCTATGTGTCAATTGTTCTTGCCCCCCAATAATTTTTTTCTGATTCAGTAAAGTATTTGCGCATATGGTTTGATTCCGGTCTTCTGTTTTCGATTGACTTATCTTACATATGCAGCAAACTCCCTAAAATCGTCTGTTTATTGTATCGTATCAGAGTGTTTTTACCTCTGTCTGTCAGGAAACGTATGGTTCACTCGTTAGCCAACAGTGTGCTCAGATATGGAATTACAACATTTGTTCATTGTTCTGGTATTTGGCATCAACGTGTAAACAGGCTATGAAAATGTATGTTAAAAAGTGTTACTTATGACGTATGCAGCCCACAAGATGGGAACCATTTTCAGATGCTAAAATTACCGGACTTACGATCACTTTTTGTTGAAACAGTGGTACTCAAACATTTTTGGACCGATACATTTAAAGTCCTCACTGCGTATTGCCGTCCTTTACACTATACACCCACTTTTTCAGTTCCTCTCACACGTACCAGATTTGGTAGATATACTCGAGCATATTATGTTCCGGATATATTTATTGCTCTTCGCTCTGCAATTACGTCCTGTGAATCTGTACGCGATCTTCGCAAAAACTTAAAGGAATTATACGTGGAATGATTATACGCGTCATACCTTTTATCTACGTCATTACGAAATGTGTCATCGGTTACTGCCTGTCTTTTTGACTTGTATATTATCGTCCGCAAGTAGCCAAGAATTCAGTGCCGCTCTTTTTTTTCTTTCTCTCATTTTTTCCTCTTTTTTCTAAAATAGTCAGTTTTTGTGGCTGAGTTTTGTTGCTGACTGTCGGGTTTCGCGTGACAAGCCACTGCAATGGCTTAGGCGAACCTGATTTCTCTCATTGTATTTGAAAGATTTGATAATAAAATTATTATTATTATTATTATTATTATTATTATTATTATTATTATTATTATTATTATTATTATTATTATTATTATTGTTGTTGTAATCATCCGTGCAGTCATTATCATCAATCACGTTTTCAAAGTCAGATCCCCTTCCTTGAAAAAAAGAAAAGAGAAACTGGATCCGCGCCTGGTAATGATCAGGTGTTGGCTGGTACGTTTTGGCGTCAATCATGTTTCCGCGATGCTCTTTCCTAATTTTTGCTTCCTCCATGGTTGCAAAGGATGTTGATAGGTATTGGCGATTGTTAAACTGCGTGTGCTCGCACAAGTCTCGTTCTCATTCACTCCGGAAATCTGTGGACTTTTGCTTCGCGAGGTCTGCCTTTCCCTAGGTGCTTCTACGGAGGAGGACGCGCTTTCCTCCGTTTGTCCCCCAGCCGAGCAGCACTGCGGGACCGCGGATAAATTTACTCCGTAACAAGTTCGCCCTCCGCGTTTCGTGACGCCGCGCTAAAGCATTGCGCTCGTAAATGAGAAGTCCTCGGTTCGACTCGCGTATTTGGTAGACTTATCTTTTTCTTTTTCGTTGAAATATTGGTGCATTATTGTATAATTTTCCTCCTTTCGACTGCATGCAGTACATGTTCGTTTTCCCTATGCTTCCCCACCAGGCCTGACACGGAAGGTTCCTGTCAAGGAGTACTACAAGATATACATGGGCCCGCTGCGCGTATGCTTCTCCCAGCCATGAACACGAATTTCAGTATACCTACAATTGGATATTTTACAATAAAACGAATTCGCAGTAAAAACGTGCCATCATTAATTGGTCGGCGGCCGCTCGGTATCTACTTAACCTGATGCCTGTAGCTGTCCCCACAAGCACCTTCTATGAATGAATGAATGAATGAATGAATGAATGAACGAATGAATGAATGAATGAATGAATGAATGAATGAATGATCACCAATCCGCGAACGCACAACTCTCCCCAGCGGAAAGAATGGGCGCACGTATGCAACAAACCCAGCTTAGAACTTCTGTGCAAACCTCGGCGGCGAAAACAAAGGCTGGCAGACTCAGACGCCTATTTGATTCCCTTAACTCAATTGCTCTAAACAGTATCGTCAGAACGCGTTTTTCATATTTCCTTTTTTTTTTGCGGTTGACTCCTGCCCAACAGGACTTGCCTTGAGTGCGGGGTCGTCCCAACATGCCGCACGCGCGCGTGTGGTTTGAACACCGAGTCCAAGCGGAATTCTAAACGTTGCTATCACCGCGCATGCAGTCTCTCAGGACGTTGGGTAAGGTTAGGTTAGGATAACGGCTGCATTACGCTTTCGAGCACTTAATGATTAAGGAATTTTCGCCCACGAGCCGTAACATTTGAACACACATTTTCCTACGCGTGCACAACAGCCATATTTTTCGTTTTCGCAGCATTTCACCGCAGTGACTGTTTTATAGAGAGTGTCCCAGCTATCATGCACTAACATTAAAAAAAAAAAGAAGAGCTCGAAGGAAACCCAGTGCATATTGTTTCCAGTACAGTGCAGTAGCCACCAGTAATTTCTTTCGTTACTGTGATTTAATTGGTAATTGTAATTAATTACCTAACTCGATAAGTACTGTCCTAATTATCAAAGTGTCAATGAGAAAATTGTAGAGCGACGTGAAAAACTCCCGATACAGCTTTCTGTCGCTCAATACGTGCTAGATAAAAGTTTTTCGGAGTGTGAAAGAAGCCCGCGAATACACGCTAAGAGCCTCGAGCGGCCAGTCGCGCTACAATAATGCGTGTATTCCCGGCATTGCTTTCATGCCTCATAGTGGAGTGGACACACTTCCATGAGCGAAATGTGGGACCATTAGCAGTTTTCTCCCGATTTGGAAGGTCAGCGAACGGTGTTCAGGCGACTTTCATGCAAAATGTTTGTGCTTTCGCTTATTTTTCGTCTGTGGTCGCCGCCTGCATGCGAGTGTTATTTACGTCATCATGTTTTAATACAGTCCATAGCGATGAATGTAGTATCGCGACCGCATATCGAGTCGGTAACGAAATTACACAGCTTCCGTCGTAATCTCAAAGCCATTACCATATTCCAGTTGCAAAGAGGCAAAATGGGAAAAAATACTGGTAACAAACCTAAAAAAAGTACTCCATCTCCCGCTAAAGGGAACCAACCATGTGTGGATGCGAAGCAGCGGGGAGATGGTTAGCTTGAGCGGGAGATGGTTTGATGCATGGCTTGAGCGGGAGATTAGCTTGAGCGGGAGATGTCGCTGCACAGGAGAGAGAATTAGGCGCGCGCGCTCCGTCATTTTCATGGCGCGGATATACCGTGGCGCCCCCAGCGGAGTATGCAGCTGTCGCACCACCTGTCGAGCGCGCCGCTCCGGATCGCTAGAGGAGAGAACGGGGGGGGAGCGAAAGAGAGGAGAGGGGGAGGGGACGCGCATGCACTGTGGGGGTGTGGCACGCGGGCGCCGCATCGTAGAGGATTCCTAGAGGAGAGAAAGGGGGAGTGTAGGAGAGGAAAGAGAGGGGCAGGGGACGCGGATACGCTGTGGGGGTGGGGCACGCGGGCGCCGCTCCGTAGAGGATTCCTAGATGAGAGAAAGGGGGAGCGTAGGAGAGGAGAGAGAGGGAGGGAAGCGGATACGCTTGGGGGTGTGGCGCGCGGGCGCCGCTCGGTACAGGATTCCTAGAGGAGAGAAAGGGGGAGTGTAGGAGTGGAGAGAGAGGAGGAAGGGACGAGCATGCGCTGCGGGGGTGTGGGACGCGGGCGCCACTCCATAGAGGATTCCTAGAGGAGAGAAAGGTGGAGCGTGGGAGAGGAGAGAGGGGGAGGGGAGCGGGTACGCTGTGGGGGTGTGGCGCGCGGGCGCCGCTGAGTAGAGGATTCCTAGAGGCGAGAAAGGGGGAGTGTAGGAGAGGAGAGAGAGGAGGAGGGGACGAGCATGCGCTGTGGGGGTGTGGGACGCGGGCGCTGATCCGTAGAGGATTCCTAGAGGAGAGAAGGGGGAGTGTAGGAGAGGAAAGAGAGGGGCAGGGGACGCGGATACGCTGTGGGGGTGGGGCACGCGGGCGCCGCTCCGTAGAGGATTCCTAGATGAGAGAAAGGGGGAGCGTAGGAGAGGAGAGAGAGGGAGGGGAGCGGATACGCTTGGGGGTGTGGCGCGCGGGCGCCGCTCGGTACAGGATTCCTAGAGGAGAGAAAGGGGGAGTGTAGAAGTGGAGAGAGAGGAGGAAGGGACAAGCATGCGCTGCGGGGGTGTGGGACGCGGGCGCCACTCCATAGAGGATTCCTAGAGGAGAGAAAGGTGGAGCGTGGGAGAGGAGAGAGGGGGAGGGGAGCGGGTACGCTGTGGGGGTGTGGCGCGCGGGCGCCGCTCAGTAGAGGATTCCTAGAGGAGAGAAAGGGGGAGTGTAGGAGAGGAGAGAGAGGAGGAGGGGACGAGCATGCGCTGTGGGGGTGTGGGACGCGGGCGCTGATCCGTAGAGGAATCCTAGAGGAGAAAAGGGGGAGCGTAGGAGAGGAGAGAGGGGGAGGGGAGCGGATACACTGTGGGGGTGTGGCACGCGGGCGCCGCTCGGTAGAGGATTCCTAGAAGAGAGAAAGGGGGAGTGTAGGAGAGGAGAGAGAGGGGGAGGGGACGCGCATGCGCTGTGGTGGTGTGGTGGGACGCGGGAGGGACCGACGAGCCGCCGGCTAGAAATGCGTCGCATTTAGAAGTTACTGTGACGTTTCACTTCGTGAAAGCAGGTGACGCGCAAGCGTATGGGTGCCATAGACAGTTTCATGCTCGCGATAACAGCAGCGAGTGTGCCGCCCCCAAGAAACTTCAGGTCACGTGCCTTATCAGTCTGCTACGCGGGATCAAAAAGCATGTTTCCAAGTTGTTCAAGGTGTGTACGGAAAGTCTCTTTTTGCGTTTTCAATCAAAAGAATGAGACATAATGCCTCAAGGCTAGTACTTACATTGTTTTTCGTGTAACTCAATGGAAACTGAACTTGTAAAATCATGGTTACATATACAGAGGGTAAAAGTGTTGCAAATCTGAGGGCTTATGCTTTAAGGCATGGTTGCATCGTTGCCAGTTAACATTTAGCAGCTACGTCAGTGGATAAAACCGGAAGCCGTGCAGGGCCTATGTTTGTAATCAGTGAAAAGGTCTATAGCGCACACGACGCTATGGGCCCTCGATGCGCCTAGACGCTAGCATTGTCCGCATCGCAGATCGCATTCAAGACAGGGCGCGCGCGGCCGCGGCATACGCAGCAGCCGCCTGAGTAGAACTGCCCCTTGTAAACATTCGCTTACTATAAGTGCTGAAAATTCAGTGCCATTGCACTATGTGAAGGTGGATGACCAGCGAAGCTGTGTATGTGCTGATTGACCGTTGCTCCGGTGAAATGTTCCAAGTTTGCGGGATCGGGGCCACATGGACGGTTCGCATTTCTTTCCGCCTAGCGGTCCTGGTGTGGCGGAGCGTGCATACAAGCGCTGACGTGCTCACGTGGTCGCCAAGATGAGCTACGTAATGAAGAAGCAAACGTAAGTTCTTGCGAAAAGCGCGGTGTGTTGCACAATTTTTTTTACGATCCAGAAGTTTAAAAACGCCGCCATCCCGACGTTTTCATACGACGCCACAAGGTGGCGAGACATGTCTGGAATTGTTAGGGAGCCTACATGCAAGCGGTGTTTTTGCATGTACGCTCCCTAGAAATTGTTTATCTGCTTCCAATCTATCTACTTCCGTTGCCGGACGCGATCTCCTGGAACCTAGCCTATAACAGCTTCGCTGTAAAATGTCAGTTTCGCAAAGGCGAAGCATCGATTGCGATAGCAAATTAGTAGACAACTATACGAACTAAGGATAGCAGTTTTATTGACCGTATAAACTTGTAAACATTCGCTTATTAACTAAATTAACAAGCATCGTGTAACGCCTGCACAGATAAACATGAACAAACATGAACTCGCTGTCAAAACGCTGTAATGAGGGGGCGCGGCAGCAGCAGCGAGTGAATCGACCTTCGTGCCGTCTTCCACTCCAACGCGAACTAAACGTCGAAAGCACAGCGCCTACGAAGCTATACCAGTACTAGTTGCACTTTGTCCACATCGTAGATCGCTTTCAGGATAGGGCGCCCGCGCGCCGCGCCGTAATAAGCCGCCGCCGGGAGAATCCCCCCCCCCCTTCTCGCCTCCCTCCACCCCGTGCCTCGCGCGCTTCAGCCCCGCCTTTCTCCGTCGCGCAGGCGAGATTGAGCCGCGATCATCGGTAGGCCCTCGCAAGCTTTCACTCGTACATACAGCGTACGGCGCGCGGCGACGATGTTACCGTGTTTGTACTTCATACGGAACCTTGCAGCGACGTCCACGACCACGGCACAATTGTGCTTGGACCGTCCATATAATTTCTATCGCAATTAAAAGCATGGTGTCAGCGCGCACAGGCAAACATGAACACATCACACTCGACGACCGCGGACACTCGCTGTCAAAACGCCAGGAATCACTGCAGCAGCAGCGAGCGAAATGACCTTCGCTTCAACACAAACTGAGCGGCGAGAACACGCACGCAAATCTGCGAGCCGTCGGCTCACCTAGACAGTGACCCCTAAACAGATCACTTTCAAAATAAAGCTCGCGCGAGCGCGGGCAGCTGAAGTACAAGTCTCTCCATTCCACCGGTGCCATGCGCGCGACGGAATACGGCGCGCTTCCTCCCCGCTTTCCTCCATTGCGCACGCGAGATTGAGCCGCCATCGTCGGCTCACCGTCCACGCTTTCACTCGCACACACAGCGTACGGCGCGCGAGGACGATGTTATCATGAGACGAGCCCGTACGTCCGTATCACGAACAAAACCTGCAGCAACTGCCAGAGGAGGTCAACCTGGCGCCCCTCTGCCTATACTTTCCCCCTCCGCGACGCTTCGCCTCGTTTCTCCTCCACCCTTCGTTCAACGTCACCTAGACTTTCCTCTATGTAGCGTTGCTTCGTTGCTTCGGACATTCGCCGATTGCACTAGCCAGCCAGTTACGCTTGAACGTAGAAAAAAATTGCAATCTGCAACAGGCTCCGTCAATAACTGCATGAACAGCACAATCCCAAATGTTAACGTGTGTTCGTAATGTTAATGTGTTCGTAACGTTCAAATCGTGAAGCATTATCTCTAGCAAAGTAGGAATCATATACTAAAATCACTTACCGAAACGAAGTAATCGGTAAGTGATCGGGATCGTGTTTGCCGTTCTTGAAACACGATCCCGAAGTTCTCCACTAGAAAACTCTTATCACTTTAGGCAAGCGAACAGCACAAACGAACCACCACTACTGAAAGTTTCAAAATAGCCAAAAAAAGAGCGCGAAGCGGCACCGGTACATGTGGCGTCACCTGCGCTGCAGGCGCTGCGCTTGAATAAATCTGTCTAATCTTATCGCATGCTTACACATCTTCACTTCAAAACAATTTTAATGCACAACTACGAGTATGTTTTACAGCGAAGTTGTTGAGGGCTCATTCTCCGATGGTCGTGTCCGCGTGTAGAAAAAAAATGTCGCAGTTTCACCCGAAAGGCGAAGCATCACTTGCGATAGCAAATTTGTAGAGAGCTATACGGAGTAAGGATAGTAGTTTTATCAGCTGTACAAACTTGGACATGCAGCAGCACCGGCAACACACGGAACTGTTGTCGACGCCGTCGGCGTTTTGCCCGCGTTCGCACAAAAGGCGCGCGGCGTTGGTGACTGTTGCCGGAGCCTCTGGGGGCGGCTCGAAGCTTTTCGACGAGATCAGAACGGGACACTCGTCGAGCAGCGTCGGAAGTCTTTCCCACCTTCTCGCCTCACAACGTTTTTATATAAATAGGCATTTTATGCCGCAGCTAAACGTCGCCTCCCTTCCCTCCCCCCCCCCCCCCCCCCACGGCCTTTCGCGTGTCTGAAGAAGACGCGCTTGCTCTAGATATATGGTGATTGTAAAGGAGAAAAGAGATGCTTAATTCTGCAGCCCTTAAGGAAGCACGGCGCAGAACGCGCGTTTGTTCTCCGCCGTGCGTTCACTCCCCGTGAGAGCGCGCGTCCCTCGCCCCCTTTCACTCGCACATACAGCGTTCGGCGCGCGGCGACAATTTCATCGCCTTTGACGTCACACGGAACCTCACGGCGACGGCGACGGCAACGGCGACGGCGACGGCGACGCCGACGGCAGAAATCTGCTTTGGAGTGTCCATATAATTGCTATCGCAATAAAAACTCTCATTGGCCGTGTGTTGTATGTGCGAGTAAAAGCGCGCAAGGAACGCGCGCATTCGCGGGGAGCGAACGCACGGCGGAGGGCAAGTAGTAGTAGTGATTCATTAATGAAAATGACGCCTATTTCTGCTGCCCAATAGGGATCACGGCGCAGCGTCAGGGGAAGGGGAAGTAGGAGATAAAGATGTGAGGAAGGGAAGAGAAGGAGAAGCAGCAGTTGTCTCATCCGATCATGGAGGAGGCCGGTGATGAAGGCGATGGCCTGCTGGGGGCGAGCGCTAAGCGATGGGCAGTGATCTCGTTCGACTCCACAAACTCCTAAAGGCTATGGAGAGCTCGGAGGTGGGGAGGCGACGGGAACAGGAGGTCGTTGGTTGTCGCAGCAGGTAGACCCTGTTGTCTATAGGCAGTCATGACTTTTGAGCGGTCCTGTGCCAGCGCTGGGCAAGCACAGAGAAGGTGCTCGAGGGTCTCGGGGTCGCTGCAAGGTTCGCAGGCCGGGGAGCTGGAGCGTCCCTTGGCGTGCAGCCACGCCGCCGTCCAGACACAGCCCGTGCGCAGTCGAAGCAACTTTGCACGTTCCCTCCTGGTCAGGCCACCCTCTGGAAGTAGCCTGGAACCCTTACCGTTTTCCACTCTGGCATCAGGGTGAACGGTTGCGAGCAGTTTTTTCAGGCGCTGCCTCGAAAAATCAGAGGAAGCGACTGCTCGGGTGAGCGGCACTTCAGGGTGGTGGGCAGTTTTGGCGAGCGTGTCCGCTTCTTCATTACCGGCTATTCCCACATGGGAAGGTAGCCAGTGAAACGAGATGATGACCCCCGCGACAGCCAATGCAGAGAACTTCGAGCTGAGCGAGGCCCCCGTAAGCCCCGATCGGCGGTGGTTGATGAGGCTCAGGAGCGCTAGCTTCGAGTCGCCGAGCACTGCCACTGGTTGCCCAGGAGGGTCCTCAGCCAGGACATCGGCGGCTAGGTGGATCACCGCCAGTTCTGCCACGGTGGAGCTCGCGGCGAAGGGGATCCGACATTGTCTGTTGACCGCCCTAGCCGGGATGGTACAGGCTGCAGCGGCCGATCCGTTCTCCAGGACTGATCCATCTGTGTAGACCAGACTTCCTTGCAGCTCCTCGTGAAGTTTGCAGGCTGCAGCCTAGCTGTTACAGTGCTACAGCTGGTGTCTGTCGTTTAGTCGATCCATTGAGCAAGAGGTGGACGTCTGCTGGTCGATGGCGAGGTGGAGGCAGCGCGATTGTCACAGGGTGGTCCGTGATCACCTGCTCGTACAGCAGGCACAGACTTCCCATCAGTGAGGACGGCTGGCTGCGAAGCCTAGCCAGCAGGACTCCGCTATTCGGAGCACGATGGAGGCGGTCAATGTGTCCCAGGGCGCGTTCGAGCATCCTCAGCGAGAGCAGCCATTCACCAGCCAGTGTTGCAGCGACTGGTGAATACTTTGGGAGCCCCAGGATGCTCCTTATAGCACCTCTGTGCAGACCCTCCAGCTGCTCTCTCCTGTCCGGTGTGAGGTTGACCAATGGAAGGGCATACAGGAGCACGGACCTTGCTGCGGCCTGGTTCAGCCGCAGCGCCCACTTTGTGGAGAGCAAACGCGACTTCTACCGTCATGCGAGAGGCGGTGGGGGGGGGGGAGAGGGAGGGGAAGTGTTTATTATACATAAGGAAGAGACGCTTAATTCTGCAGCCCATAAGGGAGCACGGAGATTTAGCTGAGGCACCAAATGCGTATCTTGCGACTAGAGTGTACTAGACTTGCGACCGCGCGAAAGGGGAAATGGCGACTCAATCACCCACGTGAGAGGAGGAAAGCGGGAACGCAGCGCGGGAGGGATGGAGTGGGGCTTTTGATCTGCGAGCAATTAACTGCGTACTTGTAATTTGCGCGGTGACGGGCGGTCGCGCGCACCGTATCTTGAAAGCGATCTGCAACACGGCTCCTACTTTTGTATGCACTGTGCTTTCGCCGCTCAGTTTCCGTTGAAGCGATAGACCGCACGAACCTTTGCCCGCTGCTGCTCGCGCGCTTGCTCACGACAACGTTTTGACAGCGCACGTCAGCAACGCGCAGAATTGTTGTCGACAGCGGCGGCGTCTTGCCCGCGTTCGCACCGAACGCGCGCGGCGTTGGTGACGTGTTTATGAAGAACGTGCCAACCTTTGCCGTACACCCTATGGCGGTGTACCGTAGTGACCATAAGGCCATGGTCCCTGTGGTCATTAGATAAATAAACACTCATTCTTTAATAGTTCAAATAACCAAATACACCATCACATCTGAATAGTCACTGTTGGAAATACATAATTACCACAATAGTACAGCTTCGCTGGTCTTCCATCTCCACCCAAGTGGCAGGGCTGACAGTTATTATTATTATTATTATTATTATTATTATTATTATTATTATTATTATTATTATTATTATTATTATTATTATTATTATTATGCATGCGCGACACAGATAATATGTAATACCCGTGTCACACGGGCGTTTCGAAGGCCTTCCAACCGATGGTCAGTTGACTCAAAGGTCAAGTTCGAGCTGCTACACGAGCGGTTTCGAAGGCCGTCGAGTCAATAGTCTATCGAGTCAACGGAGCACTCTACAACTCTATCGAAATCTCGATGGCCTTTGAGCTACGGAAGCGGAAACAGCACGAACATGCCCTCTCATTCACAGTGTGCTCGTACTCATGGTTAGAAAGAACAAATCAAACGAAAATGCTCTAAAAATTCTGTGAGTGTTATTAATTATTCAATAAAGTATTTTTGCTACTTGATATGTGTGAACTGCACATACTCTCGACAACAGCGACGTGCTTGTGTTCATTCCTTCCTCCATGTACACTCTCCCTCTACTTCATGTGCTGCCGGCTGCCGTCATATCGCTGCCATTTCGCCGTATAAACAAACATAAAAGAAATCATAGTGCTTCTAAGTGTTTTTAATGTTGTTTAACTTTTGGTGACATGAAAACGAAAATAAAGATCTGCAGCGCCACACAATTTTGCGAGAAACGCCTGAACCACTCAACGGCCTTTCAAATGTGCCGTGTAGCAGCGCGACAACTCCTTTGAGTCGATAGAGTTGTGGCGTTTCGAAGGCCGTCGACTGGAAGGCCTTCCAAACGTGCCCGTGTGACACGGGTATAAGAAAGAAACGCAAACCAACACGCGATTCTGTTCTACCCTTTATTCTTGATTTCCGCGCCATGTTAGTCAAAAAGCTAGAAATACGTTTCAACGATATGAAAACAGGTTTTTATATATAACAGATTTTTAGGTACAAGGCTTCTGTGTCGTAAAACTGGTTTTGTATGGTTTTGGAATTTAGAATACATCCAGTATTTGACGCGATGCACTCTTCGCAACCGGTGCCACATGTAGGGTCTTTTGAAATAGGCTGTCATCCCGGTGGGTTATTCTGCATACTTACCTGGTGTCGGGCTCCTGATGATCATTTAGGTCGGGGCTCCGTGCCGAGGCTAACCATTGCACTGCGGTTGGCTGAAGCGCGCCACTACCCCAAAGCGGGGCAGATGGGACATGTAATTTTTGGTAGTGGGGCTCGGCGTGCGCGCCAGCCCCTCCATGTTCAAATCCAAAGTAATAACCACGGCCGCTGGATAAAAAAAAAAAGGTGCGGCCCGTTGCGTGGCGCCGAAACGGCGTCTCGGGCCTAGTTCTCCTCGCGCCCGCTCTGGCGCCACTGCTCGGGTACAGCCGTTCACGGAGAAGTGCTTCCACAGCCGCGTTTGTACACGCGACAGTGACTCTAATCAGGCCGTAAATAACGCGTGTTATAGTTGCACATTACAGGTTGAATATTGAAGTCCTTATTAGAAGTGCCGATTACCCCACATATGCGAAAAGTCTGCCCTACGAGTGCTAATCTTTTGTAGAGCGAACGTCAATGCTCTCCATGAAGGCTGCCCGCTCGACTCACCTGAAATGAAAAGAAGTTCTCTATTATGAATAGTCGGGAGTGGATTTACGTGTTTCTTCTACACGACTTCAAGACAATGGATCGCGTTTATTTACAAGATGATGATTGCCAAGGTACCGCTCAGCGAAAACAGTCCAAGGTGCCGCACCCCATCCAGCCCAGCTTCGTTCTTCTCTTCAACCGAACTCCCCTCGCACGTTCCAATATTCTCTCTGCGCTGGCAGCGGCGCGGCCGCTAGGTAGGTAGGTAAACTGCGCGCCGCTCCCGCGTTGGGACGGGAAGGGCAAGCCTCCCTGCCGCATCGTGGGGCTTCTGGACATCCCGGAGTTGATCAATCTATTCATGACTCTTTTTACATAAAAAAAGGTGCGGCCTGCTGCGTCACGTCGCCGCCTGTGGGCGAGCGCCTCTCGGCTGAGTTGACAGTTGCGGCCGCTGCCTTCGCCTTCCGACAACCGCACCGTCGTTTGGCCGCAGCCAATGACAGCGCCCGGCATCTGACGTTCTCTGACGTTCCCTCCACAGAGCTGACGGGCCGGTTTCTCGCCGCTTTTTTTTTTTTTCTTGACGGCTGCAACAGCATTGGTACAATTCGTTTCTGACACGAAATAGTTACCAGTTCGGTAAAATCATCTCGAACGTGTGCCTGTTTTACAAAGCAGTTCCTAGTACTAGCACTCAGCTACTGGCGAGATCGGCCGGGAGCCGCGATGCGACATTTCGAAGGTAGATAGCACACACCGACCGTATGAGCGAGACTGCTCGCTTAGCTTTGCACGCTTGCCCCCAGTGGTAAAGCTGACAGTTTTGTTTTTTTTTTTGTTTTTTTTGTGAACAGCATACATTTCTTTTTACTTGCTCTTTATGTACATTTTAAATTGCGTGCCCCCTTTGCGAGCTGCAAGTCGCAGCATAATATCAATGCGGCACCGAATTTTACCCTGCGAACATGCGCGCTTCAACACGTGCGCGTAGCAAATCTATGAAGAATCAGTTTCCGCGCAATCTATTCGTGGTGCTGATTACACTCAGGAATTTATACACACAGCCCCAGCATCCGCCGAACATCCCCCCCCCCAGGAGGATCGCGCCCCCCACCCCCCCAAAAAAAACATTATTGCTGACCAATCCCCCCCGCCTTCCAGCTTGCAGACAGGCACTCATCCTGGAAAGAGAAAGAAATAACATTTATTAGCACCCGTCAAAAGGTTGACGCAGATCTGAGACGCAGCTCGGTCCAAGTCATGTCCTTCCGCTCAGCCGTCGATTGGGATCTCATGGAAAAAAATTACGCTGATCCCATGCACTGTAACCTTACCCTAGTAACACTTGCAAGATCTCTAAGACTCAGGCTGCATCGCTTCCCCACATGCCATGGGAATGTAAACACCAATATCCGACAATTAATACTGTGACTATCTCGTCGAGATGGTATGCCGCCCTGCGCAGCTCCCACCTCGACGACCAACTCTGGGCAACCCAGCAAGCCTGCGAGGCGGCGAAGAGGCAAGACCTTGACGTCCCTACGTGGGAGGCCTAGGCCCAGCCAACTAAACTGCTGGTTTCAATAAAAGTTTGTTCTTCCTCCTCCACCTCCTCTTTACGGAGGTGGACCCTACGTGGCCCTAATTTTGAGGCCCAATTTTGATGTTCAGAGCGCTGACCACAGCGCGCAGACGACAGTGCTACACTGCGACCTGCAGGAAGCAGAGAAACGTTGACGTCGCGGTAACCGCAAGACACGTCCGTGCCTTTTCGTCTATGCAACTGCCGGCGCTCAGAGTTGCGTGCCGCACTATAGTCATAGTCATCTAGAGGAATATACGAGTATATATCTTTTAGTGTGTTGTTTAAGGGTATTCTGTGTCTATTGTTTCGCATAGAAAAAAGAAAAAAAAACTTTGTGAAATCAAACGCTGTCCCTTATGTTCTTGCAATTTTCAAACGTGGTGACAGAGTACCATGGGTGTTTTATTATAGTATTGGATTTATAATACAGCGTTCGTTCGTGCGCGCCTGTCTCTGTCCGCCTGTCAACACTTTCGTTGCAGTATTTCTGGCGCAACAACATCAGCTCGACATGCACCAATAAGGACGAACTTCCTTGTAACCAGTGGTTTAATATACTTGCTTAAAGGTTAATTAGGGTACTTCTTCAGCTAATTACCAGCTTTTCCGACCCATTTCTTGAAAAAAGGCGCTCGGACTTAAGTAAAACAACGTGGTAAAAAACTTTGCCGCGTATCTGCGTGCTTCGCTGCAAATGTCGTCGAAAGACGATAGTCTTCTGCCAGCCGTACTACATGAGTGCTGGTCTGATCCGATGATGCTGTTCTCGTACCATTTCCGTCCTGGCATGAAGGTTTGTTTGAACAGATTTCATTTTACCGCATTATTTCATCAAGCGGCCATTTATGTTTTGCCCTGCCTCAGACAGCGCTTCCTTTATGTTGAATCGGCCGCATCTGGCTGGCATTGATAAAATTGAGGAGGCACTGCGTGAGACATGGACGCCATCTGGCAATACATCGGGAAACATGAGCTTGTGCAGAGCGTTTCCTTCCTCCATGGCAGAGGGCGCTCGTCGGCGCGCAGTCGGGGAACGTCGTTCGTCGGTGCGCATAGCGTGGCATTTTCAGCGCAGCTTAAGAAACTAGGGTCTTTAGAGTTACGTATCTATGTATTTTCTATTAAAGGAACACACGTCCTAATATTTACCTAGTGATGTTGCGCCTCAGATATGCGTAATATTTACTTTGTGATCGATAACGTTCACAAGTATGAACAGCCGTACCAGTTTAAGTAGTGTGGGCGGTAAGCAAGTGGTCCAACTTTGGCCGGGTGGCTGAATCGGGTGACAGACAGACAAACAAACAGACAGACAGACCAAATTTTTCAGCGTTTAAGTTCCCCAAGAAAGACTATCGTCTTTAAAAGCGGGTAAGTTTGCACTGGGTCGCGCAAAGCTCAGGCACAGCAAAAATGTCGATCCTCAACTCTTACTGGCTGCTACTGCTAGGTACTAACCTGGTTGCTACTAGGTCTTACCTTGGTTTAACTACACATGTAGGAGGGTATTCTCGAGCGATCATTTTCGGAGGTACCTTCCCTTTCGCGACATTTCGCGTTACTAGCACTGGACGCGTCGGCGCCTAGCGACAGCGCTCCTGGCATGGCACAAACGCAGGCAGGCTAACCAAGTTTGGTGCAGTGCCAAGAACGCTGTCGCTTGCCGACGCCGAACGCGTTGGCGACATTTCGCGCGACTAGCGCTGGATGTGTCGGCGCCTACGAGCGAAAGCGTTCCTGGCATGCCACAAACGCAGGCAGGCTAACCAAGGTTGGCACAGTGCCAAGAACACTGTTGCTTGGCGACGCCGAACGCCTTGCAGGCTAGCCGCTCGATATCAATCGGCCAGCTTCTCTGTGTCTTGAGCTTTGCGCAGCCTAGTGCAAGCTTTCGCCTTTTTAACGCGATAGAAATAAGGGCCCCGTGTCGCAGAAAATCCGGCGTCGGCAACCGACGTCGGCGTGCGATGACGGCGGGTATCACTTCCAAACACAACTGAGTCGGGTGGCGATGAAAATCATCGCCAACCACGCAGGCCCTCCGAATATATTTAAGTACATGTATGTGCCACACCTTCTTATATGACATGCGGTATATGCGGGTTACATTACCACACCATTCTATCATTAATGTTGCTCATACCTTGTCTTGCATTCTTTGCAAAGCTATTCCTCGGAATTTTGAGAATGACAATCCACAAACAAATGTCACGAAACAAAACACCCACAGCGTGTGTCTTTTATGTTAAATATTCTCAGACTGAAATATTAAAAGTACGAAACAAAAACGGAAACCTGAAAATTATGAAATTTTTTGGCGCGGCTGTGCAATATCTCCGGGATCGCCCCACGCAAGAGGCCGCGTTTCTACCACAGAGCTCTCCTTCGTGCATAGCGTTCGCCGCCAGTGTTTCCCGGTAACCATTACGGTTGGTTAAGCAGCAGTTATCGGGAAGCGTGAGAAACGGTCAGGGATCTTTGAATGATATCGTGTTCCATTCTTAAAAGCGAAGCTTAAGCGTCCTCCAATTTTTTTTCTCCTGGCTCAGCGAGCCGCGGAGAGAAGAGAGGCGGGGATCGGAAAGCAGGCAGCTGACGCTGGAAGGCAGACAGCTGGAGACCGCGTGCATGCGCAGGCGGTCTCCTCCTCCTGCTCTGGGTTGCTATGGCCACGGCGCGGCAGTTTCCTGGCACGCACTTAAATGAGCACTAGCCCCTTCAATATCCCCCCATCTATCGCTCAAAAAAGATATAACCAATAACTTCATATCCCCCCGCGTTAAGGTAATCCCCCCCCCGATATAATGAATTAATTAATTATGGGGTTTGACGTGCCAAAACCACTTTCTTATTATGAGCCACGCCGAGTGGGAGGACTCCGGAAATTTGGACCACCTGGGGTTCTTTAACGAGCACCTGAATCTAAGTACACGGGTGTTTTCGCATTTCGCCCCCATTGCCCCCCCCCCCCCCCCCCCGATATCGACATTCTGGATAAACCCCCGATTACGCTCCAAGGGGTTCATATGCCCTGCCAACGCAACTATCCCTTATGAACCCAACTATCCCCTCATGTCTTCCGAAGCATGCCGGCAACTTCCGCGCTTACAAAAATTGACAGTGTCGCCCCCCCCCCCCCCCCATTCACTCTATGTAATGGCGAGCCGCCGCCCACCCCTCCTCCCATTCGTTGCGGCTGCCCTGAATCCTTGCCTGGCAGTGCCTTCAATATGTTGACACTTTTTCGAATTGCCTTCACACTGGCTAGAAACAGATGGCTTAGAGACATGAAGTGCTAGCCTGGCACTCTCATTTTTTTACTTATCTACTTCTAACTAAACATCTTCACAATTACAAGGGCGTATAGCTTAGAGACATCAAGGGCTAGCGATCTTGAATATATCTAAACTATAGGTTGACTTCTAGCCTGCTCAAGCTGTACAAGCTAGCTAGTAGCCAACATTGTGCTTCCTGAGATGGGACACAATGCAGGGCACCTGGAAGTGAATTTCTTGACATAAATGGCGAGCTTACCGCAGATTAACAACTGCTGTACCAGAATAAAACCAGATTTTGCATTGTGTGATACAAATGATTTGCTTTATTTCGTCTTATGTACACCCTCCCTCAAAAGTTTTCGGAAGAGAAGCGAGTAAAATCTAAATTTCATCACCGCCTAGGCACAGGTCCTTCAACCGAAAGGTAGAGTTGATACTACTCCGTAATATCATCACATTCCTGTGGTGAAGCAGCGACAAAATTTACCTTATTGGCATTTTTCGTGTTCCGAAATATTCTGAGGGCGGCTCTACAAACCCGTGTTAACTTAGTTGTGTGAATGTTGACGATGCGCCATTACTTATGGCAGTTTTTAAATGCGTATGCATTTTCATGCCTACCCAATGAGGAAACCCGTCCATCCGTCACGAAAGGCGATCGCTTTCTAGATAGGGCCCGCAGCAGCAAGCGAATTCGCCTTCATGCTGCCTCTCACTTCAACGCGAATTAACCGCCGAGACCACAGCGCACACGAAGCTATCAGTACTCGGTGCATTATGTCCCCATCGCAGATCACTTTCAAAATAGGGTCTGCGAGTCTCGGTTCAACGCGAACGAAGTGGCGAGAACGCAGAGCACACGAAGCTATCAGCACTCGGCGCACTCTGTCCCCAGTGGCGCACCGACGGGGGGGGGGGGGGGATTCGGGGGTTGTAACCCCCCCCCCCCCCTGAGGCCGACTTAAAACCCCCTTTTGTTTCCTTACGCACTTGAGTACTGTAAATAAGATGTAAGACGCGCAATCGCCTGCACACTGGCAAAAAGCGCATTTTTTTGACAATTTCCTGTGAAGAAATCGAAATTAGTGCTGTTTAGATGGTATTGGCAAACTGTCAACCCCCCCCCCCCCCCTGGCAGAAATCCTGGGTGCGCTACTGTCTGTCCCCATTGCAGATCGCTTTGAAGATGTCGCCCGCACCATCGCAGCCGGAGTACGGTTGATCACGGTTCATAATGGTTCGACGCGAATAGATAAGGCGCTAAATTACGATAGTGGCCTATAGTGATCGGAACGTCATCAGCACACCAGTGGCACCGCCACATGCAGTAGTTTGCTTGCGTCATCAATTCCCCTTGCGCCGCCGTCCGCAACGCTGTGTTTTTATGCCAGTCGGATGAAGTTTCATAACATTGATAATGACACCTGGACGCGTGAAGATGAGCAAGTCGCGGATTGCGTACACATACTTAGACAACTCCCAGAGGAGCTTCTGCGTGAATTTTAACAGCGGAGCTGTTCTTAGTCGACCCTTCGCCGCCTGTCCGGCATCACGCAGGTCACGTGACCAGGAGAGGATGAGAGCGATGCTGGGGGAGGGTAGGTCACTTGACCGGCAGAGGAGGAGAGGCGTGCTGGGGAAGGAGGCGACCAATTAGAGGGCGCGCGCTGGGTGCGGAGAGGCGATAAGAGAACGTGTTTCTGTGCGGCGCGCCCTTTCGCATAACGCGCAATGCTGCTGCCGACGCCGCCCGCGTTTCCCCGCGTCCGTGATGTCCGTGACCGCAGCCGACGCCTCTGGCGGCGGATCGGCAGGTTTCGACCAGAGAACTGAACACTCGTCGAGTAGCATCGGAAGTCGCTGCCTCTTATCGCCTCGCAACGTTTCAATATAGCTTTCTGTTGTAGATCTGTTTACTTGTGTTTGCGCAATTGCATCACGTGCAACACATACACATGTAACACTTGGTGTAACCAACACAGCTTCGCTGTTCGATCATCTTCACGGAGTGGAAGGGGCGTTGATTTTTTTACAGAATAATTAGAAGTGCAATATTGTAATACATCCTTTTGTTCATCGACCAGCCTGCCAGACTGCAATAGGAGCAGAGGCCTTTTGTCAGGCTATGCACCCTTTAGCCTCTGCTGTCGTTACTGTAAGCTTGATTGCTTGCTTCTTCACCGCGAGATCGAACTATAGGTGGCAGAAACGTCGGATAGGGGGTCGACGGCGCGCATTGAAATGTACGCGGCAGCGTTCCGCTGGAAACAATTTGGCCCGATTTTATGGCAATGAAACGCGCTGACTGCAGTGAGGTGATCTTATATTGCGCTCTAATGCCACATTTTCGAACGAAATGCGCACAATGTTTCTATTTACTTGTAAGTTGTGCGAACTGTCATTCAATAGGGAACTGGCACTAACCCACACAGTCTCTGTTTCAGCACTTTCACGGGGATTTTTGTGTATATTTCGCTTGTGTTCCGACTACTGTGTTAATATTTTTGCGTAATTTATTAATACCCCATGCTCTGCGAATCATGCTGTGGTTTAAAAACGTATGAATTCTTGTACAAAGAAGGAAAAGTAACAAGTTAATGCGCACCTTACATCTGCCTTTCTTATTATTATTTCTTTATTGGCTGTGAAATGCAAAAATTTAATGAATTCAATTAGGCACGCTAGACCACTGCGGCATTACGTTAGTATGATCATCAGGTTGTTTCAGACGAGATAATTTTTACCGCCCTTGCACGGTGTTACGCGCACGACAGCGATGCGACAAAGGTGTAATTACTTGAAGAGCTAAAATCATTGTGTAATTTTCTTTCAGTCAACAGTGGCCACTGCCTTACATCAAGCTACCAACACCAAAATAAAGAGCGAAAGGAAATTATAATAGCTGCCTTTCAACTCGGTGTTATGATGTCATCAGTCTAGATACGGCCGTGTCGTACGTGAGCTTCGCAAAATTACATATTTCAGCTTTTCCTTTGCAGCAGCGAATCAAAGTACAAAAGCGCACGACTTAATTGTGAGGCAACATTAATTCACCGAAGTGACATGAGAACCACGACATATTAAAAGAAGATATCTGATCGCGTAACCACTAAGCGAGAGTCATGCGATTATCGCAATAATAATATTGCAGTTATCGTAATATAAAGTGCATGACGCAACATGATAGCAATGCACGCTTACGACTCTTTTATATGCTGGTGAGTGATGTTAACAGCACCCCCGTTAATGTTTCGTGATATTACGGAACTTTATTACGATACCAATTATATGGACACTCCAAGCGGATTCTGCCGTCGTCGTTGCCGTGAGGTTCCGTATAAAGTCCAAGGACGATAAAATCGTCGTCGCGCGCCGTTTTCTGTATGTGCGAGTGAACGCGAACGCACAGCGGAGAGCAAACGGGATCTCTTCCGTCGCGCGAAAGGCCGTGAGGGGATGGGATGGAGGGAGGGGGGGGCCGACGTTGTGCTGCTGCACCAACTGCGTATCTTGCGACTGGGCGTAAGGGGAACTAGCGACTCAATGTCGCACGCGAAAGGAGGAAAGCGGGAAGGCAGCGCGGTAGGGAGGGAGTGCGGCTTCCACTCTGCCAGCAACTGCGTACTTGTACATTGCGCGGCTGCGGGCGGTCGCGCGCATCATATCTTGAAAGTTATCTGCACACGGCTCCTACCTTTGTGTGCTTTCTCCACCTGGTGCTCACTTGGTGTCTTTTTTTTGTCTTCCTTTGTCCGTTTCTAGCGCAGTTAAAATCTTTCCAATATTTCACCGCTTTTTCCGTTGAAGCTATAGATCGCACGAACCTTCGCTCGCTGCTGCAGCCGCGCTTGCTCACGCAGTCTTGAAAGCGGTTGCTTGCGGTCATCTATTCCTGTTTGCTTGCGCGCGCTGACACCATGGTTGTTAATTCAGTAAGTAAGCGAACGTGTCAATGAGAGGCCACGCTGGGCGCCGAGGAGGGCCTCAATAATTCTGCATAGCTCAATACGGAGCTAGTACAAATCCGTAATCCGTTTAGCTTTCTGTTCGCATAGCCCTGACGCTACCCCTCTTTCAGTTCCCTCGTACACGCCATCGTTCGCCAGGAACTTGAAAACACTACCTAATTTGCTATTGCAATTGATGCTTCGCCTTTCGGGCGAAACTGCGACTTTTTGGAGTGGTGAACACACTGTGACAAGTCACTAAAACGCGGCAGTTACGTCTCACTGCAACCGCTTCGTTTTTAAAACACGGTAAAATGTTTTATGTGATGTTCTCGCACCACGAAGCAATAATAAAATTGATATGATTGTGGCGAGCGGAGGGCGCGACAATCACACGTCGCGCACTCGACACGGGCATTCACGGCTCTTATTACAGCGCGAAGTTATTACGACAGCTCAGCGCTAAATGCTTTTGTAGACCATCAAAAAATGCACACGAGCATTTACGACTGTGCTACAACCATTCTAGCTATTCACGCCGTACATGCACATCTAAGCATGTAGTGGCTAGCAAACGACGCGCGGCGCCATCCACACTATCTGTGGTTCAGCCAATGCCCGCCACGCGGCGACTCTGGTTGATCTCGCGGCGTACCCACTACAGGGAAGATTGGCCAAGAAGCCGGTGGCTAACCTAGTTCTGTGGTTAACCATTAAACGGGTGGGGCGGGGGGAGAAAACTTGAGGGAAAAAGTACATGCGAGGGAACAGAAACAAAGCAATGTTAGTATAGGCAGGACAAATAAACTTCAGCTTCGTATACCTCTACGCGCCGCGTCTGTACCGTCTGCACCGCAACGAGGGGCACGCTTGGAGAAATGCTCATGCGCATTTTACGCTTCATTCGATTCAGTTTCAGTTCTGTGCTCGTGCATAGTCGCCTCTTGCACGAACCCTGCACTGTACTTATTCCGCTAGTGCTGGGAATGATGCGAACTCTTGCGCGAAGCCTGTGAAACGTCATAAGGTGAGGTGCAGCGCCTTATGAACTAGTTTAGGAAGTGCAGGCTAATCGAATGCATCTACTTTCATAGTATTTTTCCTCTGAATTATTGAGGCCCAACTTTACCGCTCCCACCCTTACAGGGTGCAGCCCTTACACAAGGATTTGTGGCATTCAGAAATAACAAAATTTCGATGTTACGAAGCCCCATTTTTCTCGACGTCATTATATCTAGGTTTAACTTACCTCGTAAGAGGCCCCTATATCTTATTAGCAGCCCTTCTCTGCATACAATTTGTCAGCCAAGCTGCCAAACAGACAAAATGTTGCTCCTGTGGCTGTACACTGATTACGTATTGCATTGACTGCACAGAACTACAGCAATTTTTTCAGCTTTGACAATGATTAAGTAGGCTGTCATGCACAAAAACAAAACACCAACAAATCCGCAAAACACAGATTCGGATCAATATATTAATTATAAATACAGGTTGTCCCAGCTAACATTAGCCAAGCCATAAAATAAAAGCTATGATATGAGACATAGAGTCAACGGTGTTCCATCATCAGTCTTCTTCAACCGTAAAGATAATTTTAACGCGATAGCGTTTAGGGCCCCGTGTCGCAGAAAATCCGGCGTCGGCAACCGGCGAGTGATCGCGGGTGGCGGAGAAAATCATCAAACCACATCGACCCTCCATGTGGTGCAAGGTTTTGGTGAACAAAAATTGAATTTCTCAGTGAAATCCGTCAGAAAAATGGTGAAGTACGACTTTACCAATCGGCGTCAGATTCGCCGTCAGATTGTTTACCAATCGGCATCAGATTGTAATGTGAATGTACGAGAAAACCTAATTCTGCTACGAGGAAACTCGAACATTTATACCAGACCTGCGCGCATCGGGGCAATAGAAAACAATTAATAAGATAATTAAAAAGGTGCCAGGGTCTTCACATTTTAATATAAGACCACTTATATTGCCCCTGGAAAAACGTCTTTAAAGCAATTCATATCAGCTTAAAAGTGAAGCCGACTTTAAGGGGATCGATGTAAGCTTGGTCTTTGTAAGCTGGCTTTCCCACGTTCAGTGTTGGAGTGAATGAAGCCTACTTGCCGTATGCGAACGATGTGACGCGAACGGGTCCCGATAACGCTATCACGTTCTAGTCTTAAAGGTGAAGCTTACGCATCCTCTAAGTTTTTGTGTATTTTTGGATAATTGGATAAAATCATTTAGACTACTTTTTAATTTTTGTTTATTGAAGGGCATGACTTTCCATGGCAAAGCTGTTACTGAGTCCTTAAATTTCCCATTCAGTCATTTTCAGCATCCTATGGCATGTGTAATAATTTTTATGCGTTGCCATTCAGAATGGCCAGGCGCTGTAGTACGTTTCAAAGGAAAGACCCTATTACATCATCGTGCTAGAAATTGCGAAGCTTCTCGAGGGTGCCCAATGAAGAGACCACATCATCATATTTCAATTGTTGTCTGGTCACTGTGGCATGGTTGGCAATGAACTTGCTGACAGTTATACAAAAATTATTGGGAAGGCGGATGGGAATTGATGACCCAACACCGCTGGTCCCATAACTGTGTAGCATTTCATGTCAGTGCTTTTTTAAAGCTTGGTTGGCTAACATTAGGTGGGACCAGAGCTGTGACATGGGACACCCCGTATCATCATCAGCCAATATTTTATGTCCACTGCAGGACGAAGTCCTCCTCCTGCGATCTCCAATTACCCCTGTCTTGCGCTAGCGTATACCAACTTGCGCCGGTCTACACAGAGCTGGTCTACTCAGCTCTTTTAGTAGACCAGTTCATTAACCAGAATTCTGCTATCTGCCACAGGCAATCTTTAAAACAAATTGAAAGTGTTCGCTGAAACACCCTGTATACAGCTCTGCTGGTCATACAGCTTCACAGAGTGGAATGGCACTAAATTTTTTTCTCTATAGATGTAACACAAAATAACACATACCCTTCATCGGCAAGCCCTGCACCGTGGTTATTTTCCCTGCATGCAGAGAAGATGTCAAAGAGAAAGAAGCGCCAAAGCAGCTCGTGAAGTGAGTGCGCGCGTACTAGTCGAAACCCGCCAGCAAGAGCGTCCAACCGCCGTCTCCGTTCTCCTGGGCCATCGACACCTGACGAATTTCCTCTCAAAAACGGTAAGTGCTTCGACTCTCGTTGCGACAAGTAGTGTACCCCTCGCGTTGTGCCTTCGGCGGCGTCAAGCCGCACAACATCGACGGTACGCGATTGGCAAATCCCTTAATCAACGGGCGCTGTTAGGTAGAGCCCGATCGCATATGCCTTAGGGCAGGTCAACGCGGCTCTATCTAACAGTACCCGTGTCTCAACTAAGATGTCCGCGCGTATACCATTCCATAAATCGTGGCTCCAAGGACAATCTGTAATCGAATCCCTTCGAGCGCTTTCTCGCGGTTTTCGTTACGGGCGAACGTCGGGCCTTGTGTGCGGCCCGAACTAACGCTTCCATAATGAGCCGCAGTTAGCCCTTCTACTTACCCAATTTCTCTAACAGGCATCGAACGATCATTTAAGTAATTTTGATTTGATTGTAGTTCCTCGTGATTTGACCAAAACGGGAACAGGCTAAGGATTGAGTGCAGGCTCTGCTCATAAAACCGAACCGCGGCTCCGCGCTCCAAAACAATGTTCCCCGAGACTTCTACAGCTGCTGGAATATGTCTTTGCAATAGTCAGTAAATTGAGCGGCAGGAGTGGGACTTTTGTTGGTCTTCTTTGTACGGCGTCACCTTGGAAAAAGTGCCGCAGAAGAAAACGAAACATAATACTATTGTTTTCCCTTTTCGTGTGTGTGTCATGTCATCCAATGTGAGAGATAAGGCTTCGCAACTACGTTAGAAGGGGTGTGCTTAATTAAGAGCGCAACTATAAACCGCGCTTTCTGTTTGCGCTTGACATTCTGTATGGTTCCGACTTCTCTGAGAAGCGGCAACTCACGGTTCGGGATGAACGAGCACAAACCTCGAGAGAACTGTAACCGTCATCGCGAGGTGACCTTTGTGTCCACTCTTTTCATCAAGTTCACCTTAAAAAAAAGTCGACTTGCGGCGGTTACTTCGGCATATTTCGTTGTTTCCTCAATTCAATTACTGCGAACATCAGTTAAACGGGATTATCTTGCGACTCTTAACTTTTTCAGTCCGCTTCATTTCGAGCACGACATTATGCTTGGCGTTTTTCAAATACACTATAAAAAGGCTTACTCCCTTTGGGGCTCATCTTGCCTCCAAACAGTAATTGGCATCTATCTTGCTTGATCTTCTTTCTTGATCTTCCTTTTTCGAAAATTCTGCGCTCGCTACTTTCCTGTCAAGAATATGTCATGCTGATAACGCGCATGGTATTTGTGACCGTGAAGTGCAGGGCGAGCAGGCTTCAAGAATAGAATAGTGCGCAAGATATATAAGAGGGTTATTGTTCGGGGACACGGTACACTCGAAAGACTACAAAGTTGTTGTTTTTTTCTTTGAAGCCTGGAGCACCGTAACCACTCTACGATGGCTTATTTTCCAGCTTCTGCCTTTTCGCTCTCAGTTAGTCGATGTGAAGGCCTTGCCTGGGGTGATAAATTCTGGACATTTTCACATTCTAAAGCCGTAATTTCGAAATCGCTATCTTCGCAGCTCTAATCGGCCAGCAGGGCCGTACGGCCTCTCTGATTGGCTCAAAACGCCACCATTGAGAATCTGCCAAATGTCGGATTTGAGTGTCAACGGAATAGCTCCCCTGTTGCCGCTTATCTATCCTCTGGTTGGATTACAAGCGTCTTCTCCGTCGCGGCATAACTGTACCGATAGCGATAGCCGACGCGAAGTATGTTCCAACTCTGGTTTTTCATAAACCGCGCCGAAACCCTTGGTTTCCTAATTTGCGCGTTATTAGGTGCAGCCATGGAAATCTGCTATATTACAAACGGTGATCGCCGTAGAAGTTAGACATGGAGTTGTGGTTAGAGCGTGTAGCTAAGATGCATAAACGCTGCCGCTATTTCCCGCACATCCACGCAACCTCTGTAGGAGAATCGGTCGACATCCCTGTGAACGGGGAGACATACTCAGCCCATTCTCTAATTCATAACTGCTTTTCACGGTAAAAACATAAAAAAATAAAAAAACGAAACGCGGCAAACAACACGATCGCACCCATTGTGTCCCCTATTTTCTCGCAACAAAGTATAGTTGATAACCACACAGCTCTTACAAGTACGCGAATGTGTCATCTTACGAGCGAATGCCAACCAGCTTTCAATCCATTGTGCTTGTGCATAAGGTGGTGCATTATCGACATGACACCCCGCTCATTACTCTGATTAGCCGAACGCACTTACAGGTTATAGCAAACTGATGGGCTGATGAAGCGTCGTGCCTCTGTCTTGTCCTTCTTGTGTACTGTAGTTGCGCTATACATTGCACATACCGATTCGCAGCTTTGTCAGCTCTAATCAGACTGTCTCCTAACCCTCAGTACTTTCAGTACTGAGGGTCTCTTTCTCTTTCTTTTCTGTGCCAGCGCTTACGCCTTTGGGTTCCGATGGAGAACAAACCGGAACCTGCGCTGGAAAAAGCCGCCCCGTCGACCATGCGAAGCTCCATGCCGTTGCTCAGCCTTCCCTGCACGCGGAGCGAACAGAATCCCATCTGCATGTTGGTGCGGAGGCTCGGCTCGTACAACGAAGCCCTGTGGTACGCGGGACTCGAGCTCAAGGAAGAAAATGGCAAAGGTCTGGGCGAGCTCACACTCGGTGTTGCCGCAGATAGCCAGCACGAGCTGTCATGGAAATCTGCGGCCATCGAGAGCGAGACCATCGCGGTCAGCTTGCTTGCCAGCCTGCTGTCCCTCCACAGATGTATAGTTGCCATCGATCTCAACCACGTCATAGCGAAACGGCCATTCCTGCTCAACTGGCTACAGTACGGGTGCGGTGTCAGGAGCCTGACAATCCAAGCAAGCCCGCACTTCGACGAGACCGTGATGAAGACCCTGGTGAACGTCCTGAACCCCCTGGACCAGCACATGACACCGCTTTTCGAGCAGTACCACACCTACTCTGTGCGGAGGCCCACGCTCGTAGTGCCACCGCGACAAAATGCCCGTGCCACACTGACCACCTTGGACGTTGCGGCCCTGAACATGAATGGTCCACGCGCCCGACAATTCATCATCATGCTCCGTGACAACAGGACCATCACCGAACTGGCAGTGGGAGCCTGCGCGTTCACCTATGGTTACATTGACCTTGCCGCCGGATTCAGGAAGTACTTGGTGCGGGAAGACTCGGTGCTTAAGAAGCTCACCATCAGAATGGGCGATGTCAGCAAGCAAGCGCTGCGGTCACTGGTGAACGCCGTCGCCGTCATGACCAGCCTGGAGGAGCTGGTCGCCGACGTCGACCTCTACAACGTTCAGGACAAGTCGGTCTTCGCCGAGATCGTGGCTCGGAACAAGAGCTTGCGCGCGTTGAGCATCATCTGGCCCAGGTCCTGTATCGTGACAAGCATTCTGCACAACTTACAGCACCCCGTGGGCAACGCCGGCACGAGGATCGTGCCCTGGCTCTTGGCGCTACCCGGAAACACGTCGCTGTCGTCGCTCACCATTGACCTCCTCGGCTTTACCGAGTACGAGTGCTTTGCATTCTTCCGAGCCCTCGCGTACAACACTTCACTGAGGAGGGTCACAGTGAGGCACCTTCCTGCACGAGATGCCCTCAAGCATATCTGCCGCACGATCAGAGATTCCTGCATGGCTGAGAAAGTGGTCATCAAAGACATCCGCGTGACCTACGACAACATCGCCGTGCTTCCAGAATGCCCGGAGGTCACGTCGGTGACCGTCAGCTCTCTCCACCTGTTCGAATGGGACCACTTCTACAGGGCCTTCACAGACGTCCTGGTAGCCTGCCGCACACTAAAGAAGCTGCACGTGTGCGTGCACTCCTATTTCTTCGACCACGACCTCCAGACAGCGATGGCCGCCTACATCGCCGGTGCGACCGCCCTCCGACACTTCGAACTCCACGTCTACGTAGACGCGCACGAGCGGGAGATGGAAGATGTGTACGTTTCCGAGGACCCCGACAGCCCGCTTGCGAACGCTCTTTCGGTGCACCCAAAGCCTTGTCAAAATAGCGGTGAGGGAACTGCGCCTGAACGAGCGCGACTCTCGGTCGCTCGCGGAGGCATCTCTCGGCAGCACGAGCATCACTGAAGTGACGTTCGCGGCGCTAGGAACCAGAGGCAATGAGGCCTTCCTGCGCTTTGTCATGCCGCGCATCGAGAGAAACTACCACCTGCTGCGGCTGAGCCTTCCTGCATGCGAAGATCGCGACAGCGAGCTCGCGTTCATCCGAAACATCACGAGGCGCAACTCCAGCCTGATAACGAGGGCGGCCCGTTTCGTGATGGGCGAGCAGGACGCCTACTGCGCACGCGCCATCGAGCTGGTGTCGGGACACGCGGCGCTCGTAGACATGGTTTGCGAAAGGGCGGCCGTCGAAGCCGGCGAAGCGGCGGCGATGATCAGACGAGCCCTGGGCCTGCCACGCCTGACGAGCTTGAGCGGGTTCATGAAGCTGGCCGAGGTTGTCAAGCACCGCGTCCTGTGCGTCACCGGACGGGGCCGCACGGTGGACCAACTGCACGAGGACTGCTGGCTACACATCAGGAAGTATCTGAGGGTGGTAGACATCGTGCACAGGAAGCGGTGAGCAAGAACAGGAAAAAGGCTCGGACAAAAAGAGGCGCCGGGCCAAGTTGTTGACCTTTTATATTTCCGGGACCTCAAGCATGGAGCCTATTTCTATGCTATAGGGTCCGACATTGTTGCAAACCATAAGGCACAAATAAACATGTGCTGCTTTGTTCAAAAGCTTTGATTCTTGTTAAATAAATGAACGTTGCGGCTATGCGTCTTTGTGCAACGTGCAAGTGCGTATGTAGCCGTAAACACCGACGTTCGACCGCCGGCCATGTGCGGTTGAGTTAAGGAATTGAAGAGTCGTGCCCATTCCGGCGCTTTACATAGCTATTTTGCTGGCGTGGTCTCACGGTACCAGCGCTGCTGTTGACCCGGCTTTGTACCTTCGGTCATCGCCAAGCTCCATGTGCAGCTTGTCGCTTGCAACGTAGGCCTGCAGCTAGTGCACGGGCATGCAAGCAACAACGATATGCTTTTAAATTCGCGTTCCAAGCTGAAAGGTACTTCCGGAATTTGTACAGCGCCTGACCAGCTACTTACTCAAAAGGGCATGCAACCGAAATGGTACTATGAAAGGTGGATAAAAACGCAAGGCATAAATTTCAAAAGAAAATAGAAGACAGCAGTCGAGGTCTATAGTCATCCGCGTCTGATTAGAAAGTCATCTGCGTCTGATCGTTCCAAAGATCACACACTTTAGATTCTGCTTTTCTTGGTTTCACTTTCCGAGATTTAGCGCTATACAATGAATGCGTTTTTGTCTTTGCCGCTCCACCGAGGCGCGACTCTCCGAACTGGACTTGGGAAGCCAATTGGCGACCCTCGATCAGGCCCGGCGCGCCGCAATAGCCAGTGGGGCCCTGGAAGAGGGGCTCCACCCACAGTGACCAAGCACGGTCTTAATTTAAATAAAGTTGTTTCTCTCTCTCTCTCTTGCCCATACAGCCCTACCCCCCCCCCCCCCCCATCAACGGTTATGCACCGTTTGAGCTTATCACCATCATCATTGTCAAACTCCTCCCCGATGGTCGTGCTTTAGGATGGTTGGCTTGTCTTAGGTGAAAGAAGAAATGAAACAAGATGTATTGGCCCACTTCTACAGTCTCCCGGGTCAAATTCATCAGGCCTGGGTGCTCGATATGGAAGGCGCATGGTGACCTGGAAAGTCGTATACAACTTGCACGGCGCCAAGGCCAGTATGCGGCATTCGTTGCGCTTGATATCACCAAGGCATACGATAGCGTTGAACACGGGATATAATGTATATGTTTTAAGCGGATCTATTCACACATCTTTAAAATTTCTTGACGCGTTAAGTGTTATCTTTCAGTAATTCGTTCCCATTTCATGTATAAATGGTTACTTGTTCTCCACTGCTAGTATCATGTTAGTTGACTGTTACGGGAAAACATGCATTTTTTTTCCTAAACTCAGCTGCCTCTTTAAATTGCCATCCTTGGGCAATTGTTTTCTTTTTATTTTCCTTTTTTTCAATTAACTCTTCTGCCTAGATGCCTACTGATATACATGTATACTGTATCGCCCAACTGCCACGCTCTCAAATGAGAGTAGCCGTATTGTAAATAAAATAAAAAGCGTCAAATGGCCCATTTAGCGAGAAAGCCGGTGGCGTCTGCAGCAGCGAAAAAAGGGCACCTAACCGTCGCATCCCATTGGCTGCGACGCCACGTCACGATGACGTTTGCTCGCGCTTGTTGGCCCGGGCAGCTCGTACCGCTATGGAGACTGAAGTATCTACATGGTCGGCGGCCGCAACCTCGGCAGCATAGCGAAACGTCGCCTTCCACGCCAGTACAGCGCAGACGAAGTAAGGGAGCGAAAGGACGCAGCACAACGAGCGAAGAGGCCGGCAGCGAAATCAACCATCTTCGTCAACTCTCCCAACATACACGGCGCGTGGAACGAGCATTAAAGCAAACATTACTGGCAGCGCCAAACTGGGAGGACCGCTAGGCGGCGCTCAATTGGACAGTAATGCTTTCGCATTCACAACTCATAAAGGTGTCCTCGGTTTATTATTATTATTATTATTATTATTATTATTATTATTATTATTATTATTATTATTATTATTATTATTATTATTATTATTATTATTATTATTGCGGGGTTCATCTTCAAATCCGGCTAATGATGTTCAGAACAATTTTGATTCAGATTTACCTACAGTCGTTAACAACATTAACCAATTTTTCGCTCAGTTTTCCGCTGTGTCTAAGCAATCGTGTCACGCTGCTTGCACCACTACTTCGGTAGTCGAGTCCGCTTTCCTTCCCACTATTACGGAAGAAGAGATTTACTCTTTACTAGGGAGCTTCGGCCGGCATCAATCACATGGAATTGATAAAATTCGCATGTTTGATCTTTTCAGGAACTTTGGTGTTCTCAGCATATCCTGTTAGAAATCCTAAACGAGATAATTACAAGCGGAAGCATTCCCACGCTGTTAAAAACAGCCGTAGTTCGACCCCTTCTTAAAGGTGGTGATGCTGGATGTGTGCATAATTATCGCCCCATTTCCATCTTGCCTAGTTTAGCAAAAGTTCTAGAAAAACATATATTCTTAGTCATGAACAGTTTTATTTGCAAATCAGGAGGGTTTTCTGAATGTCAATACGATGTTATTGAAAAATGGGGCACTCAGGCTTTATTAGAAGAAATAAGTGACCATTTATTATCTTGACTTGAAAGAAATCTTGTATCCTGTGCACTTTTTTTAGATGTCGCAAAAGCGTTCGACACGGTATGCCATGCTATATTGTTAGATAAACTCTACAATTTAGGTTTTCGTGGTCCTTTTTTCGGTTGTTGGACAACTTTCTTACAGATCGTTCGCAGCTGGTTTCCATTTCAAACATTTACAGCTCCCGCGTTTTTCTGAGGGCCGGTGTGCCACAAGGTTCCATATTGTCTCCCTTACTTTTTAATGTGTACGTTAAGGACATGTCCAATGTACTATCTACTTGCAAATTATTCCAATATGCAGATACTGCAATTATCGCTACACACGTGAATTTTCAAATGCATTCTCAATGCTTCAGAATGACGTTGAAAAATTAATGGACTGGTTTGATATCAATGTGATTACCATTAACCATTCTAAGTCAAGGTTGGTTTGCTTCCATAGCCCTCTCAAGAGTGTCTCACTCTCTTATTCACTGTATTTGCACACGTCTCTATGTGTCAATTGTTCTTGCCCCCCAATAATTTTTTCTGATTCAGTAAAGTATTTGCGCATATGGTTTGATTCCGGTCTTCTGTTTTCGATTGACTTATCTTACATATGCAGCAAACTCCCTAAAATCGTCTGTTTATTGTATCGTATCAGAGTGTTTTTACCTCTGTCTGTCAGGAAACGTATGGTTCACTCGTTAGCCAACAGTGTGCTCAGATATGGAATTACAACATTTGTTCATTGTTCTGGTATTTGGCATCAACGTGTAAACAGGCTATGAAAATGTATGTTAAAAAGTGTTACTTATGACGTATGCAGCCCACAAGATGGGAACCATTTTCAGATGCTAAAATTACCGGACTTACGATCACTTTTTGTTGAAACAGTGGTACTCAAACATTTTTGGACCGATACATTTAAAGTCCTCACTGCGTATTGCCGTCCTTTACACTATACACCCACTTTTTCAGTTCCTCTCACACGTACCAGATTTGGTAGATATACTCGAGCATATTATGTTCCGGATATATTTATTGCTCTTCGCTCTGCAATTACGTCCTGTGAATCTGTACGCGATCTTCGCAAAAACTTAAAGGAATTATACGTGGAATGATTATACGCGTCATACCTTTTATCTACGTCATTACGAAATGTGTCATCGGTTACTGCCTGTCTTTTTGACTTGTATATTATCGTCCGCAAGTAGCCAAGAATTCAGTGCCGCTCTTTTTTTTCTTTCTCTCATTTTTTCCTCTTTTTTCTAAATAGTCAGTTTTTGTGGCTGAGTTTTGTTGCTGACTGTCGGGTTTCGCGTGACAAGCCACTGCAATGGCTTAGGCGAACCTGATTTCTCTCATTGTATTTGAAAGATTTGATAATAAAATTATTATTATTATTATTATTATTATTATTATTATTATTATTATTATTATTATTATTATTATTATTATTATTATTATTATTGTTGTAATCATCCGTGCAGTCATCATCATCAATCACGTTTTCAAAGTCAGATCCCCTTCCTTGAAAAAAAGAAAAGAGAAACTGGATCCGCGCCTGGTAATGATCAGGTGTTGGCTGGTACGTTTTGGCGTCAATCATGTTTCCGCGATGCTCTTTCCTAATTTTTGCTTCCTCCATGGTTGCAAAGGATGTTGATAGGTATTGGCGATTGTTAAACTGCGTGTGCTCGCACAAGTCTCGTCCTCATTCACTCCGGAAATCTGTGGACTTTTGCTTCGCGAGGTCTGCCTTTCCCTAGGTGCTTCTACGGAGGAGGACGCGCTTTCCTCCGTTTGTCCCCCAGCCGAGCAGCACTGCGGGACCGCGGATAAATTTACTCCGTAACAAGTTCGCCCTCCGCGTTTCGTGACGCCGCGCTAAAGCATTGCGCTCGTAAATGAGAAGTCCTCGGTTCGACTCGCGTATTTGGTAGACTTATCTTTTTCTTTTTCGTTGAAATATTGGTGCATTATTGTATAATTTTCCTCCTTTCGACTGCATGCAGTACATGTTCGTTTTCCCTATGCTTCCCCACCAGGCCTGACACGGAAGGTTCCTGTCAAGGAGTACTACAAGATATACATGGGCCCGCTGCGCGTATGCTTCTCCCAGCCATGAACACGAATTTCAGTATACCTACAATTGGATATTTTACAATAAAACGAATTCGCAGTAAAAACGTGCCATCATTAATTGGTCGGCGGCCGCTCGGTATCTACTTAACCTGATGCCTGTAGCTGTCCCCACAAGCACCTTCTATGAATGAATGAATGAATGAATGAATGAATGAACGAATGAATGAATGAATGAATGAATGAATGAATGAATGAATGAATGAATGAATGAATGAATGAATGAATGATCACCAATCCGCGAACGCACAACTCTCCCCAGCGGAAAGAATGGGCGCACGTATGCAACAAACCCAGCTTAGAACTTCTGTGCAAACCTCGGCGGCGAAAACAAAGGCTGGCAGACTCAGACGCCTATTTGATTCCCTTAACTCAATTGCTCTAAACAGTATCGTCAGAACGCGTTTTTCATATTTCCTTTTTTTTTTGCGGTTGACTCCTGCCCAACAGGACTTGCCTTGAGTGCGGGGTCGTCCCAACATGCCGCACGCGCGCGTGTGGTTTGAACACCGAGTCCAAGCGGAATTCTAAACGTTGCTATCACCGCGCATGCAGTCTCTCAGGACGTTGGGTAAGGTTAGGTTAGGATAACGGCTGCATTACGCTTTCGAGCACTTAATGATTAAGGAATTTTCGCCCACGAGCCGTAACATTTGAACACACATTTTCCTACGCGTGCACAACAGCCATATTTTTCGTTTTCGCAGCATTTCACCGCAGTGACTGTTTTATAGAGAGTGTCCCAGCTATCATGCACTAACATTAAAAAAAAAAAGAAGAGCTCGAAGGAAACCCAGTGCATATTGTTTCCAGTACAGTGCAGTAGCCACCAGTAATTTCTTTCGTTACTGTGATTTAATTGGTAATTGTAATTAATTACCTAACTCGATAAGTACTGTCCTAATTATCAAAGTGTCAATGAGAAAATTGTAGAGCGACGTGAAAAACTCCCGATACAGCTTTCTGTCGCTCAATACGTGCTAGATAAAAGTTTTTCGGAGTGTGAAAGAAGCCCGCGAATACACGCTAAGAGCCTCGAGCGGCCAGTCGCGCTACAATAATGCGTGTATTCCCGGCATTGCTTTCATGCCTCATAGTGGAGTGGACACACTTCCATGAGCGAAATGTGGGACCATTAGCAGTTTTCTCCCGATTTGGAAGGTCAGCGAACGGTGTTCAGGCGACTTTCATGCAAAATGTTTAGTGCTTTCGCTTATTTTTCGTCTGTGGTCGCCGCCTGCATGCGAGTGTTATTTACGTCATCATGTTTTAATACAGTCCATAGCGATGAATGTAGTATCGCGACCGCATATCGAGTCGGTAACGAAATTACACAGCTTCCGTCGTAATCTCAAAGCCATTACCATATTCCAGTTGCAAAGAGGCAAAATGGGAAAAAATACTGGTAACAAACCTAAAAAAAGTACTCCATCTCCCGCTAAAGGGAACCAACCATGTGTGGATGCGAAGCAGCGGGGAGATGGTTAGCTTGAGCGGGAGATGGTTTGATGCATGGCTTGAGCGGGAGATTAGCTTGAGCGGGAGATGTCGCTGCACAGGAGAGAGAATTAGGCGCGCGCGCTCCGTCATTTTCATGGCGCGGATATACCGTGGCGCCCCCAGCGGAGTATGCAGCTGTCGCACCACCTGTCGAGCGCGCCGCTCCGGATCGCTAGAGGAGAGAACGGGGGGGGAGCGAAAGAGAGGAGAGGGGGAGGGGACGCGCATGCACTGTGGGGGTGTGGCACGCGGGCGCCGCATCGTAGAGGATTCCTAGAGGAGAGAAAGGGGGAGTGTAGGAGAGGAAAGAGAGGGGCAGGGGACGCGGATACGCTGTGGGGGTGGGGCACGCGGGCGCCGCTCCGTAGAGGATTCCTAGATGAGAGAAAGGGGGAGCGTAGGAGAGGAGAGAGAGGGAGGGAAGCGGATACGCTTGGGGGTGTGGCGCGCGGGCGCCGCTCGGTACAGGATTCCTAGAGGAGAGAAAGGGGGAGTGTAGGAGTGGAGAGAGAGGAGGAAGGGACGAGCATGCGCTGCGGGGGTGTGGGACGCGGGCGCCACTCCATAGAGGATTCCTAGAGGAGAGAAAGGTGGAGCGTGGGAGAGGAGAGAGGGGGAGGGGAGCGGGTACGCTGTGGGGGTGTGGCGCGCGGGCGCCGCTGAGTAGAGGATTCCTAGAGGCGAGAAAGGGGGAGTGTAGGAGAGGAGAGAGAGGAGGAGGGGACGAGCATGCGCTGTGGGGGTGTGGGACGCGGGCGCTGATCCGTAGAGGATTCCTAGAGGAGAGAAGGGGGAGTGTAGGAGAGGAAAGAGAGGGGCAGGGGACGCGGATACGCTGTGGGGGTGGGGCACGCGGGCGCCGCTCCGTAGAGGATTCCTAGATGAGAGAAAGGGGGAGCGTAGGAGAGGAGAGAGAGGGAGGGGAGCGGATACGCTTGGGGGTGTGGCGCGCGGGCGCCGCTCGGTACAGGATTCCTAGAGGAGAGAAAGGGGGAGTGTAGGAGTGGAGAGAGAGGAGGAAGGGACAAGCATGCGCTGCGGGGGTGTGGGACGCGGGCGCCACTCCATAGAGGATTCCTAGAGGAGAGAAAGGTGGAGCGTGGGAGAGGAGAGAGGGGGAGGGGAGCGGGTACGCTGTGGGGGTGTGGCGCGCGGGCGCCGCTCAGTAGAGGATTCCTAGAGGAGAGAAAGGGGGAGTGTAGGAGAGGAGAGAGAGGAGGAGGGGACGAGCATGCGCTGTGGGGGTGTGGGACGCGGGCGCCACTCCATAGAGGATTCCTAGAGGAGAGAAAGGTGGAGCGTGGGAGAGGAGAGAGGGGGAGGGGAGCGGGTACGCTGTGGGGGTGTGGCGCGCGGGCGCCGCTCAGTAGAGGATTCCTAGAGGAGAGAAAGGGGGAGTGTAGGAGAGGAGAGAGAGGAGGAAGGGACGAGCATGCGCTGCGGGGGTGTGGGACGCGGGCGCCACTCCATAGAGGATTCCTAGAGGAGAGAAAGGTGGAGCGTGGGAGAGGAGAGAGGGGGAGGGGAGCGGGTACGCTGTGGGGGTGTGGCGCGCGGGCGCCGCTGAGTAGAGGATTCCTAGAGGCGAGAAAGGGGGAGTGTAGGAGAGGAGAGAGAGGAGGAGGGGACGAGCATGCGCTGTGGGGGTGTGGGACGCGGGCGCTGATCCGTAGAGGATTCCTAGAGGAGAGAAGGGGGAGTGTAGGAGAGGAAAGAGAGGGGCAGGGGACGCGGATACGCTGTGGGGGTGGGGCACGCGGGCGCCGCTCCGTAGAGGATTCCTAGATGAGAGAAAGGGGGAGCGTAGGAGAGGAGAGAGAGGGAGGGGAGCGGATACGCTTGGGGGTGTGGCGCGCGGGCGCCGCTCGGTACAGGATTCCTAGAGGAGAGAAAGGGGGAGTGTAGGAGTGGAGAGAGAGGAGGAAGGGACAAGCATGCGCTGCGGGGGTGTGGGACGCGGGCGCCACTCCATAGAGGATTCCTAGAGGAGAGAAAGGTGGAGCGTGGGAGAGGAGAGAGGGGGAGGGGAGCGGGTACGCTGTGGGGGTGTGGCGCGCGGGCGCCGCTCAGTAGAGGATTCCTAGAGGAGAGAAAGGGGGAGTGTAGGAGAGGAGAGAGAGGAGGAGGGGACGAGCATGCGCTGTGGGGGTGTGGGACGCGGGCGCTGATCCGTAGAGGAATCCTAGAGGAGAAAAGGGGGAGCGTAGGAGAGGAGAGAGGGGGAGGGGAGCGGATACACTGTGGGGGTGTGGCACGCGGGCGCCGCTCGGTAGAGGATTCCTAGAAGAGAGAAAGGGGGAGTGTAGGAGAGGAGAGAGAGGGGGAGGGGACGCGCATGCGCTGTGGTGGTGTGGTGGGACGCGGGAGGGACCGACGAGCCGCCGGCTAGAAATGCGTCGCATTTAGAAGTTACTGTGACGTTTCACTTCGTGAAAGCAGGTGACGCGCAAGCGTATGGGTGCCATAGACAGTTTCATGCTCGCGATAACAGCAGCGAGTGTGCCGCCCCCAAGAAACTTCAGGTCACGTGCCTTATCAGTCTGCTACGCGGGATCAAAAAGCATGTTTCCAAGTTGTTCAAGGTGTGTACGGAAAGTCTCTTTTTGCGTTTTCAATCAAAAGAATGAGACATAATGCCTCAAGGCTAGTACTTACATTGTTTTTCGTGTAACTCAATGGAAACTGAACTTGTAAAATCATGGTTACATATACAGAGGGTAAAAGTGTTGCAAATCTGAGGGCTTATGCTTTAAGGCATGGTTGCATCGTTGCCAGTTAACATTTAGCAGCTACGTCAGTGGATAAAACCGGAAGCCGTGCAGGGCCTATGTTTGTAATCAGTGAAAAGGTCTATAGCGCACACGACGCTATGGGCCCTCGATGCGCCTAGACGCTAGCATTGTCCGCATCGCAGATCGCATTCAAGACAGGGCGCGCGCGGCCGCGGCATACGCAGCAGCCGCCTGAGTAGAACTGCCCCTTGTAAACATTCGCTTACTATAAGTGCTGAAAATTCAGTGCCATTGCACTATGTGAAGGTGGATGACCAGCGAAGCTGTGTATGTGCTGATTGACCGTTGCTCCGGTGAAATGTTCCAAGTTTGCGGGATCGGGGCCACATGGACGGTTCGCATTTCTTTCCGCCTAGCGGTCCTGGTGTGGCGGAGCGTGCATACAAGCGCTGACGTGCTCACGTGGTCGCCAAGATGAGCTACGTAATGAAGAAGCAAACGTAAGTTCTTGCGAAAAGCGCGGTGTGTTGCACAATTTTTTTTACGATCCAGAAGTTTAAAAACGCCGCCATCCCGACGTTTTCATACGACGCCACAAGGTGGCGAGACATGTCTGGAATTGTTAGGGAGCCTACATGCAAGCGGTGTTTTTGCATGTACGCTCCCTAGAAATTGTTTATCTGCTTCCAATCTATCTACTTCCGTTGCCGGACGCGATCTCCTGGAACCTAGCCTATAACAGCTTCGCTGTAAAATGTCAGTTTCGCAAAGGCGAAGCATCGATTGCGATAGCAAATTAGTAGACAACTATACGAACTAAGGATAGCAGTTTTATTGACCGTATAAACTTGTAAACATTCGCTTATTAACTAAATTAACAAGCATCGTGTAACGCCTGCACAGATAAACATGAACAAACATGAACTCGCTGTCAAAACGCTGTAATGAGGAGGCGCGGCAGCAGCAGCGAGTGAATCGACCTTCGTGCCGTCTTCCACTCCAACGCGAACTAAACGTCGAAAGCACAGCGCCTACGAAGCTATACCAGTACTAGTTGCACTTTGTCCACATCGTAGATCGCTTTCAGGATAGGGCGCCCGCGCGCCGCGCCGTAATAAGCCGCCGCCGGGAGAATCCCCCCCCCCTTCTCGCCTCCCTCCACCCCGTGCCTCGCGCGCTTCAGCCCCGCCTTTCTCCGTCGCGCAGGCGAGATTGAGCCGCGATCATCGGTAGGCCCTCGCAAGCTTTCACTCGTACATACAGCGTACGGCGCGCGGCGACGATGTTACCGTGTTTGTACTTCATACGGAACCTTGCAGCGACGTCCACGACCACGGCACAATTGTGCTTGGACCGTCCATATAATTTCTATCGCAATTAAAAGCATGGTGTCAGCGCGCACAGGCAAACATGAACACATCACACTCGACGACCGCGGACACTCGCTGTCAAAACGCCAGGAATCACTGCAGCAGCAGCGAGCGAAATGACCTTCGCTTCAACACAAACTGAGCGGCGAGAACACGCACGCAAATCTGCGAGCCGTCGGCTCACCTAGACAGTGACCCCTAAACAGATCACTTTCAAAATAAAGCTCGCGCGAGCGCGGGCAGCTGAAGTACAAGTCTCTCCATTCCACCGGTGCCATGCGCGCGACGGAATACGGCGCGCTTCCTCCCCGCTTTCCTCCATTGCGCACGCGAGATTGAGCCGCCATCGTCGGCTCACCGTCCACGCTTTCACTCGCACACACAGCGTACGGCGCGCGAGGACGATGTTATCATGAGACGAGCCCGTACGTCCGTATCACGAACAAAACCTGCAGCAACTGCCAGAGGAGGTCAACCTGGCGCCCCTCTGCCTATACTTTCCCCCTCCGCGACGCTTCGCCTCGTTTCTCCTCCACCCTTCGTTCAACGTCACCTAGACTTTCCTCTATGTAGCGTTGCTTCGTTGCTTCGGACATTCGCCGATTGCACTAGCCAGCCAGTTACGCTTGAACGTAGAAAAAAATTGCAATCTGCAACAGGCTCCGTCAATAACTGCATGAACAGCACAATCCCAAATGTTAACGTGTGTTCGTAATGTTAATGTGTTCGTAACGTTCAAATCGTGAAGCATTATCTCTAGCAAAGTAGGAATCATATACTAAAATCACTTACCGAAACGAAGTAATCGGTAAGTGATCGGGATCGTGTTTGCCGTTCTTGAAACACGATCCCGAAGTTCTCCACTAGAAAACTCTTATCACTTTAGGCAAGCGAACAGCACAAACGAACCACCACTACTGAAAGTTTCAAAATAGCCAAAAAAAGAGCGCGAAGCGGCACCGGTACATGTGGCGTCACCTGCGCTGCAGGCGCTGCGCTTGAATAAATCTGTCTAATCTTATCGCATGCTTACACATCTTCACTTCAAAACAATTTTAATGCACAACTACGAGTATGTTTTACAGCGAAGTTGTTGAGGGCTCATTCTCCGATGGTCGTGTCCGCGTGTAGAAAAAAAATGTCGCAGTTTCACCCGAAAGGCGAAGCATCACTTGCGATAGCAAATTTGTAGAGAGCTATACGGAGTAAGGATAGTAGTTTTATCAGCTGTACAAACTTGGACATGCAGCAGCACCGGCAACACACGGAACTGTTGTCGACGCCGTCGGCGTTTTGCCCGCGTTCGCACAAAAGGCGCGCGGCGTTGGTGACTGTTGCCGGAGCCTCTGGGGGCGGCTCGAAGCTTTTCGACGAGATCAGAACGGGACACTCGTCGAGCAGCGTCGGAAGTCTTTCCCACCTTCTCGCCTCACAACGTTTTTATATAAATAGGCATTTTATGCCGCAGCTAAACGTCGCCTCCCTTCCCTCCCCCCCCCCCCCCCCCCACGGCCTTTCGCGTGTCTGAAGAAGACGCGCTTGCTCTAGATATATGGTGATTGTAAAGGAGAAAAGAGATGCTTAATTCTGCAGCCCTTAAGGAAGCACGGCGCAGAACGCGCGTTTGTTCTCCGCCGTGCGTTCACTCCCCGTGAGAGCGCGCGTCCCTCGCCCCCTTTCACTCGCACATACAGCGTTCGGCGCGCGGCGACAATTTCATCGCCTTTGACGTCACACGGAACCTCACGGCGACGGCGACGGCAACGGCGACGGCGACGGCGACGCCGACGGCAGAAATCTGCTTTGGAGTGTCCATATAATTGCTATCGCAATAAAAACTCTCATTGGCCGTGTGTTGTATGTGCGAGTAAAAGCGCGCAAGGAACGCGCGCATTCGCGGGGAGCGAACGCACGGCGGAGGGCAAGTAGTAGTAGTGATTCATTAATGAAAATGACGCCTATTTCTGCTGCCCAATAGGGATCACGGCGCAGCGTCAGGGGAAGGGGAAGTAGGAGATAAAGATGTGAGGAAGGGAAGAGAAGGAGAAGCAGCAGTTGTCTCATCCGATCATGGAGGAGGCCGGTGATGAAGGCGATGGCCTGCTGGGGGCGAGCGCTAAGCGATGGGCAGTGATCTCGTTCGACTCCACAAACTCCTAAAGGCTATGGAGAGCTCGGAGGTGGGGAGGCGACGGGAACAGGAGGTCGTTGGTTGTCGCAGCAGGTAGACCCTGTTGTCTATAGGCAGTCATGACTTTTGAGCGGTCCTGTGCCAGCGCTGGGCAAGCACAGAGAAGGTGCTCGAGGGTCTCGGGGTCGCTGCAAGGTTCGCAGGCCGGGGAGCTGGAGCGTCCCTTGGCGTGCAGCCACGCCGCCGTCCAGACACAGCCCGTGCGCAGTCGAAGCAACTTTGCACGTTCCCTCCTGGTCAGGCCACCCTCTGGAAGTAGCCTGGAACCCTTACCGTTTTCCACTCTGGCATCAGGGTGAACGGTTGCGAGCAGTTTTTTCAGGCGCTGCCTCGAAAAATCAGAGGAAGCGACTGCTCGGGTGAGCGGCACTTCAGGGTGGTGGGCAGTTTTGGCGAGCGTGTCCGCTTCTTCATTACCGGCTATTCCCACATGGGAAGGTAGCCAGTGAAACGAGATGATGACCCCCGCGACAGCCAATGCAGAGAACTTCGAGCTGAGCGAGGCCCCCGTAAGCCCCGATCGGCGGTGGTTGATGAGGCTCAGGAGCGCTAGCTTCGAGTCGCCGAGCACTGCCACTGGTTGCCCAGGAGGGTCCTCAGCCAGGACATCGGCGGCTAGGTGGATCACCGCCAGTTCTGCCACGGTGGAGCTCGCGGCGAAGGGGATCCGACATTGTCTGTTGACCGCCCTAGCCGGGATGGTACAGGCTGCAGCGGCCGATCCGTTCTCCAGGACTGATCCATCTGTGTAGACCAGACTTCCTTGCAGCTCCTCGTGAAGTTTGCAGGCTGCAGCCTAGCTGTTACAGTGCTACAGCTGGTGTCTGTCGTTTAGTCGATCCATTGAGCAAGAGGTGGACGTCTGCTGGTCGATGGCGAGGTGGAGGCAGCGCGATTGTCACAGGGTGGTCCGTGATCACCTGCTCGTACAGCAGGCACAGACTTCCCATCAGTGAGGACGGCTGGCTGCGAAGCCTAGCCAGCAGGACTCCGCTATTCGGAGCACGATGGAGGCGGTCAATGTGTCCCAGGGCGCGTTCGAGCATCCTCAGCGAGAGCAGCCATTCACCAGCCAGTGTTGCAGCGACTGGTGAATACTTTGGGAGCCCCAGGATGCTCCTTATAGCACCTCTGTGCAGACCCTCCAGCTGCTCTCTCCTGTCCGGTGTGAGGTTGACCAATGGAAGGGCATACAGGAGCACGGACCTTGCTGCGGCCTGGTTCAGCCGCAGCGCCCACTTTGTGGAGAGCAAACGCGACTTCTACCGTCATGCGAGAGGCGGTGGGGGGGGGGGGAGAGGGAGGGGAAGTGTTTATTATACATAAGGAAGAGACGCTTAATTCTGCAGCCCATAAGGGAGCACGGAGATTTAGCTGAGGCACCAAATGCGTATCTTGCGACTAGAGTGTACTAGACTTGCGACCGCGCGAAAGGGGAAATGGCGACTCAATCACCCACGTGAGAGGAGGAAAGCGGGAACGCAGCGCGGGAGGGATGGAGTGGGGCTTTTGATCTGCGAGCAATTAACTGCGTACTTGTAATTTGCGCGGTGACGGGCGGTCGCGCGCACCGTATCTTGAAAGCGATCTGCAACACGGCTCCTACTTTTGTATGCACTGTGCTTTCGCCGCTCAGTTTCCGTTGAAGCGATAGACCGCACGAACCTTTGCCCGCTGCTGCTCGCGCGCTTGCTCACGACAACGTTTTGACAGCGCACGTCAGCAACGCGCAGAATTGTTGTCGACAGCGGCGGCGTCTTGCCCGCGTTCGCACCGAACGCGCGCGGCGTTGGTGACGTGTTTATGAAGAACGTGCCAACCTTTGCCGTACACCCTATGGCGGTGTACCGTAGTGACCATAAGGCCATGGTCCCTGTGGTCATTAGATAAATAAACACTCATTCTTTAATAGTTCAAATAACCAAATACACCATCACATCTTAATAGTCACTGTTGGAAATACATAATTACCACAATAGTACAGCTTCGCTGGTCTTCCATCTCCACCCAAGTGGCAGGGCTGACAGTTATTATTATTATTATTATTATTATTATTATTATTATTATTATTATTATTATTATTATTATTATTATTATGCATGCGCGACACAGATAATATGTAAGAAAGAAACGCAAACCAACACGCGATTCTGTTCTACCCTTTATTCTTGATTTCCGCGCCATGTTAGTCAAAAAGCTAGAAATACGTTTCAACGATATGAAAACAGGTTTTTATATATAACAGATTTTTAGGTACAAGGCTTCTGTGTCGTAAAACTGGTTTTGTATGGTTTTGGAATTTAGAATACATCCAGTATTTGACGCGATGCACTCTTCGCAACCGGTGCCACATGTAGGGTCTTTTGAAATAGGCTGTCATCCCGGTGGGTTATTCTGCATACTTACCTGGTGTCGGGCTCCTGATGATCATTTAGGTCGGGGCTCCGTGCCGAGGCTAACCATTGCACTGCGGTTGGCTGAAGCGCGCCACTACCCCAAAGCGGGGCAGATGGGACATGTAATTTTTGGTAGTGGGGCTCGGCGTGCGCGCCAGCCCCTCCATGTTCAAATCCAAAGTAATAACCACGGCCGCTGGATAAAAAAAAAAAGGTGCGGCCCGTTGCGTGGCGCCGAAACGGCGTCTCGGGCCTAGTTCTCCTCGCGCCCGCTCTGGCGCCACTGCTCGGGTACAGCCGTTCACGGAGAAGTGCTTCCACAGCCGCGTTTGTACACGCGACAGTGACTCTAATCAGGCCGTAAATAACGCGTGTTATAGTTGCACATTACAGGTTGAATATTGAAGTCCTTATTAGAAGTGCCGATTACCCCACATATGCGAAAAGTCTGCCCTACGAGTGCTAATCTTTTGTAGAGCGAACGTCAATGCTCTCCATGAAGGCTGCCCGCTCGACTCACCTGAAATGAAAAGAAGTTCTCTATTATGAATAGTCGGGAGTGGATTTACGTGTTTCTTCTACACGACTTCAAGACAATGGATCGCGTTTATTTACAAGATGATGATTGCCAAGGTACCGCTCAGCGAAAACAGTCCAAGGTGCCGCACCCCATCCAGCCCAGCTTCGTTCTTCTCTTCAACCGAACTCCCCTCGCACGTTCCAATATTCTCTCTGCGCTGGCAGCGGCGCGGCCGCTAGGTAGGTAGGTAAACTGCGCGCCGCTCCCGCGTTGGGACGGGAAGGGCAAGCCTCCCTGCCGCATCGTGGGGCTTCTGGACATCCCGGAGTTGATCAATCTATTCATGACTCTTTTTACATAAAAAAAGGTGCGGCCTGCTGCGTCACGTCGCCGCCTGTGGGCGAGCGCCTCTCGGCTGAGTTGACAGTTGCGGCCGCTGCCTTCGCCTTCCGACAACCGCACCGTCGTTTGGCCGCAGCCAATGACAGCGCCCGGCATCTGACGTTCTCTGACGTTCCCTCCACAGAGCTGACGGGCCGGTTTCTCGCCGCTTTTTTTTTTTTTTCTTGACGGCTGCAACAGCATTGGTACAATTCGTTTCTGACACGAAATAGTTACCAGTTCGGTAAAATCATCTCGAACGTGTGCCTGTTTTACAAAGCAGTTCCTAGTACTAGCACTCAGCTACTGGCGAGATCGGCCGGGAGCCGCGATGCGACATTTCGAAGGTAGATAGCACACACCGACCGTATGAGCGAGACTGCTCGCTTAGCTTTGCACGCTTGCCCCCAGTGGTAAAGCTGACAGTTTTGTTTTTTTTTTTGTTTTTTTTTGTGAGCAGCATACATTTCTTTTTACTTGCTCTTTATGTACATTTTAAATTGCGTGCCCCCTTTGCGAGCTGCAAGTCGCAGCATAATATCAATGCGGCACCGAATTTTACCCTGCGAACATGCGCGCTTCAACACGTGCGCGTAGCAAATCTATGAAGAATCAGTTTCCGCGCAATCTATTCGTGGTGCTGATTACACTCAGGAATTTATACACACAGCCCCAGCATCCGCCGAACATCCCCCCCCCCAGGAGGATCGCGCCCCCCACCCCCCCAAAAAAAACATTATTGCGGACCAATCCCCCCCGCCTTCCAGCTTGCAGACAGGCACTCATCCTGGAAAGAGAAAGAAATAACATTTATTAGCACCCGTCAAAAGGTTGACGCAGATCTGAGACGCAGCTCGGTCCAAGTCATGTCCTTCCGCTCAGCCGTCGATTGGGATCTCATGGAAAAAAATTACGCTGATCCCATGCACTGTAACCTTACCCTAGTAACACTTGCAAGATCTCTAAGACTCAGGCTGCATCGCTTCCCCACATGCCATGGGAATGTAAACACCAATATCCGACAATTAATACTGTGACTATCTCGTCGAGATGGTATGCCGCCCTGCGCAGCTCCCACCTCGACGACCAACTCTGGGCAACCCAGCAAGCCTGCGAGGCGGCGAAGAGGCAAGACCTTGACGTCCCTACGTGGGAGGCCTAGGCCCAGCCAACTAAACTGCTGGTTTCAATAAAAGTTTGTTCTTCCTCCTCCACCTCCTCTTTACGGAGGTGGACCCTACGTGGCCCTAATTTTGAGGCCCAATTTTGATGTTCAGAGCGCTGACCACAGCGCGCAGACGACAGTGCTACACTGCGACCTGCAGGAAGCAGAGAAACGTTGACGTCGCGGTAACCGCAAGACACGTCCGTGCGTTTTCGTCTATGCAACTGCCGGCGCTCAGAGTTGCGTGCCGCACTATAGTCATAGTCATCTAGAGGAATATACGAGTATATATCTTTTAGTGTGTTGTTTAAGGGTATTCTGTGTCTATTGTTTCGCATAGAAAAAGAAAAAAAAAACTTTGTGAAATCAAACGCTGTCCCTTATGTTCTTGCAATTTTCAAACGTGGTGACAGAGTACCATGGGTGTTTTATTATAGTATTGGATTTATAATACAGCGTTCGTTCGTGCGCGCCTGTCTCTGTCCGCCTGTCAACACTTTCGTTGCAGTATTTCTGGCGCAACAACATCAGCTCGACATGCACCAATAAGGACGAACTTCCTTGTAACCAGTGGTTTAATATACTTGCTTAAAGGTTAATTAGGGTACTTCTTCAGCTAATTACCAGCTTTTCCGACCCATTTCTTGAAAAAAGGCGCTCGGACTTAAGTAAAACAACGTGGTAAAAAACTTTGCCGCGTATCTGCGTGCTTCGCTGCAAATGTCGTCGAAAGACGATAGTCTTCTGCCAGCCGTACTACATGAGTGCTGGTCTGATCCGATGATGCTGTTCTCGTACCATTTCCGTCCTGGCATGAAGGTTTGTTTGAACAGATTTCATTTTACCGCATTATTTCATCAAGCGGCCATTTATGTTTTGCCCTGCCTCAGACAGCGCTTCCTTTATGTTGAATCGGCCGCATCTGGCTGGCATTGATAAAATTGAGGAGGCACTGCGTGAGACATGGACGCCATCTGGCAATACATCGGGAAACATGAGCTTGTGCAGAGCGTTTCCTTCCTCCATGGCAGAGGGCGCTCGTCGGCGCGCAGTCGGGGAACGTCGTTCGTCGGTGCGCATAGCGTGGCATTTTCAGCGCAGCTTAAGAAACTAGGGTCTTTAGAGTTACGTATCTATGTATTTTCTATTAAAGGAACACACGTCCTAATATTTACCTAGTGATGTTGCGCCTCAGATATGCGTAATATTTACTTTGTGATCGATAACGTTCACAAGTATGAACAGCCGTACCAGTTTAAGTAGTGTGGGCGGTAAGCAAGTGGTCCAACTTTGGCCGGGTGGCTGAATCGGGTGACAGACAGACAAACAAACAGACAGACAGACCAAATTTTTCAGCGTTTAAGTTCCCCAAGAAAGACTATCGTCTTTAAAAGCGGGTAAGTTTGCACTGGGTCGCGCAAAGCTCAGGCACAGCAAAAATGTCGATCCTCAACTCTTACTGGCTGCTACTGCTAGGTACTAACCTGGTTGCTACTAGGTCTTACCTTGGTTTAACTACACATGTAGGAGGGTATTCTCGAGCGATCATTTTCGGAGGTACCTTCCCTTTCGCGACATTTCGCGTTACTAGCACTGGACGCGTCGGCGCCTAGCGACAGCGCTCCTGGCATGGCACAAACGCAGGCAGGCTAACCAAGTTTGGTGCAGTGCCAAGAACGCTGTCGCTTGCCGACGCCGAACGCGTTGGCGACATTTCGCGCGACTAGCGCTGGATGTGTCGGCGCCTACGAGCGAAAGCGTTCCTGGCATGCCACAAACGCAGGCAGGCTAACCAAGGTTGGCACAGTGCCAAGAACACTGTTGCTTGGCGACGCCGAACGCCTTGCAGGCTAGCCGCTCGATATCAATCGGCCAGCTTCTCTGTGTCTTGAGCTTTGCGCAGCCTAGTGCAAGCTTTCGCCTTTTTAACGCGATAGAAATAAGGGCCCCGTGTCGCAGAAAATCCGGCGTCGGCAACCGACGTCGGCGTGCGATGACGGCGGGTATCACTTCCAAACACAACTGAGTCGGGTGGCGATGAAAATCATCGCCAACCACGCAGGCCCTCCGAATATATTTAAGTACATGTATGTGCCACACCTTCTTATATGACATGCGGTATATGCGGGTTACATTACCACACCATTCTATCATTAATGTTGCTCATACCTTGTCTTGCATTCTTTGCAAAGCTATTCCTCGGAATTTTGAGAATGACAATCCACAAACAAATGTCACGAAACAAAACACCCACAGCGTGTGTCTTTTATGTTAAATATTCTCAGACTGAAATATTAAAAGTACGAAACAAAAACGGAAACCTGAAAATTATGAAATTTTTTGGCGCGGCTGTGCAATATCTCCGGGATCGCCCCACGCAAGAGGCCGCGTTTCTACCACAGAGCTCTCCTTCGTGCATAGCGTTCGCCGCCAGTGTTTCCCGGTAACCATTACGGTTGGTTAAGCAGCAGTTATCGGGAAGCGTGAGAAACGGTCAGGGATCTTTGAATGATATCGTGTTCCATTCTTAAAAGCGAAGCTTAAGCGTCCTCCAATTTTTTTTCTCCTGGCTCAGCGAGCCGCGGAGAGAAGAGAGGCGGGGATCGGAAAGCAGGCAGCTGACGCTGGAAGGCAGACAGCTGGAGACCGCGTGCATGCGCAGGCGGTCTCCTCCTCCTGCTCTGGGTTGCTATGGCCACGGCGCGGCAGTTTCCTGGCACGCACTTAAATGAGCACTAGCCCCTTCAATATCCCCCCATCTATCGCTCAAAAAAGATATAACCAATAACTTCATATCCCCCCGCGTTAAGGTAATCCCCCCCCCGATATAATGAATTAATTAATTATGGGGTTTGACGTGCCAAAACCACTTTCTTATTATGAGCCACGCCGAGTGGGAGGACTCCGGAAATTTGGACCACCTGGGGTTCTTTAACGAGCACCTGAATCTAAGTACACGGGTGTTTTCGCATTTCGCCCCCATTGCCCCCCCCCCCCCCCCCCGATATCGACATTCTGGATAAACCCCCGATTACGCTCCAAGGGGTTCATATGCCCTGCCAACGCAACTATCCCTTATGAACCCAACTATCCCCTCATGTCTTCCGAAGCATGCCGGCAACTTCCGCGCTTACAAAAATTGACAGTGTCGCCCCCCCCCCCCCCCCATTCACTCTATGTAATGGCGAGCCGCCGCCCACCCCTCCTCCCATTCGTTGCGGCTGCCCTGAATCCTTGCCTGGCAGTGCCTTCAATATGTTGACACTTTTTCGAATTGCCTTCACACTGGCTAGAAACAGATGGCTTAGAGACATGAAGTGCTAGCCTGGCACTCTCATTTTTTTACTTATCTACTTCTAACTAAACATCTTCACAATTACAAGGGCGTATAGCTTAGAGACATCAAGGGCTAGCGATCTTGAATATATCTAAACTATAGGTTGACTTCTAGCCTGCTCAAGCTGTACAAGCTAGCTAGTAGCCAACATTGTGCTTCCTGAGATGGGACACAATGCAGGGCACCTGGAAGTGAATTTCTTGACATAAATGGCGAGCTTACCGCAGATTAACAACTGCTGTACCAGAATAAAACCAGATTTTGCATTGTGTGATACAAATGATTTGCTTTATTTCGTCTTATGTACACCCTCCCTCAAAAGTTTTCGGAAGAGAAGCGAGTAAAATCTAAATTTCATCACCGCCTAGGCACAGGTCCTTCAACCGAAAGGTAGAGTTGATACTACTCCGTAATATCATCACATTCCTGTGGTGAAGCAGCGACAAAATTTACCTTATTGGCATTTTTCGTGTTCCGAAATATTCTGAGGGCGGCTCTACAAACCCGTGTTAACTTAGTTGTGTGAATGTTGACGATGCGCCATTACTTATGGCAGTTTTTAAATGCGTATGCATTTTCATGCCTACCCAATGAGGAAACCCGTCCATCCGTCACGAAAGGCGATCGCTTTCTAGATAGGGCCCGCAGCAGCAAGCGAATTCGCCTTCATGCTGCCTCTCACTTCAACGCGAATTAACCGCCGAGACCACAGCGCACACGAAGCTATCAGTACTCGGTGCATTATGTCCCCATCGCAGATCACTTTCAAAATAGGGTCTGCGAGTCTCGGTTCAACGCGAACGAAGTGGCGAGAACGCAGAGCACACGAAGCTATCAGCACTCGGCGCACTCTGTCCCCAGTGGCGCACCGACGGGGGGGGGGGATTCGGGGGTTGTAACCCCCCCCCCCCTGAGGCCGACTTAAAACCCCCTTTTGTTTCCTTACGCACTTGAGTACTGTAAATAAGATGTAAGACGCGCAATCGCCTGCACACTGGCAAAAAGCGCATTTTTTTGACAATTTCCTGTGAAGAAATCGAAATTAGTGCTGTTTAGATGGTATTGGCAAACTGTCAACCCCCCCCCTGGCAGAAATCCTGGGTGCGCTACTGTCTGTCCCCATTGCAGATCGCTTTGAAGATGTCGCCCGCACCATCGCAGCCGGAGTACGGTTGATCACGGTTCATAATGGTTCGACGCGAATAGATAAGGCGCTAAATTACGATAGTGGCCTATAGTGATCGGAACGTCATCAGCACACCAGTGGCACCGCCACATGCAGTAGTTTGCTTGCGTCATCAATTCCCCTTGCGCCGCCGTCCGCAACGCTGTGTTTTTATGCCAGTCGGATGAAGTTTCATAACATTGATAATGACACCTGGACGCGTGAAGATGAGCAAGTCGCGGATTGCGTACACATACTTAGACAACTCCCAGAGGAGCTTCTGCGTGAATTTTAACAGCGGAGCTGTTCTTAGTCGACCCTTCGCCGCCTGTCCGGCATCACGCAGGTCACGTGACCAGGAGAGGATGAGAGCGATGCTGGGGGAGGGTAGGTCACTTGACCGGCAGAGGAGGAGAGGCGTGCTGGGGGAGGAGGCGACCAATTAGAGGGCGCGCGCTGGGTGCGGAGAGGCGATAAGAGAAGGTGTTTCTGTGCGGCGCGCCCTTTCGCATAACGCGCAATGCTGCTGCCGACGCCGTCCGCGTTTCCCCGCGTCCGTGATGTCCGTGACCGCAGCCGACGCCTCTGGCGGCGGATCGGCAGGTTTCGACCAGAGAACTGAACACTCGTCGAGTAGCATCGGAAGTCGCTGCCTCTTATCGCCTCGCAACGTTTCAATATAGCTTTCTGTTGTAGATCTGTTTACTTGTGTTTGCGCAATTGCATCACGTGCAACACATACACATGTAACACTTGGTGTAACCAACACAGCTTCGCTGTTCGATCATCTTCACGGAGTGGAAGGGGCGTTGATTTTTTTACAGAATAATTAGAAGTGCAATATTGTAATACATCCTTTTGTTCATCGACCAGCCTGCCAGACTGCAATAGGAGCAGAGGCCTTTTGTCAGGCTATGCACCCTTTAGCCTCTGCTGTCGTTACTGTAAGCTTGATTGCTTGCTTCTTCACCGCGAGATCGAACTATAGGTGGCAGAAACGTCGGATAGGGGGTCGACGGCGCGCATTGAAATGTACGCGGCAGCGTTCCGCTGGAAACAATTTGGCCCGATTTTATGGCAATGAAACGCGCTGACTGCAGTGAGGTGATCTTATATTGCGCTCTAATGCCACATTTTCGAACGAAATGCGCACAATGTTTCTATTTACTTGTAAGTTGTGCAAACTGTCATTCAATAGGGAACTGGCACTAACCCACACAGTCTCTGTTTCGGCACTTTCACGGGGATTTTTGTGTATATTTCGCTTGTGTTCCGACTACTGTGTTAATATTTTTGCGTAATTTATTAATACCCCATGCTCTGCGAATCATGCTGTGGTTTAAAAACGTATGAATTCTTGTACAAAGAAGGAAAAGTAACAAGTTAATGCGCACCTTACATCTGCCTTTCTTATTATTATTTCTTTATTGGCTGTGAACTGCAAAAATTTAATGAATTCAATTAGGCACGCTAGACCACTGCGGCATTACGTTAGTATGATCATCAGGTTGTTTCAGACGAGATAATTTTTACCGCCCTTGCACGGTGTTACGCGCACGACAGCGATGCGACAAAGGTGTAATTACTTGAAGAGCTAAAATCATTGTGTAATTTTCTTTCAGTCAACAGTGGCCACTGCCTTACATCAAGCTACCAACCCCACAAGAGCGAAAGGAAATCATAATAGCTGCCTTTCAACTCGGTGTTATGATGTCATCAGTCTAGATACGGCCGTGTCGTACGTGAGCTTCGCAAAATTACATATTTGAGCTTCTCCTTTGCAGCAGCGAATCAAAGTACAAAAGCGCACGACTTAATTGTGAGGCAACATTAATTCACCGAAGTGACATGAGAACCACGACATATTAAAAGAAGATATCTGATCGCGTAACCACTAAGCGAGAGTCATGCGATTATCGCAATAATAATATTGCAGTTATCGTAATATAAAGTGCATGACGCAACATGATAGCAATGCACGCTTACGACTCTTTTATATGCTGGTGAGTGATGTTAACAGCACCCCCGTTAATGTTTCGTGATATTACGGAACTTTATTACGATACCAATTATATGGACACTCCAAGCGGATTCTGCCGTCGTCGTTGCCGTGAGGTTCCGTATAAAGTCCAAGGACGATAAAATCGTCGTCGCGCGCCGTTTTCTGTATGTGCGAGTGAACGCGAACGCACAGCGGAGAGCAAACGGGATCTCTTCCGTCGCGCGAAAGGCCGTGAGGGGATGGGATGGAGGGAGGGGGGGCCGACGTTGTGCTGCGGCACCAACTGCGTATCTTGCGACTGGGCGTAAGGGGAACTAGCGACTCAATGTCGCACGCGAAAGGAGGAAAGCGGGAAGGCAGCGCGGTAGGGAGGGAGTGCGGCTTCCACTCTGCCAGCAACTGCGTACTTGTACATTGCGCGGCTGCGGGCGGTCGCGCGCATCATATCTTGAAAGTTATCTGCACACGGCTCCTACCTTTGTGTGCTTTCTCCACCTGGTGCTCACTTGGTGTCTTTTTTTGTCTTCCTTTGTCCGTTTCTAGCGCAGTTAAAATCTTTCCAATATTTCACCGCTTTTTCCGTTGAAGCTATAGATCGCACGAACCTTCGCTCGCTGCTGCAGCCGCGCTTGCTCACGCAGTCTTGAAAGCGGTTGCTTGCGGTCATCTATTCCTGTTTGCTTGCGCGCGCTGACACCATGGTTGTTAATTCAGTAAGTAAGCGAATGTGTCAATGAGAGGCCACGCTGGGCGCCGAGGAGGGCCTCAATAATTCTGCATAGCTCAATACGGAGCTAGTACAAATCCGTAATCCGTATAGCTTTCTGTTCGCATAGCCCTGACGCTACCCCTCTTTCAGTTCCCTCGTACACGCCATCGTTCGCCAGGAACTTGAAAACACTACCTAATTTGCTATTGCAATTGATGCTTCGCCTTTCGGGCGAAACTGCGACTTTTTGGAGTGATGAACACACTGTGACAAGTCACTAAAACGCGGCAGTTACGTCTCACTGCAACCGCTTCGTTTTTAAAACACGGTAAAATGTTTTATGTGATGTTCTCGCACCACGAAGCAATAATAAAATTGATATGATTGTGGCGAGCGGAGGGCGCGACAATCACACGTCGCGCACTCGACACGGGCATTCACGGCTCTTATTACAGCGCAAAGTTATTACGACAGCTCAGCGCTAAATGCTTTTGTAAACCATCAAAAAATGCACACGAGCATTTACGACTGTGCTACAACCATTCTAGCTATTCACGCCGTACATGCACATGTAAGCATGTAGTGGCTAGCAGACGACGCGCGGCGCCATCCACACTATCTGTGGTTCAGCCAATGCCCGCCACGCGGCGACTCTGGTTGATCTCGCGGCGTACCCACTACAGGGAAGATTGGCCAAGAAGCCGGCGGCTAACCTAGTTCTGTGGTTAACCATTAAACGGGTGGGGCGGGGGGAGAAAACTTGAGGGAAAAAGTACATGCGAGGGAACCGAAACAAACCAATGTTAGTATAGGCAGGACAAATAAACTTCAGCTTCGTATACCTCTACGCGCCGCGTCTGTACCGTCTGCACCGCAACGAGGGGCACGCTTGGAGAAATGCTCATGCGCATTTTACGCTTCATTCGATTCAGTTTCAGTTCTGTGCTCGTGCATAGTCGCCTCTTGCACGAACCCTGCACTGTACTTATTCCGCTAGTGCTGGGAATGATGCGAACTCCTGCGCGCGAAGCCTGTGAAACGTCATAAGGTGAGGTGCAGCGCCTTATGAACTAGTTTAGGAAGTGCAGGCGAATCGAATGCATCTATAGCTTTCATAGTATTTTTCCTCTGAATTATTGAGGCCCAACTTTACCGCTCCCACCCTTACAGGGTGCAGCCCTTACACAAGGATTTGTGGCATTCAGAAATAACAAAATTTCGATGTTACGAAGCACCATTTTTCTCGACGTCGTTATATCTAGGTTTAACTTACCTCGTGAGAGGCCCCTAAATCTTATTAGCAGCCCTTCTCTGCATACAATTTGTCAGCCAAGCTGCCAAACAGACAAAATGTTGCTCTTATGGCTGTACACATATTACGTATTGCATTGACTGCACAGAACTACAGCAATTTTTTCAGCTTTGACAATGATTAGGTAGGCTGTCATGCACAAAAACAAAACACCAACAAACCCGCAAAACACAGATTCTGATCAATATATTAATTAAAAATACAGGTTGTCCCAGCTAACAATATCCAAGCCATAAAATAAAAGCTATGATATGAGACATAGAGTCAACGGTGTTCGATCATCAGTCTTCTTCAACCGTAAAGATAATTTTAACGCGATAGCGTTTAGGGCCCCGTGTCGCAGAAAATCCGGCGTCGGCAACCGGCGAGTGATCGCGGGTGGCGGAGAAAATCATCCAACCATATCGACCCTCCATGTGGTGCAAGGTTTTGGTGAACAAAAATTGAATTTCTCAGTGAAATCCGTCAGAAAAATGGTGAAGTACGACTTTACCAATCGGCGTCAGATTCGCCGTCGGATTGTTTACCAATCGGCATCAGATTGTAATGTGAATGTACGAGAAAACCTAATTCTGCTACGAGGAAACTCGAACATTTATACCAGACCTGCGCGCATCGGGGCAATAGCAAACAATTAATAAGATAATAAAAAAGGTGCCAGGGTCTTCACATTTTAATATAAGACCACTTATATTGCCCCTGGAAAAACGTCTTTAAAGCAATTCATCTCAGCTTAAAAGTGAAGCCGACTTTAAGGGGATCGATGTAAGCTTGGTCTTTGTAAGCTGGCTTTCCCACGTTCAGTGTTGGAGTGAATGAAGCCTACTTGCCGTATGCGAACGATGTGACGCGAACGGGTCCCGATAACGCTATCGCGTTCTAGTCTTAAAGGTGAAGCTTACGCATCCTCCAAGTTTTTGTGTATTTTTGGATAATTGGATAAAATCATTTAGACTACTTTTTAATTTTTGTTTAATGAAGGGCATGACTTTCCATGGCAAAGCTGTTACTGAGTCCTTAAATTTCCCATTCAGTCATTTTCAGCATCCTATGGCATGTGTAATAATTTTTATGCGTTGCCATTCAGAATGGCCAGGCGCTGTAGTACGTTTCAAAGGAAAGACCCTATTACATCATCGTGCTAGAAATTGCGAAGCTTCTCGAGGGTGCCCAATGAAGAGACCACATCATCATATTTCAATTGTTGTCTGGTCACTGTGGCATGGTTGGCAATGAACTTGCTGACAGTTATACAAAAATTATTGGGAAGGCGGATGGGAATTGATGACCCAACACCGCTGGTCCCATAACTGTGTAGCATTTCATGTCAGTGCTTTTTTAAAGCTTGGTTGGCTAACGTTAGGTGGGACCAGAGCTGTGACATGGGACACCCCGTATCATCATCAGCCAATATTCTATGTCCACTGCAGGACGAAGGCCTCCTCCTGCGATCTCCAATTACCCCTGTCTTGCGCTAGCGTATTCCAACTTGCGCCGGTCTACACAGAGCTGGTCTACTCAGCTCTTTGAGTAGACCAGTTCATTAACCAGAATTCTGCTATCTGCCACAGGCAATCTTTAAAACAAATTGAAAGTGTTCGCTGAAACACCCTGTATACAGCTCTGCTGGTCATACAGCTTCACAGAGTGGAATGGCACTAAATTTTTTTCTCTATAGATGTAACACAAAATAACACATACCCTTCATCGGCAAGCCCTGCACCGTGGTTATTTTCCCTGCATGCAGAGAAGATGTCAAAGAGAAAGAAGCGCCAAAGCAGCTCGTGAAGTGAGTGCGCGCGTACTAGTCGAAACCCGCCAGCAAGAGCGTCCAACCGCCGTCTCCGTCCTCCTGGGCCATCGACACCTGACGAATTCCCTCTCAAAAACGGTAAGTGCTTCGACTCTCGTTGCGACAAGTAGTGTACGCCCTCGCGTTGTGCCTTCGGCGGCGTCAAGCCGCACAACATCGACGGTACGCGATTGGCAAATCCCTTAATCAACGGGCGCTGTTAGGTAGAGCCCGATCGCATATGCCTTAGGGCAGGTCAACGCGGCTCTATCTAACAGTACCCGTGTCTCAACTAAGATGTCCGCGCGTATACCATTCCATAAATCGTGGCTCCAAGGACAATCTGTAATCGAATCCCTTCGAGCGCTTTCTCGCGGTTTTCGTTACGGGCGAACGTCGGGCCTTGTGTGCGGCCCGAACTAACGCTTCCATAGTGAGCCGCAGTTAGCCCTTCTACTTACCCAATTTCTCTAACAGGCATCGAACGATCATTTAAGTAATTTTGATTTGATTGTAGTTCCTCGTGATTTGACCAAAACGGGAACAGGCTAAGGATTGAGTGCAGGCTCTGCTCATAAAACCGAACCGCGGCTCCGCGCTCCAAAACAATGTTCCCCGAGACTTCTACAGCTGCTGGAATATGTCTTTGCAATAGTCAGTAAATTGAGCGGCAGGAGTGGGACTTTTGTTGGTCTTCTTTGTACGGCGTCACCTTGGAAAAAGTGCCGCAGAAGAAAACGAAACATAATACTATTGTTTTGCCTTTTCGTGTGTGTGTCATGTCATCCAATGTGAGAGATAAGGCTTCGCAACTACGTTAGAAGGGGTGTGCTTAATTCAGAGCGCAACTATAAACCGCGCTTTCTGTTTGCGCTTGACATTCTGTATGGTTCCGATTTCTCTGAGAAGCGGCAACTCGCGGTTCGGGATGAACGAGCACAAACCTCGAGAGAACTGTAACCGTCATCGCGAGGTGACCTTTGTGTCCACTCTTTTCATCAAGTTCACCTTAAAAAAAAGTCGACTTGCGGCGGTTACTTCGGCATATTTCGTTGTTTCCTCAATTCAATTACTGCGAACATCAGTTTAACGGGATTATCTTGCGACTCTTAACTTTTTCAGTCCGCTTCATTTCGAGCACGACATTATTCTTGGCGTTTTTCAAATACACTATAAAAAGGCTTACTCCCTTTGGGGCGCATCTTGCCTCCAAACAGTAATTGGCATCTATCTTGCTTGATCTTCCTTCTTGATCTTCCTTTTTCGAAAATTCTGCGCTCGCTACTTTCCTGTCAAGAGTCATGCTGATAACGCGCATGGTATTTGTGACCGTGAAGTGCAGGGCGAGCAGGCTTCAAGAATAGAATAGTGCGCAAGATATATAAGAGGGTTATTGTTCGGGGACACGGTACACTCGAAAGACTACAAAGTTGTTGTTTTTTTCTTTGAAGCCTGGAGCACCGTAACCACTCTACGATGGCTTATTTTCCAGCTTCTGCCTTTTCGCTCTCAGTTAGTCGATGTGAAGGCTTTCCCTGGGGTTATAAATTCTGGACATTTTCACATTATATAGCCGTAATTTCGAAATCGCTAACTTCGCAGCTCTAATCGGCCAGCAGGGCCGTACGGCCTCTCTGATTGGCTCAAAACTCCACCATTGAGAATCTGCCAAATGTCGGATTTGAGTGTCAACGGAATAGCTCCCCTGTTGCCGCTTATCTATCCTCTGGTTGGATTACAAGCGTCTTCTCCGTCGCGGCATAACTGTACCGATAGCGATAGCCGACGCGAAGTATGTTCCAACTCTGGTTTTTCATAAACCGCGCCGAAACCCTTGGTTTCCTAATTTGCGCGTTATTCAGTGCAGCCATGGAAATCTGCTATATTACAAACGGTGATCGCAGTAGAAGTTAGACATGGAGTTGTGGTTAGAGCGTGTAGCTAAGATGCATAAACGCTGCCGCTATTTCCCGCATATCCACGCAACCTCTGTAGGAGAATCGGTCGACATCCTTGTGAACGGGGAGACATACTCAGCCCATTCTCTAATTCATAACTGCTTTTCACGGTAAAAACATAAAAAAATAAAAAACGAAACGAGGCAAACAACACGATCGCACCCATTGTGTCCCCTATTTTCTCGCAACAAAGTATAGTTGATAACCACACAGCTCTTACAAGTACGCGAATGTGTCATCTTACGAGCGAATGCCAACCAGCTTTCAATCCATTGTGCTTGTGCATAAGGTGGTGCATTATCGACTTGACACCCCGCTCATTACTCTGATTAGCCGAACGCACTTACAGGTTATAGCAAACTGATGGGCTGATGAAGCGTCGTGCCTCTGTCTTGTCCTTCTTGTGTACTGTAGTTGCGCTATACATTGCACATACCGATTCGCAGCTTTGTCAGCTCTAATCAGACTGTCTCCTAACCCTCAGTACTTTCAGTACTGAGGGTCTCTTTCTTTTTCTTTTCTGTGCCAGCGCTTACGCCTTTGGGTTCCGATGGAGAACAAACCGGAACCTGCGCTGGAAAAAGCCGCCCCGTCGACCATGCGAAGCTCCATGCCGTTGCTCAGCCTTCCCTGCACGCGGAGCGAAGAGAATCCCATCTGCATGTTGGTGCGCAGGCTCGGCTCGTACAACGAAGCCCTGTGGTACGCGGGACTCGAGCTCAAGGAAGAAAATGGCAAAGGTCTGGGCGAGCTCACACTCGGTGTTGTCGCAGATAGCCAGCACGAGCTGTCATGGAAATCTGCGGCCATCGAGAGCGAGACCATCGCGGTCAGCTTGCTTGCCAGCCTGCTGTCGCTCCACAGATGTATAGTTGCCATCGATCTCAACCACGTCATAGCGAAACGGCCATTCCTGCTCAACTGGCTACAGTACGGGTGCGGTGTCAGGAGCCTGACAATCCAAGCAAGCCCGCACTTCGACGAGACCGTGATGAAGACCCTGGTGAACGTCCTGAACCCCCTGGACCAGCAAATGACACCGCTTTTCGAGCAGTACCACACCTACTCTGTGCGGAGGCCCACGCTCGTAGTGCCACCGCGACAAAATGCCCGTGCCACACTGACCACCTTGGACGTTGCGGCCCTGAACATGAATGGTCCACGCGCCAGACAATTCATCATCATGCTCCGTGACAACAGGACCATCACCGAACTGGCAGTGGGAGCCTGCGCGTTCACCTATGGTTACATTGACCTTGCCGCCGGATTCAGGAACTACTTGGTGCGGAAAGACTCGGTGCTTAAGAAGCTCACCATCAGAATGGGCGATGTCAGCAAGCAAGCGCTGCGGTCACTGGTGAACGCCGTCGCCATCATGACCAGCCTGGAGGAGCTGGTCGCCGACGTCGACCTCTACAACGTTCAGGACAAGTCGGTCTTCGCCGAGATCGTGGCTCGGAACAAGACCTTGCGCGCATTGAGCATCATCTGGCCCCGGTCTTGTATCGTGAAAAGCATTCTGCACAACTTACAGCACCCCGTGGGCAACGCCGGCACGAGGATCGTGCCCTGGCTCTTGGCGCTACCCAGAAACACGTCGCTGTCGTCGCTCACCATTGACCTCCTCGGCTTCACCGAGTACGAGTGCTTTGCATTCTTCCGAGCTCTCGCGTACAACACTTCACTGAGGAGGGTCACAGTGAGGCACCTTCCTGCACGAGGTGCCCTCAAGCATATCTGCCGCACGATCAGAGATTCCTGCATGGCTGAGAAAGTGGTCATCAAAGACATCCGCGTGACCTACGACAACATCGCCGTGCTTCCAGAATGCCCGGAGGTCACGTCGGTGACCGTCAGCTCTCTCCACCTGTTCGAATGGGACCACTTCTACAGGGCCTTCACAGACGTCCTGGTAGCCTGCCGCACACTACAGAAGCTGCACGTGTGCGTGCACTCCTATTTCTTCGACCACGACCTCCAGACAGCGATGGCCGCCTACATCGCCGGTGCGACCGCCCTCCGACACTTCGAACTCCACGTCTACGTAGACGCGCACGAGCGGGAGATGGAAGATGTATACGTTTCCGAGGCCCCCGACAGCCCGCTTGTGAACGCTCTTTCGGTGCACCCAAGCCTTGTCAAAATAGCGGTGAGGGAACTGCGCCTGAACGAGCGCGACTCTCGGTCGCTCGCGGAGGCATCTCTCGGCAGCACGAGCATCACTGAAGTGACGTTCGCGGCGCTAGGAACCAGAGGCAATGAGGCCTTCCTGCGCTTTGTCATGCCGCGCATCGAGAGAAACTACCACCTGCTGCGGCTGAGCCTTCCCGCATGCGAAGATCGCCACAGCGAGCTCGCATTCATCCGAAATATCACGAGGCGCAACTACAGCCTGATAACGAGGGCGGCCCGTTTCGTGATGGGCGAGCAGGACGCCTACTGCGCACGCGCCATCGAGCTGGTGTCGGGCCACGCTGCGCTCGTAGACATGGTTTGCGAAAGGGCGGCCGTCGAAGCCGGCGAAGCGGCGGCGATGATCAGACGAGCGCTGGGCCTGCCGTGCCTGACGAGCTTGAGCGGGTTCATGAAGCTGGCCGGGGTTGTCAAGCACCGCGTCCAGTGCGTCGCCGGACGGGGCCGCACGCTGGACCAACTGCACGAGGACTGCTGGCTACACATCAGGAAGTATCTGAGGGTGGTAGACATCGTGCACAGAAGGCGGTGAGCAAGGCGAGGAAAAAGGCTCGGACTAAAAGAGGTGCCGGGCCAAGTTGTTGCCCTTTTATATTGCCGGGACCTACAGCATGGAGCCTATTTCTATACTATAGGGTCCGGCAGTGTTGCAAACCATAAGGCACAAATCAACACGTGCTGCTTTGTTCAAAAGCTTTGATTCTTGTTAAATAAATGAACGTTGCGGCTAAGCGTCTTTGTGCAACGTGCAAGTGCGTATGTAGCCGTAAACACCGACGTGCGACCGCCAGTCATGTGCGGTGTAGTTGAGGAATTGAAGAGTCGGGCCCATTCCGGCGCTTTACATTGCTATTTTTGTGGCGTGGTCGCACGGTACCAGCGCTGCTGTTGACCCGGCTTTGTACCTTCGGTCATCGCCAAGCTCCATGTGCAGCTTGTCGCTTGCAACGTAGGCCTGCAGCTAGTGCACGGGCATGCAAGCAACAACGATATGCTTTTAAATTCGCGTTTAAAGCTCACAGGTGCTTCCGGAATTTGTACAGCACCTGACCGGCTACTGACTCAAAAGGACAGGGAACCGGAATGGTACGATGAAAGGATAAAAACGCAAGGTATAAATTTCAAAAGAAAATAGAAGACAGTCGAGGTCTATAGTCATCCACGTCTGGTTAGAAAGTCATCTGCGTGTGATCGTTCAAAAGATCACACACCTTAGTTTCTGCTTTTCTTTGTTTCATTTGCCGAGATTGACGTCTATACAATGAATTCGTTTTTGTCTTCGCCTCTGAATTTTTGCCAATACAGCCCTACACCCCCCCTCAATGGGTATGCACCATTTAAGCTTATTATCACCATCATCATTGTCAAAGTCCTCCCCGATGGCCGTGCCTTAGGATGGTTGCTTGTCTTAGGTGAAAGAAGAAATGAAACAAGATGTAGAAGCCTGCTTCTGCAGTCTCCCGGGTCAAATTGATTCAGGCCTGGGTGCTCAAAATATCAGGCGCATACTGACATGGAAAGTCGTATACAACTTGCACGGCGCCAAGGCCAGTATGCAGCATTGCACAGTTACGCTTGATATCACCAAGACATACGATAGCGTTGAACACGGGATATTGGTAAGCCGGCTGAGAGAACTTAAGTTCCCCAAATATATACAGGCTTGGATTACGCAATATTTAAGTGGCAGAGAACTGTATTGCCTTCAAAACGGCTTTTCTTCAAGTACACATAAGCAGACAAGAGGAGTTCCACAGGGGTGGCAATGTTATCTCCAGTATTATTAAATTGCGGAGCTCCATCTCATCTCAAGAGGACGTGGATAGTTACGTGTATGCGGACGACATAGCATTCTTCTCCCCCCCCCCCCCCATCGGCAGAGGACATTCACACACTTTACGAAAACATGCAAAAGTATTTCTCTGGTCTAAAAAAGGTTCTAAATTCAATTCGTCTGGCTCTAAACGTGGACAATTGCTCATTGCTTGTATTTCCTCTGAAGGACTGAGTGCATATATCTCTGTCGTACCAGCTCGCTATCATTCCACAAGTCATCATCATCAGTCTATATTTATGTCCACTGCTGGAGGAAGGCCTCTCTCTGCGATCTCCAATTACCCCTGTCTTGCGCTAGCTGATTCCAACTTGCACCTGCAAATTTCCTAACTTCATCACCCCACCTAGTTTTCTGCCGTCCTCGACTGCGCTTCCTTTCTTTTGGTATCCATTCTGTAACTCTAATGGTCCACCGGTTATCCATCCTACGCATTACATGGCCTGCCTAGCTCCGTTTTTTGATCCTAAAGTCAACCAGAATATCGGTTACCCACCGTTTGCTCTCTGATCCACACCGCTCTCTTCCTGGATCTTAACGTTAGGCCTAACATATTTCGTTCAATCGCTCTTTGTGTGGTCCTTAACTTATTCTCGAGCTGCTTTGTTAACCTCCAAGTTTCTGCTGTTTATTATGCTCTAGGGCACCTGCCTATAATCTTAATTCGCCCTCCTGTTCTTTTAGAAAAGCACGCATTACGACTATGTTTAGGGCTACCTAAATTTGTAGCTAATTATATTTTATATATAGAAGCAAGAATTTCTTCTCTGGTAACTCGGTTTCATGTACTTACCGTACAAACATTTTTAAGGGCGTGCAAATCACCAATAAGACGTTGCCAAGGATTGTTAATTTCGGAGCCTAGTATTTTTTCAATGCACATTGGCCTCGATTTCATACACCTCAAGTTATTTTCGCACAATGTCTTCTCGATCTCCTGAACGTTAGAATCAGAGAGGTAAAGCCCATTGGCGACGGGGAAAGTTCTCATCACATACAATATACGATACTTTTCCAAGTAAGGCAAAGCACCTCCCTTACGTAATGGTAAATGCCTGTCTACATGGGTATTTAATAAAATCACAAACAAATGTGGTCATAGCCACTGATGCCACGCAGAGTGAAGAAAAATGTGGTGTTGGTATATTCAGCCCTGTTCTCGAGTGGTCATTTTTCCTGCGGCTTTCAGACTTTGTACCAATCTTCATGCAGAATCTTTAGCGGTAATACTGGCACTTCGTAAATTAAGCCCGTCAATAGATTCTTGTAACTGATTATATTTCCTTGCATACTTCACTCACGGCACCTAATGAATCTCAGGTGTTGCGAGTGTTTAAACATTAGCACCTCAACGCTTGACCAATATCCGTTTAGTCTGGGTACTTGGGCATAAAGGCCTATTTTTAAATGAAACGACAGATGCATTGGCGAAGGCGTCAATAGGTGGCCCAGCAATTCAACTCCTCCCTACATCACCCTTGATCATAGCTGCAAGATTTCGGAGGCAAATGATGCTGCGAGAATTCTCTGTGCCATCTATAACAAATTCCGCGTATTTTAAACACTTATTATACCCTTGGAAACTAATCGGTCAATAGAGAAAAATTGAAGTCACTATTAGTAGGCGCCGCTGTCGCATATCTTCTTTAAATATCTATTTACACAAAGTTGGTTTGGCACCCTCGTCGATTCGTCATATGTGTAGAGGGAATGAGACCATAGAAATTTTTTTTTCTTGTCGACGATTCATTAGCCTAAGAAAACGAACCCAAAAAACAACACTTTGCCTACTTGGATTAGGTTTAACTGTTCTAAATTTCCTATCTTTTGGTGCCTCCACACTTTGGCACAGCGACGGGACGGTTGGCGCTGCCTTCCAAGAGTTTTTTTTAGGTTTCACGAGATTGAAACTCTCCAATAGAAACTTTTAAATAAGCATTTCTTGGCGAACATTTGCTACTTTGACAGTATCTACCCATCTATGTATGTATCTATCTATCTATCTATCTATCTATCTATCTATCTACCTACCTACCTATCTATCTATCTATCTATCTAGCCGCCTACGTGTTCGTGCTCTCATGGTCGTTTCGTTAACTTGGTATGTACCAAAATTAGCATACTATAACAAGAGTATATGTCGAACATAAATAATATGTCATGGCATTCATGTCATGAGATGCGTGTCATGGAGGTCATGAAGGAGCCGCCCACGTCTTGGTGCTCTCATGGTCGTTTCGTTAATTTGGTAGGCACACTGTTTCGCATAACATCGATTCCCACGGGGCGCGGGATCTGCCGGCTTTTTTAAGCCTCCTTTTCTTTGACCCAAACGTGTTTTGAATTGTTTTATTTTTATGGTTATGGTAAAATTTTCATATTTCCAAAATTATGCAGGCTTGAATCTCCATATTTCATTTCTAACTTAGCCAGTATAAAATGTCGCACTCTATAGGACATTTTACTTCGACCAACCGGGTTCTTGGAAAATCCCCCAGAGTCGGTACGCGCCAGTGTATCCCAAGGATCTAAATCTGCATCCCGGATCATCATAAAATGACACGTGTCGAATTGAGAGAGTTTGCGACTGCAAACAGAAATCCGAATAGCCATGTAAACAAACAATGCAGTGAAGAAAGAGGTATAGGTGATGATGATGAATAATCATTTATTGGGCCCAAAATATATTGGTGGTGCCCACAGGCACCAGACGGGGTGGTTCTCTAGTTACGGTACCCATATGTTCCCAGCAGCTCCTGGCCCCTGTCCGTCAGTGCGAGCTGAATCGGTAGGGCGGGGCTGGATAACAAGGTTTCCCATCGCTCAAGGGGTTGGGGATTGGGGGTGTTGGCGGGAAGGGGAGAAGGGGGGGTCTTGAGTTCTGTGAACTCGGCCAAGATGTGCGGCAGGGTGCCCTTTTCCCTTTTGAAAAAGGACAATGCGTATCATGTTCCGCGGGGTACATGCGGTTCATCAGTACGGGATGCGCCAGCGATCCCGCCTGCGCTCGACGCAGGATGGTCTGTTGTGGCCTGGTGAGTTTGGGGTGCGGTTCTGGCTGTTTGCACCCTTTCTCTCGGTACATCCGGGTAATGTCCCGAAAGCTGGTAATAGGGTGCGGTAGCTCTTCCGGCTCGTGTACTACCCGGATTGACATTTCTCGGGCATGGTAGTCGGCGATGGTGTTGCCTGCTACCTGCGAGTGAGACGGGACCCACACGAGCTCTATGGCTCTTCCCGGAGGCTTGCACTTGGATAGAATGGCTCGGGCCGCGGAGGAGATTACCCCCCTACGGAAGCTTCCGTAGGCTGTCTTTGAGTCGGTGACCACGGTTTCCACGCTCGGCTGTGCGAGTGCGAGGGCCACGGTCGCTTCTTCGGCAACTGCGGGGTCTGTTGTCTTCAGGGACGCGCTGACGATCAGCCTGTCTTTTGACGTAACCACCACCGCTGCTCGGTCACTGTGTTTTCGGAGCGAGGCGTCCTGGGGTTCTCTTCCAGCTTCCGGGCCATGGCTTTAGCCCGCGCGGTGCGCCTCTCGTCGTCCTTGCTTGGCGTCATGTTCCGAGGAAGAGGTTTGGTGTGAATGATTATCTTCCAATCTTCCGGAAGGGCCGCCTTGAGGGGTACTGGCTAGATCTGCCATCCTATCTTGCGTAGGACGGCTCGTCCGTGTTCCGTGTGACTGAGCCGGATTCTCTGATTAGAGACTTGGGCTTCGGTGAGCTCCTCCACCGTGTTGTGGGCGCCCATGTCTAGCAGTCTTTGCGTGGACGAGTATATAGGCATGCGAAGCGGGCGTATGCGGCTTAAGTCACCATGAGGGCTACAAAAGGATGAAGAGCAAGCTATTAAAAACCTAGAAACTGGTTCCGCCAAGATGCACTGTCACTTTATCACATGCACTGTCAATCATTATCCAGAGACCAACAATAGTGCATTAAGTAAAAACTGTGGCGCGAAGTGGCGAATTGTGCAGTCGAAGGTCCAAGCCAAACCTGCGGAAAAAAAAGTTCGTTTCTGCCAACGGTTCCTGTATCAGCGACATGTCAGCATTCGCAAGCCGCCCCAGGAAACAGGAACTGATCCGCCTTGAACCAGTTCACGAAGTGCAGGACCAACTGAACAGTCTTGAAGCATTCTTGCTGCACGCTGGGTGTCTTAACTGCGGGGTTGAATGCAGCTCGTAGAACGTGATTGGCGTATTCAACGTGGTTCACTTAGTAATAACAATAGGAGATATCCAAAATCCATAGAGACCTGGCAACGCTGGTCGCGTCCGCCATCTCCTCGGAGGCGTAGTTGAAAACATGGAGGTACCAGCCTAGGCAAGCGAACTACCCGCAAAGCCTCGCTTTTTCCCTCGTAGTACCGGCCCAACACGTGACCATTGAAACACAGCGTATTGGCCGAGAACGTTTACTTCCCGGTAGTTCTTATCCGACGCGCACTTCATCGGCTGCTCTGCCGTAGCTCTGCCTACAGAGCGGCAGCACTAAAACCTGCCATAATATGCTCTGACGTCACGACCATGCATCAAAGGATATGTCCTGAACCACCCCCCCCCCCCCGCCCCTGACCTTTTGTGTGAGCAGCGCCAGCGTACAGCACGTGACACATTCATCAAGCCAACACCACCTAGATGGCACAGGCCTACGCACTCCGATCTATGACGTCATGCTACCTGGTCCGAAATTTCCATTGCCAAGGCTGCCGTGATGAAAGCGGTTACGTCAAAATTACTGTTGCTTACGCGGGAGCATCCCCATTACATTTTATGGCAGTCGGCCCATGTAGCATGACGTCATGAATCGGACTGCGTAGGCGTTGTGCTATCTAGGTGGTGTTGATCAACCCCTTGTTGCCAGCTCTTGCTGTTATTTTGCTCTGGAGAGAAAAGACAGGCTTGATGATTATTGGAGGGTACCTGCCAGCAACTCAAAAAGTAACTCAGCGTGATATAAAAGACAGACACAAGGAAGGGAGAAACAAAGACAAGCGCTTGTCTTTGTTTCTCCCTTTCTTGTGTCTGGAAAACCAACTAGCGCTGCAATTATCTATTCTAAAAAACTCGCCGTAAAGAAACCTCGCACAGATGTCGGACTAGGCTGAAATGCTATACTGTTCGACGTCGAACACATTAAGCATTGGCATTGTACAATCGAAGCGCACACAGCGGGCCTGCATACTGTAACTATAAAACGTTTCTTTTTTGCTTTTATATCCAGCGTAAACTTACATAGAGCTGCATTTGTGCTGCCTCTGTAAGCCTCCGGAAATCAGTCACATCGGGACAAGTGCAAAAGTAAAGTGGAATGCTTGAATGCCAACGCTTTTTGTTTAAAACTGAAATTTGTCGTTAAAACGCACACTGTGGCGCGAATAAATTTATTATTGATGCAATAATAGTCTCTCTCTCAAAGTGTATATGTTTTAAGCGGATCTATTCACACATATTTAAGATTTCTTGACGCGTTAAGTGTTATTTCATGTATAACTGGTTACTTGTTCTTCACTGCTAGTATCATGTTAGTTAACTCTTATGTGATAACATGCATTTTTGTTCCTAAACTCAGCTTCCTGTTTAAATTGCCATCCTTGGGCAATTGTTTTCTTTTTATTTTCCTTTTTTTCAATTAACCGTTCTGCCTAGATGCCTACTGATATACATGTATACTGTATCGCCCAACTGCCACGCTCTCAAATGAGAGTAGCCGTATAGTAAATAAAATAAAAAGCGTCAAATGGCCCATTTAGCGAGAAAGCCGGTGGCGTCTGTAGCAGCGAAAAAACGGCACCTAACCGTCGCATCCCATTGGCTGCGGCGCCACGTCACGATGACGTTTGCTCGCGCTTGTTGGCCCGGGCAGCTCGTACCGCTATGGAGTCTGAAGTATCTACATGGTCGGCGGCCGCAACCTCGGCAGCATAGCGAAACGTGGCCTTCCACGCCAGTACAGCGCAGACGAAGTAAGGGAGCGAAAGGACGCAGCACAACGAGCGAAGAGGCCGGCAGCGAAATCAACCATCTTCGTCAACTCTACCAATATACACGGCGCGTGGAACGAGCATTAAAGCAAACATTACTCGCTGCGCCAAACTGGAAGGACCGCTCAGCGGCGCTCAATTGGACAGTAATACTTTTGCATTCACATTCGCATTCTAGGTGCTTAGGTGTCCTCGGAATTTTTGTTGTTGTTATTATTATTATTACTATTATTATTATTATTATTATTATTATTATTATTATTATTATTATTATTATTATTATTATTATTATTATTGCTGTTGTTGTTGTTGTTGTTGTTGTTGTTGTTGTTGTTGTTGTTGTTGTTGTTGTTGTTGTTGTTGTTGTTGTTGTTGTTGTTGTTGTTGTTGTTGTTGTTGTTGTAATAATCTGTGCAGTCATCATCATCAATCAACATTTCAAACTCAGATCCCCTTCCTTGAAAAAAAGAAAATAAAAACTGGATCCGCGCCTGGTAACGATCACGTGTTGGCTAATACGTTTTGGCGTCAATCATGTTTCCGCGATGCTCTTTCCTAACTTTTGCTTCCTCCATGGTTGCAAAGGATGTTGATAGGTATTGGCGATTGTTAAACTGCGTGTGCTCGCACAAGTCTCGTCCTCATTCACTCCGGAAATCTGTGGACTTTTGCTTCGCGAGGTCTGCCTTTCCCTAGGTGCTTCTACGGAGGAGGACGCGTTTTGCCCCGTTTGTCCCCCAGCCGAGCAGCACTGCGGGACCGCGGATAAATTTACTCCGTAATAAGTTCGCCCTCCGCGTTTCGTGACGCCGCGCTAGAGCATTGCGCTCGTAAATGAGAAGTCCTCGGTTCGACTCGCGTATTTGGTAGACTTATCTTTTTCTTTTTCGTTGAAATATTTCGTTGCATTATTGTATAATTTTCCTCCTTTCGACTGCATGCAGTACATGTTCGTTTTCCCTATGCTTCCCCACCAGGCCTGACGCGGAAGGTTCCTGTCAAGGAGTACTACAAGTTACATGGGTCCGCTGTGCGTATGCTGAGAAGTCCAGCCATGAACACGAATTTCAGTATACCTACAATTGGATATTTTACAATAAAACGAATTCGCAGTAACAACGTGCCATCATTCATTGGTCGGCGGCCGCTCGGTATCTACTTAACCTGATGCCTGCAGCTGTCCCCACAAGCACCTTCTATGAATGAATGAATGAATGAATGAATGAATGAATGAATGAATGAATGAATGAATGATCACTTATCCGCGAACGCACAACTCCCCCCAGCGGAAAGGATGGGCGCACGTATGCAACAAACCAAGCTTTAAACTTCTGTGCAAACCTCGGCGGCGAAAAGAAAAGCTGGCAGACTCAGACGACTGTTTGATTCCCTTAACTTAATTGCTCTAAACAGTATCGTTAGAACGCGTTTTTCATATTTCCTTTTTTTTAGTTTTTTGCGGTTGACTTCTGCCCAACAGCACTTGCCTTGAGTGCGGCGTCGCCCCAACATGCCGCACGCGCGCGTGTGGTTTGAACACCTGTCCAAGCGGAATTCTAAACGTTGCTATCACCGCGCATGCAGTCTCTCAGGACGTTGGGTAATGTTAGGTTAGGATAACGGCTGCATAACGCTTTCGAGCACTTAATGATTAAGGAGTTTTCGCCCACGAGCCGTAACATTTGAACACACATTTTCCTACGCGTGCACATCAGCCATATTTTTCGTTTTCGCAGCATGTCACCGCAGTGACTGTTTTATAGAGAGTGTCCTAGCTATCATGCACTAACATTTAAAAAAAAGAAGAGCTCGAAGGAAACCTAGTGCATATTGTTTCCAGTACAGTGCAGTAGCTACCAGTAATTTCTTTCGTTACTGTGATTTAATTGGTAATTGTATTTAATTCCTAACTCGAGAAGTACTGTCCTAATTATCAAAGTGTCAATGAGAAAATTGTAAAGCGACGTGAAAAACTCTCGATACAGCTTTCTGTCGCTCAATACGTGCTAGATAAAAAATTTTCGGAGTGTGAAAGAAGCCCGCGAATACACGCTAAGAGCCTCGAGCGGCCAGTCGCGCTGCAATAATGCGTGTATTCCCGGCATTGCTTTCATGCCTCATAGTGGAGTGGACACACTTCCATGAACTAAATGTGGGACCATTAGCAGTTGTGTCCCGATTTGGAAGGTCAACGAATGGTGTTCAGGCGACTTTCATGCAAAATGTTTGTGCTTTCGCTTATTTTTCGTCTGTAGTTGCCGCCTGCATGAGACTGTTATTTACGTCATCATGTTTTAATACAATCCATAGTGGTGAATATAGTATCGCGACCACATATCGAGTCGGTAACGAAATTACACAGCTTCCGTCGTAGTCTCAAAGCCATTACCATATTCCCGTTGCAAAGAGGCAAAATGGGAAAAAATACTGGTAACAAACCTAAAAAAAGTTCTCCATCTCCCGCTAAAGGGAACCATGTGTGGATGCGAAGCAGCGGGGAGATGGTTAGCTTGAGCGGGAGATGGTTTCGCGGCAGCGGCCCAAGCGCTCATCGCGGCGCTGCACAGGAGAGAGAATGAGGCGCGCGCGCTCCGTCATTTCCATACCGCGGAACTACCGTGGCGCCCCCAGCGGAGTATGCAGCTGTCACACCACCTGTCGAGCGCGCCGCTCCGGATCCCTAGAGGTGAGAACGGGGGCGGGGGGGGGCGAAGGAGGGGAGGGGGAGGGGACGCGCATGCACTGTGGGGGCGTGGCACGCGGGCGCCGATCCTTAGAGGATTTCTAGAGGAGAGAAATGGGGAGAGTATGAAAGGAGAGAGAGGGGGAGGGGACGAGCATGCGCTGTGGGGGTGTGGCACGCGGGCGCCGCTCCTTAGAGGATTCCTAGAGGAGAGAAATGGGGAGCGTAGCAAAGGAGAGAGAGGGGGAGGGGACGAGCATGCGCTGTGGGGGTGTGGCACGCGGGCGCCGCTCCTTTGAGGATTCCTAGAGGAGAGAAAGGGGGAAAGTAGTAGAGGAGAGAGAGGAGGAGGGGACGCGGATACGCTGTGGGGGTGTGGCACGCGGGCGCCGCTCCTTTGAGGATTCCTAGAGGAGAGAAAGGGGGACTGTAGGAGAGGAGAGAGAGGGGGAGGGGACGCGGATACGCTGTGGGGTGTGGCACGCGGGCGCCGCTCCGTAGAGGATTCCTAGAGGAGAGAAATGGGGAGCGTAGGAAAGGAGAGAGAGGGGAAGGGGACGAGCATGCGCTGTGGGGGTGTGGCACGCGGGCGCCGTTCCTTTGAGGATTCCTAGAGGAGAGAAAGGGGGAAAGTAGTAGAGGAGAGAGAGGAGGAGGGGACGCGGATACGCTGTGGGGGTGTGGCACGCGGGCGCCGCTCCGTAGAGGATTCCTAGAGGAGAGAAATGGGGAGCGTAGGAAAGGAGAGAGAGGGGGAGGGGACGAGCATGCGCTGTGGGGGTGTGGCCCGCGGGCGCCGCTCCTTTGAGGATTCCTAGAGGAGAGAAAGGGGGACTGTAGGAGAGGAGAGAGAGGGGGAGGGACGCGGATACGCTGTGGGGGTGTGGCTCGCGGGCGCCGCTCCTTAGAGGGTTCCTAAAGGAGAGAAATGGGGAGCGTAGGAAAGGAGAGAGAGGGGGAGGGGACGAGCATGCGCTGTGGGGGTGTGGCACGCGGGCGCCGCTCCTTTTAGGATTCCTAGAGGAGAGAAAGGGGGAAAGTCTTCAGTCTCTGATTGGTGGGCGTTGGCGGGCAGCAAGAATGCAGACGTGGCTAAAGACATGTTTCTTCTTTACCCAGTTTCTGGCTTTCACCTGGACTTGGCCCATTGCCTTGACGGATCAACCTGCTATCGTGCTGCACCAGATAAATGCTATCGCCCGCACCGTGCTGCTGACGGCGGCGGATGACTATCCAGTTCTTGTTTCCAAGTTCCACCTGGAGACAGCACCGGTGCTCCCTCTGCCCTGGTCAACCACATCACTGAGGACATCACCCGACGTGCTGTATTTAAGCGGCCGGGCATCGTACGCGCCTTTCAGTGGGCGTTGGTGGGCAGCAAGAATGCAGACGTGGCTAAAGACATGTTTCTTCTTTACCCAGTTTCTGGCTTTCACCTGGACTTGGCCCATTGCCTTGACAGATCAACCTGCTATCGTGCTGCACCAGATAAATGCTATCGCCCGCACCGTGCTGCTGACGGCGGCGGATGACTATCCAGTTCTTGTTTCCAAGTTCCACCTGGAGACAGCACCGGTGCTCCCTCTGCCCTGGTCAACCACATCACTGAGGACATCACCCGACGTGCTGTATTTAAGCGGCCGGGCATCGTACGCGCCTTTCAGTGGGCGTTGGCGGGCAGCAAGAATGCAGACGTGGCTAAAGACATGTTTCTTCTTTACCCAGTTTCTGGCTTTCACCTGGACTTGGCCCATTGCCTTGACGGATCAACCTGCTATCGTGCTGCACCAGATAAATGCTATCGCCCGCACCGTGCTGCTGACGGCGGCGGATGACTATCCAGTTCTTGTTTCCAAGTTCCACCTGGAGACAGCACCGGTGCTCCCTCTGCCCTGGTCAACCACATCACTGAGGACATCACCCGACGTGCTGTATTTAAGCGGCCGGGCATCGTACGCGCCTTTCAGTGGGCGTTGGCGGGCAGCAAGAATGCAGACGTGGCTAAAGACATGTTTCTTCTTTACCCAGGTTGGTACTTCATATTCCTTGCATTCTAAACGCTCGAGTAATCGCTGCTTGCTGCTCGTCCCACGCCCACATGTTTTGGTACTTTTGGTTGCGGATTGCTTTCAAGTATTGAAAATGTTGCTATTGTCCGGTGATGTGGAGCAAAACCCTGGACCCGATGAAGTTGACAAAGGCAATGCTGAAGTACTGGCTGCCATAAATGCTCTGGCGAATACGATGGAAGCACGGCACGCTGAAGTGATGTTTTCACTTGACGAGGTAAAAGCTAGTCAAAAACTATTGGAAGAACGAGTGTCTGACATCACCACGAGATTAAGAACTGTCGAAGAAAAAGTAAGCGCTCTAGAAAGCACTCACAATTTGGATGCGACCGAAGTTCATCGCGTTGCTGCTAATATAGTGCGAAGTGAAAATGCTGCACTGCAGGCACGGCTTGACGACTTTGAGGATCGTTCGCGCCGTGAAAACTTAATTATGTATGGACTGAAAGACAACTTTTCAGAAAGCTGGGCTCACACTGAAGAAGCCGTACGAGCTGTTCTTGCAGATCATCTATCTTTAGAACTTCCTGCAGACGCAATTTCACGAGCGCATAGACTTGGCCCTTTTGTTACCGGCAGAAATCGTCCTATAGTTGTGAAGTTTGCATCGTTTAAAACAAGAGAGACTGTTCTAGCACAGAAGTCTAAACTGAAAAATACGGGAGTCGCTCTACAGGAGGACTTTTGTAAAGCAACGAGGCAGATACGTAAAAAGCTGATAGATTTCGCCAAGGCTACCACACAACCCTACAACCTAAGATATAATCGATTATATATAAATAAGAAATGCTACGTCTTCTGCAAAGAAACTGATAGCGTCTGTGAAATCGATTCCCCTGGCGCATTTGCATCTGGTAACTACGTATCTTCCTCAGATCCGCAACGCGTTGCTGGTTTTTCTCGGGCACATGCCTCCAATGATGCTACTACTTCCACTGTGCCACCCCCTCATAGTACTTCGACTTAGGAATCAGCGGCCGTTCAGGCGAAGCACATCGGCGACTATTCATTCCTTCTTGCGAATATCAGAAGTATATTAAAGAAGCGTGATACCTTATCATGTTTAATGGACACGTGCGTAGCCGATATCGTTGTTTTAACCGAGACTTGGCTGTCAAGTAAAGTTAAGAATTGTGAACTCTTTTCTTGTGAAAAGAAATATACAGTGTACAGACATGACCGAAGTGACCGATCAGGGGGCGGTGTTCTGATTGCTGTATCTGAAGGCATAAATTCTTACGTTGTCCCTATCCAATCAGAGCTTGAATTTCTCTGTACATGCGTTACCTTAAATCACCACGATGTCATTGTTTGTGCATGTTATCGGCCTCCGCTTTCTGCCCCCACGTTCTGCGATGAACTCTACGATTGTCTGAACAAAGTTGTGTCTCGGCACCCGAAAGCGCCAATTTTTCTTATGGGTGACTTCAATTTTCCAGGTATTCAGTGGAACGATCTCAACCCCATTGCAACTACTAATTCATCCGAGTGTACAGCTTTCATTGACCTCTGTTCTACATTTAATCTTTCCCAGCTCGTACAAGAACCGACTCGCGTTACCCCTTCATGTGCAAATGTGCTGGACCTTGTGCTCACCAACTATCCCGATTCTGTCTCTTCCTTAACCCTACTGCCAGGTTTAAGTGACCACCTTTCAATCCACTTTACTACGCCATCGCGCTCGCGCCGCAGATCGAAACATTCGAAAATAATCCGCGATTACGGGAGAGCAGACTTTCAAGCCATTAATACTGCTTTGGAACAGTTTATTGACGAGTTCTTTCCGCAGTTCTGGGAGCGCACAGTGCAAGAGAACTGGCGGTTATTTCAAACGCAAGTCAAAGCGCTCATCGATAAATATATTCCGCTGCGAAGAATATCTAGCAAGAGACGTTCGCCGTGGTTCAACCTATCGTTAAAACGCCTACTGAACAAGAAAAACCGCATGTTCCGCCGCTGCAAGAAACTTATGACTGACAGAGCAAGGTTGGCTTATCAATCTATCGCCGCGGAATATAAACGTGCTCTCATCGGTGCTAAACACTATTATTTTCATTCAACCCTTCCTTCTTTACTTACTTCAAATCCTCGCAAATTTTGGAATGTTATCGGCATGCGCGAATCTGATGAAGTTCGCTTGAAGAACGATCGAGGACTCTTTGTCTCAAATAAACAGTGCTGTATCTTGCTCAGTGACACATTTTCATCATGTTTTTCACACGTTGCACCAATAACCGTTCCTATTATTTCTGCACCTAACTTCTTTCAAATGGATCCTATCCTTATCGACTGGGTAGGCATTTCTAAACTCGTTCAAGCTGCGAAACTTTCATCGTCAGCTGGTACCGATGGTATTAACTACAAGTTTTTGAAAAACACCCAGACTTATTCATCCATTATACTGTCGTATGTCTTTTCGCAGTCATTGCAGAGCGCTACGTTGCCGGACGACTGGAAGGTGGGAAAGGTGGTTCCGGTGCATAAATCCGGTGATGTTCATAGCCCACAAAACTACAGGCCTATCTCATTAACATCAATTCCATGCAAACTGCTTGAACATATAATATATTCTAACCTAATGTTGCATCTCGAGTCGAACTGTTTCTTCACACCTAATCAGCATGGTTTTCGCAAACACCACTCCTGCGAAACTCAACTGGTTGCGTTTACCAATGATTTGTTTTCTATTTTGGATTGTTCATCATTCGTGGATTGCATTTTTTTAGATTTTGCGAAGGCATTTGATACTGTGTCACATCAACTACTACTTTTCAAACTTGGCAAACTAAATCTGGATCCTAATCTGATGAAGTGGATCGAGTGCTTCTTGCAGGGCCGTACCCAGTACGTTTCAATTAATGACTGTGACTCACCTGCATGCCCCGTAACATCCGGAGTTCCCCAAGGCTCCGTACTAGGACCTCTGCTTTTTCTAATATATATTAACGACCTTCCTGATTCCATTGACTCACAACTTAGACTCTACGCTGATGACTGTGTATTATATAGACAAATATCTAAACCTTCTGACGCAGCCACTCTTCAATCTGATCTGGATAACATCTCCACTTGGTGTCACACCTGGTCTATGAAACTAAATATTGGTAAGTGCAAAGCAATGAGAATAACGCGGACGACTAACCAGTCTTCATGCACTTACTTCCTCAATAACTCTTCTTTAACTTCAGTCTCTGATTATAAGTATCTTGGCGTATACATTACTGCCAACCTATCATGGAAAACACATGTCGCACATATCACTAATAATGCTAACCGCACACTTGGTTTCCTTCGCCGTAATTTTTCCATGGCTCCTGTGTCCCTAAAACTACTTCTATATAAAACTCTTGTGCGGCCGAAACTAGAGTATGCCTCTTCTGTTTGGGATCCCCACACCAAATCACTCATACAAGTACTCGAATCCATCCAAAATCGTTCTGTTCGTTTTATACTTTCTAATTATTCTCGTTCAGCCAGTATAACGCTTATGAAGAAAACATTAGATCTTCCTGACCTTTCCTTACGCCGTCGTATTTCTCGTTTATGTCTCTTTCACAAAATATATTTCACCAATCAATCTTTAAGGCAGTCACTTTTTATTACTCCCACTTACTTTTCATCCCGCATGGACCACTGGTTCAAAGTTGGCGTGCCAAGCTGCAGGACTAATCATTATTTTGATTCGTTTGTTCCGAAGACTAGTGCGGACTGGAACCACCTTCCTGCCTCCGTCGTGTCCATCGCAGTACCCGAAGACTTCAAGTCTACTGTATATGACCATCTTCATTAATCTGCCTACTACAAATGTATTCTTGTATACCCAGTTGTATTCTTGTATTCTCGTATTCTTGTATACCCACTCCTCTCTGTAACGCCGAACGGCCCTGAGAGTAAATAAATGAAATGAAATGAAATGAAATGAAATGAAATGAAAGTAGTAGAGGAGAGAGAGGAGGAGGGGACGCGGATACGCTGTGGGGGTGTGGCACGCGGGCGCCGCTCCGTAGAGGATTCCTAGAGGAGAGAAAGGGGGAGCGTAGTAGAGGAGAGAGAGGGGGAGGGGACGAGCATGCGCTGTGGGGGTGTGGGACGCGGCCGCCGCTTCACAGGATTCCTAGAGGAAAGAAATGGGGAGGGGACGCGCATGCGCTGTGGTGGTGTGGTGGGACGCGGGAGGGACGGACAGAGCCGCCGGCAAGAAATGCTTCGCGTTTAGAAGTTACTGTGACGTTTCACTTCGTGAACGCAGGTGACGCGCAAGCGTATGGGTGCCATAGGCAGTTTCATGCTCGCGATAACAGCAGCGAGTGTGCCGCCCCCAAGAAACTTCCGGTCACGTGCCTTATCAGTCTGCTACGCGGGAACAAAAAGCATGTTTCTAAGTTGTTCAAGATGTGTACGGAAAGTCTGTTTTTTGCGTTTTCAATCAAAAGAATGAGACATAATGCCTCAAGGCTAATACTTACATTGTTTATCGTGTAAGTCAATGGAAACTGCACTTGTAAAATTATGGTTACGTATACAGAGGGTAAAAGTGTTGCAAATCTGAGGGCTTATGCTTTAAGGCATGGTTGCTTCGTTGCCAGTTACATTTAGCAGCTACGTCAGTGGATAAAACCGGAAGCCGTGCAGGGCCTATCTTTGTAATCAGTGAAAAGGTCTATAGCGCACACGACGCTATGGGTCCTCGATGCGCCTAGACGCAAACACTGTCCGCTTCGCAGATCGTATTCAAGACAGGGCGCGCGCGGCCGCGGCATACGCAGCAGCCGCCGGAGTAGAACTGCCCCTTGTAGACATTCGCTTACTAAGTGCTGAAAGTTCAGTGCCATTCCACTATGTGAAGGTGGATGACCAGCGAAGCTGTGTATGTGCTGATTGACCATTGCTCCGGTGAAATGTTCCAAGTTTGCGGGATCGGGGCCACATGGATGGTTCGCATTTCTTTCCGCCTAGCGGTCCTGGTGTGGCGGAGCGTGCATACAAGCGCTGACGCGCTCACGTGGTCGCCAAGGTGAGCTACGTCACGTAATGAAGAAGCAAACATAAGTTCCAGCGAAAAGCGCGGTGTGTTGCACAAGTTTGTTTTTACGATCGAGAAGTTTAAAAACGCTGCCATCCCGAAGTTTTCATACGACGCCACAAGGTGGCGAGACGTGTCTGGAATAGTTAGGGAACCTACATGCAAGCGCTGTTTTTGCATGTAGGCTCCCTAGAAATTGTTTATCTGCTTCCAATCTATCTACTTCCGTTGCCGGACGCGATCTCCTGGAACCTAGCCTATAACAGCTTCGCTGTAAAATGTCAGTTTCGCAAAGGCGAAGCATTGATTGCGATAGCAAATTAGTAGACTACTATACGAACTAAGGATAGCAGTTTTATTGACCGTATAAACTTGTAAACATTCGCTTATTAACTAAATTAACAAGCATCATGTAACGCGTGCACAGGTAAACATGAACAAACATGAACTCGCTGTCAAAACGTTGGAATGAGGAGGCGCGGCAGCAGCAGCGAGTGAATCGACCTTCGTGCCGTCTTCCACTCTAACGCGAACTAAACGCCGAAAGCACAGCGCCTACGAAGCTTTGCCAGTACTAGTTGCATTTTGTCCACATCGTAGATCGCTTTCAGGATAGGGCGCCCGCGCGCCGCGCCGTAATAAGCTGCCGCCGGGAGAATCCCCCCCCCCCCCCTTATCGCCTCCCCCCCCCCGTGCCTCGCGCGCTTCAGCCCCGCCTTTCTCCGTCGCGCAGAGGAGATTGAGCAGCGATCGTCGGTAGGCGCTCGCAAGCTTTCACTCGTACATACAGCGTACGGCGCGCGGCGATGATGTTACCGTGTTTTTACTTCATACGGAACCTTGCAGCGACGTCCATGACCACGGCAGAATTGCGCTTGGAGTGTCCATATAATTTCTATCGCAATTAAAAGCATGGTGTCAGCGCGCACAGGCAAACATGAACACATCACACTCGACGACCGCGGACACTCGCTGTCAAAACGTCAGGATTCACTGCAGCAGCAGCGAGCGAAGTGACCTTCACTTCAACACAAACTGAGCGGCGAGAACACGCACGCAAAGCTGCGAGCCGTCGGCTCACCTAGACAGTGACCCCTAAACAGATCACTTTCAAGATAAAGCTCGCGCGAGCGCGGGCAGCTGAAGTACAAGTCTCTCCCTTTTTCCGGTGCCATGCGCGCGACGGAAGACGGCGCGCTTTCTCCCCGTTTTCCTCCACTGCGCACGCGAGATTGAGCCGCCATCGTCGGCTCACCGTCCAAGCTTTCACTCGCACACACAGCGTACGGCGCGTGAGGACGATGTTATCTAGGGTGCCTTAGAGTGCCTCGATGCGCGCGCCCCCTCTTAGAGTGGTGTCAGCTTTTGAAGGGGCAGGTGCCGCCTCCTCGACCTTGGCGGCAGCGTGGCCACCATTTTGACGCCCCCGACCGGCCACTTGCGCATGGCGTGCGTTTTGTTGTTAGGTCGGTGCTCGTTTCCCTCCAGTTTTACGCGCTCGCTTCCGTCACCATGCCCAGGTGTAGCGTGCCGCAGTGCACCAATCATTCCAGGAACGGCTTTAAGCTGTACAAGCTTTCCAAGAGACCCGAACAGAACGCTTTTTTGGGGACAGTACAAAAGAAACGTTTCACAGATTTCTGTTGCTCAATACGTGTTACATAAATCTGTTTTTCCGAGCCTGAAAGAAGATTGCGAATATACGCAAAATGCCTCCAGCGCCCAGTCGCGCGGCAATTCTGCGTGTATTCGCGGGTTTCTTTCACTCTCGGAAAAACACCTTTATGTAGCAGGCATTGAGCAAAGCTGTATCGGGAGTTTTTCATGTTGCTCGACAATCTTCTCATTGACACTTTGATAATTAGGACTGTACTTCTCGCGTTAGATAATTACAATTACCTAATTAAATCTCAGTAACGAAAAAATTACTGGCGGCTACTCCGCTGTAACCGAAACAATACGCAATAGGTTTGCTTCGTGTAACGTCGTTGCTCTTTTTTTTAAATCGTGATGCGTGGTAGCTGGGACACCCTGTATATATATATATATATATATATATATATATATATATTCAGTATTTCAATCTTTTGAGCAAGCATAATGATAAAGAATCTGTCATTTCATCTTAGCAGGCTATTTACACCATACTGCCCCTCGGCACTTTATCCTGTGTGCAATACGTATGATGCAATTTATAATAAGTGAGTAAATTGTTTTTAAGGTTAGCAATAAGCCAGCATAATCGCACTCAGGTACTTTTTCATTTTTTCGCACTTTTCATTTCATTTATTGAGCATTCTTTTTCACACATGAAATGTTAAAAACACAATGATGCAATATTTTACAATGACAGTGGTTACAGAAAAAAAACAAATACAATGAAATAGTTAACAGGTAACTGTGCATGCAAAAGAGTCAAGCAATAGCTGGAACGAACGTGACGTTGCATTACTTTGTAAAAGGTTGATGTTACAGTCGCCTCCTATTACAACACGCAACCCATTTGTACCTACAAAACTGAATAGTTTTTGCAATACACCACCCCCTCGTCGGGAACATCTATTCATGTAGAAACCATTGCAGCATGGTAATCTGAGCAGTTGAGCTTCGCAACGCTAAAATTTGTGTGTTGAGATACATATACTACTGCTGCTGCTGACATGTATATGAGTACTCTAAACGATTCTGTGTACCTTTGTGTATTTGGAATGCAGAGTTTACGAGGAAAATAAGTAAGGGTTTAGACTTATCGAAACTCTGTCGTTTCCGGCCTAAGCAAGAGGATTCGTTTTTAATATAACGAAGTCTACGTCACCGTCTAGCGCATAACACAAGCGCAGGCCGTCAGCTTATATGAAGTACATCGTTCCCTAAATAATCATTTAGGGAACAGCTCAAGCGCTGTCCAAGCTTTAAAAAAAGAAAAAAAAATGAAGAAGAAAAAAAGCTCGCTAACGTGTACTTGTTTCCGAACGTATCCGTGCACCGCATACTGTAGCGCGTTTCGCATGCTACCCAGCTGCGGTGGGCGGCGTAATCGCGGCCGCCGTAGCAGACGACGCGCGTGTCCTCACCCTCAGCGGCGCGCGCGCGCATCAAGGCACCCTAGGGTGCCTCGATGCCAGCGCCGCCGTTCAGGGTGGTGCCATCCTTTGACCGCCCCCGAGCCGCCGCTTTCTCGCGGTGACGCCATCTTGAATCACAGCGAGCGGTTGCGATTGCTTGGTGCCGGTGCTTAGTTCGAGACACAGTGCGTGCGGATGCTTCGCTGACGCTTCTACTTGCTGGACAGTGTTCAGCCGCATGAATGACAAGCTTGTCGAGTGCATCGAGTCGACATGACGGGCTGTTGTGTTCCCAAGTGCACCGGATCGACGCGTGAAGGGCTTCGTTGTTTACGCTTCCCCCGGGACAGGAAGAGATGGGAAGCCCGGTATCACTGGAAGGCAACGGATATCTCCTACATTTGCGAGGTAAATGTCACGAAAGTTAAGACTATCGCACCGTGTTTTTCATTTAAAGAAGAAAGTATTCTCTGATCCTCGCTCACGTACCTACGTTCGCTCACGAACTAAGCACTGCACCGATGCTCTCTGAGTAGCCTATGGTTTGCGAGCGCGCGTCGCATAGGTATTTGCCGTTTTGATCGGCGCAGTCTATGCGAGTAGTACCTTTATTTTAAGGACTGACGAAAACGCTTCGCCGCGAAATAGCCTTACATTAGCTACAAATCGTCATGTAAACCACCTATTTTACTTTTTCACGGGAAGCACACATCGCGTGTCTCTTGTTTCTTTTTTTTTTCCTCAGTTTCTTTTTTCCATACTGGTTATTTGGGACGAAAGAACGCAGTGCTTCTTCTGGGGAGAGCGGCTGTTGTGCACGTGGCAAGCGAAGCATTGTGATTTTCTCTGATTTCTCAGCAGATATCTTGCGGATCTCAGGTTGTTACGTTATATAGCTGATTTTTTAGACGAATATATTTGTAGCGTGGTGCTCGTAAGCCGCTGGTCATTCGTGCTCATTCCCGATCGTAGTGGGTACTGTGACGGTCTTTAAATGCCTGTGCACGGTATGCCCAGGTGTAGTAGAGTTAAGGGGCATCATGGGACCAAGATGTTTCGGCGCTTTCTGGCATGGTGTCTGTTGTAGCCTGTGCATTTCTTCGAAACGTGTGAAGCCAGGTAATAAAGCATTACTTATGTGAAAATTTACCTTTTAGCAATGTAATGGGTTCTCTGTATTTACAAGGCCACTTTTCATATCAATAATCACTTTTGTTGTTTTACTTGTACTTAGAAACACTTTGAAGAGGACCAGTACGAGGGAAATCGACAGGATGGGCGCCGTCTGTTAAAGTCAACAGCCCTACATCATCATGGACTATATTTTCAACGTGAAAAACATTGCTAATCTGTATTTAACTGTCTTAGTTTTATTTACGGTTTTTGTACGCGATATGTATGCAGTGTTGTTTATTTTTTCAATGTAGTTATCAGTGTTCTAATGGTTATTGATAAAATGTTCTGTACTCGCCATCGACGTGTTTGGCTGATGCGACGTATTCGATGGTAGCTGGTGTATTCTGGTTGGATATCTTGATTAATATTACCCGCGGTTGCGTTTTCTTGTTTTTGATTTATATTGTCTGTAATAAGGTTGATGTACTCACTTGAACCCCCCCCCCCCCATGTAATGAATAAATTTAAAAAAAAAACTCTTCCTATCCCGAATTGTGTGTGTCGAGCCTACCTTGCGAATTTTTTTTTTGTCTCGTCTTTCAACATAACCTTCAGGCGCCACACAGTACATGTAATTTTTCATGTACATATCTCTTTCGCGATTGACTGTACTAGACATTATAAGTAAATGTATTTTGTCCATCGTTTGGTTTCTTGTGTGTACTACGCAAGATTGACACAAACAAGTTACGTTACATTTTTCTCTACAGCACTAACTAAACATTATTTTCACATCGCAGTTATTTTTACACCAGCTTAATCCTGTCAGCACGCAGTTTTGTGGGGAAAAAAGGCAAAATTGCGCGTAGATATCTTCAAATAATTGCAACGAACGCGAAGAGCACGCGCAACGCAAGCGAAACTAACCGCCGTGCGCGAATGGCTGGCTACGGTAAAGGAGGCGTGATGTGTAAACCAAATACAACAGCGAAAAAGAGAAACTTCCACACACAGGGGGTCGCAAACCTTATATACCAAGCATCGAAGCGCAAAAAATAGTGCGTATTTCAAACATACACACGGCATATTAAATGTGATTGAATTAGGCAACTTGGGGCATGTTCCCGGCGCCATACATTTACGTCTTGGACCTTCGACGAGTTAACGGCTATTGGTTATAAAGATGTGCAAATGCCATACCGATAAAAAATCCTCATCAAGGCAAAGCACTTGGAAGTGCGCCGCGAGTAACACTATTTATGAACGCAAGCGTAGCCGAGTCTGAGCTCGTGTGATTCAATATGGCGGCGCCAGCGGGGTTGTCTCCACCCTGAACGGCGGCGCTGGGCATCGAGGCACCCTAATGTTATCACGAGACGAGCCCGTACGTCCGTATCGCGAACAAAACCTGCAGCAACTGCCAGAGGAGGTCAACCTGGCGCCCTTCTGCCTATACTTTCCCCCTCCGCGACGCTTCGCCTCGTTTCTCCTCCCCCCTTCGTTCAACGTCACCTAGACTTTCCTCTATGTAGCGTTGCTTCGTTGCTTCGGACATTCGCCGATTGCACTAGCTAGCCAGTTATGCTTGCGCGTAGAAAAAACTTGCAATCTGCAACAGGCTCCCTCAATAACTGCATGAACAGCACAATCCCAAACGTTAACTTTTTGTTCGTAACGTTCAATCGTGCAGCATTATCTCTAGCAAAGTAGGAATCATATAATAAAATAACTTACCGAAACGAAGTAAAAAGGTGTTGTTGCTGGCGTTCTTGCAAACACGATCCCGAAGTTCTCCACTCGAAAACTCGTATCACTTTAGGCAAGCGAACAGTACAAACGAACCACCGCTACCGAAAGTTTAAAATCGCCAAAAAAGAGCGCGAAGCGGCACCGGTACATATGGCGTCACCTGCACTGCAGGCGCTGCGCTTGAATAAATCTGTCTAATCTTTTCGCATGCTTACATATCTTCACTTCAAAACAATTTTAATGCACAACTACGAGTATGTTTTACAGCGAACCTGTTGAGGGCTCATTCTCCGATGGTCGTGTCCGCGTGTAGAAAAAAAGTTGTCGCAGTTTCACCTGAAAGGTGAAGCATCAATTGCGATAGCAAATTTGTAGAGAGCTATACGGAGTAATGATACTAGCTTTATCAGCTGTATAAACTTGGACATGCAGCAGCACCGGCAACGCGCAGAACTGTTGTCGACGCCGTCGGTGTTTTGCCCGCGTTCGCTCAAAATGCATGCGGCGTTGGTGACTGTTGCCGGAGCCTCTGATATAAATAGGCACTTGGTGCCGCAGCTAAACGTCGCCTCCCTTCCCTCCCCTTCCTTCCCTCCCCACGGCCTCTCGCGCATCGGAAGAAGGCGCGTTTGCTCCACATATATGGTGATTGTAAAGAAGGAAATAGACGCCTACTTCTGCAGCCCTTAAGCAAGCACGGCGCGGAACGCGCGTTTGTTCTCCGCCGTGCGTTCACTCCCCGTGAAAGAGCGCGTCCCTCGCTCCCTTTCACTCGCACATACAGCGTTCGGCGGCGCGCGGTCACGATTTCATCTCCATTGACGTCATACGGAACCTCACGGCGACGGCGACGGCGACGGCAGAAATCTGCTTTTGAGTGTCCATATAATTGCTATCGCAATAAAACTCTCATTGGCCGTGTGTTGTATGTGCGACTAAAAGCGCGCGAGGAACGCGCGCATTCACGGGCAGCGAACGCACGCGGAGGGCAAGTAGTAGTAGTGATTCATTAATGAAAATGACGCCCATTTCTGCTGCCCAATAGGGAGCACGGCGCAGCGTCAGGGGAAGGGTAAGTAGGAGATAAGGATGTTAGGAAGGGAAGAGAAGGAGAAGCAGCACTTGTCTCATCCGATCATGGAGGAGGCCGGTGATGAAGGCGATGGCCTGCTGGGGGCGAGCGCTAAGCGATGGGCAGTGATCTCGTTCGACTCCACAAACTCCAAGAGGCTATGGAGAGCTCGGAGGTGGAGAGGCGACGGGAACAGGAGGTCGTTGGTTGTCGCAGCAGGTAGACCCTGTTGTCTGTAGGCAGTCATGACTTTTGAGCGGTCCTGTGCCAGCGCTGGGCAAGCACAGAGAAGGTGCTCGAGGATATCAGGGTCGCCGCAAGGTTCGCAGGCCGGGGAGCTGGAGCATCTCTTGGCGTGCAGCCGCGCCGCCATCCAGACACAGCCGGTGCGCAGTCGAAGCAACTTTGCACGTTCCCTCCTGGTCAGGCCACCCTCTGGAAGTAGCCTGGAACCCTTGCCGTTTTCCACTCTGGCATCGGGGTGAACGGTTGCGAGCAGTTTTTTCAGGCGCTGCCTCAAAAAATCAGAGGAAGCGACTGCTCGGATGAGTGGCACTTCAGGATGGTGGGCAGTTTTGGTGACGGTGTCCGCTTCTTCGTTACCGGCTATTCCCACATGGGAAGGTAGCCAGTGAAACAAGATGGTGACCCCCGCAGCAGCCAATGCAGAGAACTTAGAAGCTGAGCAAGGCCCCCGTAAGCCCGTCGGACGGTGGTTGATGAGGCTCAGGAGCGCTAGCTTCGAGTCGCAGAGCACTGCCACTGGTTGCCCAGGAGGGTCCACAGCCAGGACATCGGCGGGCTAGGTGGAGCCCGCCAGTTCTGCACGGTGGAGCTCGCGGCGAAGGGGATCCGACATTGTCTGTTGACCGCACTAGCCGGGATGGTGCAGGCTGCAGCGGCGATCCGTTAGCCAGGACTAATCATCAGTGTAGACCAGACCTTCCTTGCAGCTCCTCGTGGAGTTTGCAGGCTGCAGGCTGTTACAGTGCTGCAGCTGGTGTCTGTCGTTTAGTCGATCATTGAGCGAGAGGTGGACGTCTGCTGGTCGATTGCGTGGTGGAGGCAGCGCGATTGTCACAGGGTGGTCCATGATCACCTGCTCGTACAGCAGGCACAGACTTCCCATCAGTGAGGACGGCTGGCTGCGAAGTCTAGCCAGCAGGACTCCGCCATTCGGAGCACGATGGAGGTGGTCAATGTGTCCCAGGGCACGTTCGAGCATCCTCAGCAAGAGCAGCCATTCACCAGCCAGTGTTGCAGCGACTGGTGAATGCTTTGGGAGCCCCAGGATGCTCCTAATAGCACCTCTGTGCAGACCCTCCAGCTGCTCTCTCCTGGCCGGTGTGAGGTTGACCAATGGAAGGGCATACAGGAGCACGGACGTTGCTGCGGCCTGGTTCAGCCGCAGCGCCCACTTTGTGGAGAACAAACGCGACTTCTACCGTCGCGCGAGAGGCAGGGGGAGGGGAGAGGGAGGGGAGGCGAGATTTAGCTGCGGCACCAAATGCGTATTTGGCGACCGGGCGAAAGGGGAAATGGCGACTCAATCACCCACGTGAGAGGAGGAAAGCGGGAAGGCAGCGCGGGAGGGGACGGGGCGGGGCTTTTGCTCTGCGAGCAATTAACTGCGTACTTGTAATTTGCGTGGTGACGGGCGATCGCGCTCACCGTATCTTGAAAGCGATCTGCAACACGGCTCCTACTTTGTATGCACTGTGCTTTCGCCGCTCAGTTTCCGTTGAAGCGATAAACCGCATGAACCTTCGCCCGCTGCTGCTCAGCCGCGCTTGCTCACGACAACGTTTTGACAGCGCACGTCAGCAACGCGCAGAATTGTCGACAGCGGCGGCGTCTTGCCCGCGTTCGCACCGAACGCGCGCGGCGTTGGTGACGTGTTTATGAAGAACGTTCCAACCTTTGCCGTACACCCTATGGCGGTGTACCGTAGCGACCATAAGGCCATGGTCCCTGTGGTCATTAGTAAATAAACAACACCGGATCATATATATTTCGCATTCTTTATAGTTCAAATAACCAAATACACCATCACATCTTTAATAGTGATTGTTGGAAATACATAATTACCACCGTAGTACAGCTTCGCTGGTCTTCCATCTCCACCCCAGTGGCAGGGCTGACAGTTATTATATTATATTATTATATTATTATTATTATTATATTTTTGCATGCGCGACACAGATAATCTGAAGAAAGTAACGCAAACCGACACGCGATATTGTTGTACCCTTTATTCTTGATTTCCGCCATGTTAGTCAAAAGCTAGAAATAAATTTCGACGATATGAAAACAGGTTTTTATATATAACAGGTTTTTAGGTACAAGGCTTCTGTGTCGTAAAACTGGTTTTGTATGGTTTTGGAATTTAGAATACATCCAGTATTAGACGCGATGCACTCTTCGCAACCGGTGCCACATGTAGGGTCTTTTGAAATAGGCTGCCATCCCGGTGGGTTATTCTGCATACTTACCTGGTGTCGGGCCTGATGATCATTTAGGTCGGGGCTCCGTGCCGAGGCTAACCATTGCACTGCGGTTGGCTGAAGCGCGCCACTACCCCAAACCGGGGCAGATGGACATGTAATTTTTGGTAGTGGGGCTCGGCGTGCGCGCCAGCCCCATCCATGTTCAAATCCAAAGTAAGAACCACGGCCGCTGGATAAAAAAAAAGTGGTCGCAGTTTCACCTGAAACGCGAAGCATCAATTGCGATAGCAAATTTGTAGAGAGCTATACGGAGTAATGATTTTAGCTTTATCAGCTGTATAAACTTCGACATGCAGCAGCACCGGCAACACGCAGAACTAATGTCGACGCCGTCGGGGTTTTGCCCGCGTTCGCACAAAATGCGTGCGTCGTTGCTGACTGTTGCCGGAGCCTCTGATATTTATAATAGCACTTGGTGCCGCAGCTAAAAGTCACCTCCCTTCCCTCCCTCCCCCCCCCCCCCCCCCCCCGCCACCGCCTTTCGCGCGTAGGAAGAAGGCGCGTTTGCTCTACATATATGGTAATTGTAAAGGAGGAAAAGAAGCCTACTTCTGCAGCCCTTAAGGAAGCACGGCGCAGAACGCGCGTTTGTTCTCCGCCGTGGGTTCACTCCCCGTGAAAGAGCGCATCCCTCGCGCCTTTGACTCGCACATACAGCGTTCGGCGGGCGCGCGGCGACGATTTCATCTTCATTGACGTCATACGGAACCTCACGGCAACGGCGACGGCGACGGCGACGCCGAGGGCAGAAATCTCCTTTGGAGTGTCCATATAATTGCTATCGCAATAAAAAGGTGCGGCCCGTTGCGTGGCGCCGAAACGGCGTCTGGCCTAGTTATCCTCGCGCCCGCTCTGGCGCCACTGGGGTACAGCCGTTCAGGAGGAGAAGTGCTTCCACAGCCGCGTTTGTACGCGCGACAGTGACTCTAATCAGGCCGTAAATAACGCGTTTTATAGTTGCACATTAGGGTTGAATATTGAAGTCCTTATTAGAAGTGCCGATTACCCCACATATGCGAAAAGTCTGCCCTACGAGTGCCAATATTTTGTAGAGTGAGCCTCAATGCTCTCCATGAAGGCTGCCCGCTCGACTCACCTGAAATGAAAAGAAGTGCTCTATTACGAATAATCGGGAGTGGATTGCTTGTTTCTTCAAGGCGACTTCAAAACGATGGATCGCGTTATTTACAAGATTATTAATGCCAAGGTATCGCTCAGCGAAAACAGTCCACAGTTCCGCACCCGATCCAGCCCAGCTTCGTTCCTCTCTTCAACCGAACTCTCCTCGCACGTTTCAATATTCTCTCTGCGCTGGCAGTGGCACGGCCGCTAGGTAGTAAAATTATTGATGTCCGGAAGAATCTTCACCCCGTTTCATAGAGGCAAGAGTGCGGGCCGCTCCCGCGTTGGGACGGGAAGGCCAAGCCTCACCGCCGGATCCTGGGCCTTCTGGACAGCCCGGAGTTGATCAATCCATTCGTGGCTCTTTTACATAAAAAAGGTGCGGCCTGCTGCGTCACGTCGCCGCCTCTGGGCGAGCGCGTCTCGGCTGAGTGACAGTTGCGGCCGCTGCCTTCGCGTTCCGACAACCGCACCGTCGTTTGGCCGCAGCCAATGACAGCGCGCCCGGCATCTGACGTTCTCTGACGTTCCCTCCACAGAGCGGCGCTGGCGAGCCGGTTTCTCTAAAGCCCCTTGATGTTAGAAAGTAGCGACACTCTCCCCCCGCGCGCGCTTTCCTCCTCAATTCTCCTCGGATTTCTCCCCCTCACCGGGCCGGCGCGGCGCTGAACCCTCCAGTGGCTCGCTGCAGCCGCATTAGAATCAATGCGCGCGCTTGTTTATTCGGCCCTTTCAAGCGTTGTATGGGAATTATCCCTTGTGAAACTGTCATGAAAAGTACGTTTCCGATAGAACGTCGTGACATTTTTTTTTTTGAGGACGCTTCGATAAATAGAAGCAGAAGCGCTCCGAAAAAATGAGTACCAAGCAGTGGCTGAGCTGTTTACCTCTACGTCGCCACTTGGATAGTCCGTAACGCGGAGGTGTATTGGGTGCATGCAATATAAGCAGCGCTAGAGATAAACTAGAATTTGGTTCACAATATTCGCTCTTAAAATGCTCAGAGAAGGTAACCAAGAAGAAATGTGATAGTTTACTTAAAGTGAATTCGCCAAAATGAGTGGGCCAAAAGCCTTTGTACCAATGCCACTGTGCAAAATACGTGCTGTGTTTGCGAAACAGCCAACATAGAACTTTACACAGCGCCCTGTATTCCGACACTATGAAACGACGAGAAATTACATTCCATCACCTCTGGGAGTAACCTAAGTCTCTCTCTCAAAAAAAACAACAACAACAACAAAAGGCTGATTGCTTACACGGAAATGCTAAGACTGGCACTTGATAATTAACTTAGAGACTTCAAGATGGCAAGTTAATCAGAATGAGGGAGATTATCAGAAGCGCGTGGCTTGTACTTAATGAGCATGCGCGAATAATAATAATACCACTTATCTACAATATATTGCGGTTCATGCCTTCGCAACATAAAGTACGTAAAGAAAAAGAAATGCTCGCAGTATTGAAACTTTGCAAGGATACAATAAGCACGCAATAAGAGTAAAATAGTTCTCTTGGCTTCACAAGTATCAGGCGCAAGGATCACACGCAAACACACACACGCACACGCACACACATACACGCCACACACACGCACATACACAAACACGCACACACACACGCACACAACTACAAATATGAGTTACAGGCATTAACTCACAAATTACATACATTTGAAAACTAACGCACGCGCGAAAACAAAAAAGCTTTGTCACGGGTCGAAGAGTCAACAAAAATTTGAGCCGCACTTTAAGAAAAAAAAAACTATATGCACAGTTATCGGTGCTCTGTATGAACTGAACGAAGAGTCCGGCTATGCGAAGAGCATTAAAATCTCATGCAACCTTCATCCGCAAATATGAGGAAAGCTGCAACATTCGTCTCGCAAAGAACGGCGTGCTTAGAAGGGGCGAAATCCCTTCTCCAGATGTTATGGAGCCACTGCTTCCGACGCACGACATTCCGTTCACCTCGGGGGATATAGAATAAGGCTTGCCCTTCTCTGACCTGCTGCTGCATTGAAACGCGCAGCAGCAAGGCATTTTCACTGAAAACGAAGCTCAGATTCCTACGAAAGGATGGAAAAACTTGGGAAACACACGTTCGGAGAGCGGCAGGGCGACCACTACTTGGACTGCTCATGGCGAGCGGGAGAAACCAAAGGCGCGCGAAAGCAAGTTCCGCGCAGTTTTCGTGACGTCAGTGTCACCTGACCGGGTAGTCTCGCGCGCCGCAGCCATTCAGCGTGGAGGATGCTCTGCCTCCGCGAAAGCGGGGAGAAAAGAGGAGGTTGACCGCGCCGGCGAGGGTGTGGCGGCGTAGATCAAAGCGTGTCGCTACTTTAACATCAAGGGGCTTTAGGTTTCTCGCCGCTTTTTTTTTTTTTTTTGACGGCTGCAACAGCATTGGTACAATTCGTTTCTGACATGAAATAGTTACCAGTTAAGTAGAATCCCCTCGAACGTGTGCCTGTTTTACAAAGCTGCTCCTAGTACTAGCACTCAGCTACTGGCGAGATCGGCCGGGAGCCGCGATGCGACATTTCGAAGGTAGATAGCACACACCGACCGTATGAGCGAGACTGCTCGCTTAGCTTGCACGCTTGCCCCCATTAGAAGAGCTGACAGTTTTTCTTTTTTTTTTTGAACAGCATACATTCTTTTTTACTTGATCTTTATGTACATTTTAAATTGTGCGCCCCCTTTGCGAGCTGCAAGTCGCAGCATATTATCAATGCGGCACCGAATTTGAACCGGCGAACATGCGCGCTTCAATACGTGCGCGTAGCAAATGTATGAAGAATCAGTTTCCGCGCAATCTATTTGTGGTGCTGATTACACTCAGGAATTTATACACACAGCCCAGCATCCGCCTAACATCCCCCAGGAGGATCCCGCCCCCCACCCCCCAAAAAAACATTATTGCGGACCAACCCCCCCCCCTTCCAGCTTGCAGACAGGCACTCATCCTGGAGAGAGAGAGAAATAACATTATTAGCACCCGTCAAAAGGTTGAAGGCGATCTGAGACACAGCTCGATCCAAGTCATGTCCTTCCGCTCAGCCGTCGACCGGGATCTCATGGAAAAAATTACGCTGATCCCATGCACTGTAACCCTACCCTAGTAACACTTGCAAGATCTCTAAGACTCAGGCTGCATCGCTTCCTCACATGCTATGGGAATGTAAACACCAATATCAGACAATTAATACTGTGACCCTCTCGTCGAGATGGCACGCCGCTCTGCGCAGCTCCCACCTCGACGACCAACACTGGGCTACACAGCAAGCCTGCGAGGCGGCGAAGAGGCAAGACCTCGACGTCCCCACTTGGGAGGCCTAGGGCCAGCCAAATAAGCTGCTGTTTTCAATAAAAGTTTGTTGCTCCTCCTCCTCTTTGCGGAGGTGGACCCTACGTGGCGCTAATTTTGAGGCCCAATTTTGATGTTCAGAGCGCTGACCACAGCGCGCAGACGACAGTGCTACACTGCGACCTGCAGGGAGCGGAGAAACGTTGACGTCGCGGTGTACAAAAGAGCGCGTAATCCAAGCGCGCGCGAGTGTCGCGCAAGGCCCGCGAAAGAACACGCCGGTGCCCGCGGCAACTTCAACAGAGGGGGAGAGCTGCATACGCCTCAAGCAGCCACGCTAACACCGGCGCCGAAACGTCTGGAACGAGGTTCGACGAAGCGACGTTAACCGGATGAGAGAGAAGAGAGCACACGCGCGCGCCGAGGACTCCTTCTCACCCGGCGAGCCGAGAGAGATAACAACAGCGTGAGCGTGCGTGAACAGCATGAGTCATCATCACCCCCCCTCGAGAATGTTCCGAAAGCAGCGGTCGAAGGTACGAGAAAAGAGTAGAAGCTTCCCAAGCTTTGGCCGTGCTACGGAATCACAACTCCGATCGAATGTTCGAGAAGGACCGTCGCGGCTATATAAACGCCGTGCGAGCATTGTCAGTTAGGAATCCAGGAGTTCCAGTGAGGAATCAGGAGTGCGTCCGCACAGTGAAGTGATGTAACGTGAAGACCGAGCGTCTGCGGAAGAAGGGGATTCCCCGGCAAGTAGTCGACGAGTTCATCGAGCGTCTGCATTTCCGGAAGAAGTTCCTTTCTTCGAGATTGCCCCCAAGTTACGCCGAGACTCGTCTGACCTCCAAGACCAACCAGCCGGTGAATACGATTGGACATTAGTGTTCTATTTATTTTGTATTTACGTGTTGGACCTCTTGTGCTTGTCGTTATTTTTCTGTGCTTGTAATACCCATCTGATTTGTATGTGTTGTGTCTCGCCTAAGTGTGCAAGGTGTGTGTAACTGCCTTGTGTGAAGAATATATTTTGTTGTGTTTTGACAACTCTGGGCTCTGACTCGGTCTTTGGACAGCAACCGGCGTTTCGCTGGCGCACCAGAGGGCCCACTCTTAATTGTCCTGCTTTCGTGGGATTATTTTCGGAAGCTGATAAGTCGGCTTTGAATTTAGTCCGGCGTCTGCGCCTCGTTCACCGGGGTCTGTGACAATATTTCTGGCGTCCGCGACAGGACCTTTCTGGTGCAAATTGTGTGTCCATAGTAGGGAGAAAGAGCCTAGGGTCGTTTACATTGCTATTGTAAACGATTTTGAGTGTTGCACCACGTTTCGCTAACTTGTGTGCAGAGAGCAGTTCGATTGTTGAAATCTAGGCAGATATTTTTTGCACGCGGCTAGATTTTGGAAGGGCATTATGGATCTTGAGAAATTAGTTGCCCTTGGTGAGAAGATGGGTCTTTCCGGAGCGGAACTACGGAAGTGGGTTAGCCAGAAGGAAAAGAAGCTCTAGAAAGAGAGAGAGAAGGCTAGCGGCCGAAAGGGCCAAGAGAAAGAGAGCGAATGGAGCGAAGAGAAGAAAGAGAAGCGAAAGAGCGACAGATAAAAGAAGAAAGAGAGGCATGGAGCGAAAGAAGAAGAGAAGCAAAGGAGCGACAGATCAGAGAAGAAAGAGAAGCTGAATAGCTGAGAGAGAAAGACAGAGACAGCATGAGTTAGAACTCGAACGACTTCGATTGCAGCAGCGTACAGACGCTCCCGCCCAGGCAAGAGTCGATAGCACTGAAAGGGAAGAACTAGTTTCCGTCTGAACCCAAGCAAACTGCTTGTGGCATTCGATGAAAGAAAGATGATCTGGATGCTTACTTGCACAGATTTGAGACAGTTGCTAAAAGCCAGAATTGGCCAGAGGATCAATGGGCCACTGCATTGAGCACGTGTTTGAGTGGCGAAGCACTTAGTGTGTACGGTAGGCTGACGCCAACCGATGCCCTCTAATTATGGAAGGGTGAAAGCTGCTTTACTGAAAAGATTTAGGTTCACCGTAGAAGGCTTCCGAGATAAGTTTAGGACTGGTAAGCCAGCCGATGGCGAGACGCCACGCAATTTGCCGCGCGGCTCAGTCACTATTTTGATAGGTGGACCGAACTTTCAGAGACTGCACAGGAGTACGGTGCGCTTAGAGAGCTTCTGATCAAGAGCAGTTCCTCATCAGTTGCCACCCGAGCCTGTCTCTCTATCTGAAAGAAAGGAAAGCTAAAACGCTTCAAGATATGTTGGAATTGGCAGACCAATTTTTGGAAGCACAGGGAGGCACCAATCTCTCCAAGATCAGAAAAGAGGGAGCCAGAGGCTGCAAAGAAACCGGTCATCCGATGAAAGGAGAAACCCTCCGAAGCCTGTTCCGAGGTGTTATCTTGTAACCGACTGGCCACCATGCTAGCAGTTGTCGTACAACTTTACCGCGCACCAATGAGGTTAAATGTTTAAATGTGGCGAACGGGGCACAAAGCCGATTCATGTCGCAACGGAGTGAAGAAACTCCCCAAGCATCCTGTGTGTATGCCCCTCCAAAACATCAAGAAGAAAACATAAACGACGGCTTTGTAGAACTCCAAGACGGAAAAAGAATTCCGGTCGTTAATGCGGTGATGACACAACGCCCAGAATTTCCCGATAAGGAATGCCTGTACTTGCGGGGAAAATCGCAGGGAAGCAAGTCACGGTGTTACGAGATTCCGGCACCAGCACAGTGATCGTGCGAAGGGACTTAGTAAAAGACGAGGAGCTCACGGGCGAAACCACTTTAGTTTACCTGATCGACGGTACGGTTAGGAAGCTTGCCGAAGCCAACATTGAGGTCGATACCCCAATTACAGTGGAATGTCACTGCGCTTTGCATGGACAACCCACTGTACGACCTAATCATAGGAAACGTCGAGGGAGTTCGCGCCCCAGACGATCCGAAACCTTTGGAAGAAGAGTCGAAGATCGAACCCTCGACGATTGAAGAAGCTCGCGGAAAACCATTCACTGCCGTCGAGAGCACCGTGGCAGCGGACAACCGAACTCAAACAAAGGTTCAGGCAAAACTTTCCCAGCTCCTTTCCGCGCAATTTCCGAAAAAAACCGACCGGGACCCATGACCACGCTAAACACTACTATAGAAAGACCAAGGACAGGAAGTTCAAATTTAGAACCGTTGACGATTATCCGTGGTGCAAAGCGTTTTGATTGAGTGCACCGAGTTTTTATTTATGTATCATGGACATTGTGTTTGTTTGTGTTCTGTAAGCTACCCTGTCATAGTTTTGTATATTGTTGCACATGTTATACTTCAAATGGTTGCCTTGTTACGCGAGATATGTTTTTGTATAGTACAAGTGTAACTGTTACGTGAGAGATGTATTATTGTATAATATAAGTGTACTAGTTACCCTAGCGATGTGTTATGTGTAGTCCAAGCGTACTTGTGTGACTTGTGTTTGTATTCGAGTATCGCAAGTGATGTGTGAATTGTGGTGGACTGATGATGGACTTACGGACTCGTGTGTAGTGGACTTTTGTGCGCGCTTCTTTTGTGTTTTTTTGAATATTATTGCATAATATTCTTAAAGTGGGGGGCAGTGTCACAAAAGAGCGCGTAATCAAAGCGCGCGCCGAGTGTCGCGCAAGCCAGCGAAAGAACACGCCGGTCCCGCGGCAACTTCAACAGAGGGGGAGAGCGCATACGCCTCAAGCAACCACGCTAACAACGGCGCCGAAACGTCTGGAACGAGGTTCGACGAAGCGACGTTAACCGGAGAGAGGAGAGAGCACACGCGCGCGCCGAGAGTCCGAGACTCCTTCTCACCCGGCGAGCCGAGAGAGATAACAACAGCGTGAGCGTGCGTGAACAGCATGAGTCATCATCACCCCCCCTCGAGAATGTTCCGAAAGCAGCGGTCGAAGGTACGAGAAAAGAGAAGCTTCCCAAGCTTTGGCCGTGCTACGGAATCACAACTCCGATCGAATGTTCGAGAAGGACCGTCGACGGCTATATAAACGCCGTGCGAGCATTGTCATTAGGAATCCAGGAGTCCAGTGAGGAATTCAGGAGTTGAGTCCGCCAGTGAAGTGATGTAACGTGAAGACCGAGCGTCTGCGGAAGAAGGGGATTCCCGGCAAGCTAGTCGACGAGTTCATCGAGCGTCTGCATTTCCGGAAGAAGTTCCTTCTTCGAGATTTGCTCCCAAGTTACGCCGAGATCGTCTGACTCCAAGACCACCAGCACGGTGAATACGATTGGACACTTAGTGTTCCTATTTATTTTGTACTTTACGTGTTGGACTCTTGTGCTTGTCGTATTTTCTGTGATTGTTAATACCCATCTGAATTTGTATTGTGTTGTGTCTAGCCTAAGTGTGCAAGTGTGTGTGTAACTGCCTTGTGTGAAGAATATATTTTGTTGTGTTTTGACAACTCTGGGCTCTGACTCGGTCTTTGGACAGCAACCGGCGTTCGCTGGCGCACCAGAGGGCCCACTCTTAATTGTCTTGCTTTCGTGGGATTATTTCGGAAGCTGATAATGTCGGCTTTGGAATTTAGTCCGGCGTCTGCGCCTCGTTCACCGGGGTCTGTGACACGCGGTAACCGCAAGACACGTCCGTGCGTTTTCGTCTATGCAACTGCCGGCGCTCAGAGTTGCTGCCGCACTATATTCATGGTTAATGGACATCTAGAGGAATATACGAGTATATATCTTTTATGTGTTGTTTAAGGGTATTCTGTGTCTATTGTTTCGCATAGAAAAAGAAAAAAAAAACTTTGTGAAATCAAACGCTGTCTTTTATGTTGTTGCAATTTTCAAACGTGGTGACAAGTACCATCGGTGTTTTATTATAGTATTGGATTTATAATCCAGCGTTCGTTCGTGCGCGCCTTTCTCTGTCCGCCTGTCAACACTTTCGTTGCAGTATTTTTTGCGCAACAACATAAGCTCGACATGCACCAACAAGGACGAACTCCCTTGTAACCAGTGGTTTAATATACTTGCTTAAAGGTTCATTAGGGTACTTCTTGAGCTAATTAGCAGCTTTTCCGTCCCCATTTCATTAAGAAAGGTGTTCGGCCTTAATTAAATAAAACAACGTGGTAAAAAAGCGGGTAAGTTTGCACTCGGTCGCGCAAAGCTCAGGCACAGCAAAAATGTCGATCCTCAAGTCTTACAGGCTGCTACTGCTAGGTATTAACTTGGTTGCTGCTAGGTCTTAACTTGGTTTAACTTAACTACGCATGTAGGAGGGTATTCTCGAGCGATCATTTTCGGAGGTACCTTCTCTTTCGCGACATTTCGCGTTACTAGCGCTGGACGCGTCGGCGCCTACGAGCGACAGCGCTCCTGGCATGCCACAAACGCAGGCAGGCTAACCAAGTTTGATGCAGTGCCAAGAACGCTGCTGCTTGGCGACGCCGAACGCCTTGGAGGCTAGCCGCTCGATATCAATCGGCCAGCTTCTCTGTGTCTTAAGCTTTGCGCGGCCTAGTGCAAGGTTTCGCCTTTTATTGCGATAGCAATTTATGGACACTCAAAAGCAGATTTCTGCCGTCGGCGTCGCCGTCGTCGTCGCCGTAGCCGTCGCCGTGAGGTTCCGTATGACGTCAATGGAGATGAATCGTCGCCGCGCGCCGAACGCTGTATGTACGAGTGAAAGGGCGCGAGGGGCGCGCGCTTTTACTGGGAATGAACGCACGGCGGAGAACAAACGCGCGTTCTGTGCCGTGCTCCCTAAGGGCTGCAGAAGTAGGCGTCTCTTTCCTCCTTTACAATCACCATATATGTAGAGCAAACGCGCCCTCTTCCGACGCGCGAAAGGCCGTGGGGGAGGGGGGGGGAGGGAAGGGAGGCGACGTTTAGCTGCGGCACCAAGTGCCTATTTATATCAGAGGCTCCGGCAACAGTCAGCAACGCCGCACGCATTTTGTGCGAACGCAGGCGGCGTCGACATTAGTTCTGCGTGTTGCCGGTGCTGCTGCATGTCCAAGTTTATACAGCTGATAAAGCTAATATCATTACTTCGTATAGCTCTCTACAAATTTGCTATCGCAATTGATGCTTCGCCTTTCAGGTGAAACTGCGACAACTTTTTTCGAATTGTCTTCACACTGGCTAGAAACAATGGCTTAGAGACATGAAGTGCTAGCCTGGCACTCGAATTTTTTACTATCTATTTCTAACTAAACGTCTTCACAATTACTAGTGCGTATAGCTTAGAACATCAAGTGCTGGCCATCTTGAAGATGTCTAACTATAGGTGACTTCTAGCCTGCTCAAGCTGTACAAGCTAGCTAGTAGCCAACATTGTGCTTCCTGGATGAGACACAATGCAGTGCACCTGGAAGTGAATTTCATGACATAAATGGCGAGCTTACCGCAGATTAACAACTGCCGTACCAGATGAAAACCAGATTTTTGCATTGTGTGATACAAATGCTTTGCTTTATTTCGTCTTATGTACACCCTCCTCAAAGTTATCAGAAGAAGAGAAGCGAGTAAAAATCTAAATTTCATCACCGCCTAGGCACAGGTTGATACTACTCCAATAGTTGATACTACTCGTAATATCATCACATTCCTGACTCTGTGGTGAAGCAGCGACAAAATTTAACTTATTCTCATTTTTTTGTGTTCCGAAATATTCTGAGCGCGGCTGTACAAACCCGTGTTAACGTAGTTGCGTGAATGTTGACGATGCGCCATACTTATGCCAGTTTTATTGCGATAGCAATTATATGGACACTCAAAAGCAGATTTCTGCCGTCGGCGTCGCCGTCACCGTAGCCGTCGCCGTCGCCGTCGCCGTGAGGTTCCGTATGACGTCAATGGAGATGAAATCGTCGCCGCGCGCCAAACGCTGTATGTGCGAGTGAAAGGGCGCGAGGGGCGCGCGCTTTCACGGGGATGTGAACGAACGGCGAAGAAACGCGCGTTCTGCGCCGTGCTCGCTTACGGGCTGCAGAAGTAAGCGTCTCTTGCCTCCTTTACAATCACCATATATGTAGAGCAAACGCGCCTTCTTCCGACGCGCAGAGGCCGTGGGGGAGGGGCGGGAGGGGGAAGGAAAGGGAGGCGACGTTTAGCTGCGGCACCAAGTGCCTATTTATATCAGAGGCTCCGGCAACAGTCACCAACGCCGCACGCATTTTGAGCGAACGCGGGCAAAAGGCCGACGGCGTCGACAATAGTTCTGCGTGTTGCCGGTGCTGCTGCATGTCCAAGTTTATACAGCTGATAAAGCTAATATCATTACTCCGTATAGCTCTACAAATTTGCTATCGCAATTGATGCTTCGCCTTTCAGGTGAAACTGCGACAACTTTTTAAATGCGTAAGCATTTTTATGCCTACCCAACAAGGAAACCCATCCGTCACGTAAGACGATCGCTTTCAAGATAGGGCCCGCAGCAGCAAGCGAATTCGCCTTCCCTGCTGCCTCTCGCTTCAACGCGAAATTAAGCGCCGAGACCACAGCGCACACGAAGCTATCAGCACTCGGCGCACTCTGTCCGCATCGCAGATCGCTTTGAAGATATCGCCCGCGCCATCGCAGCCGGAGTACGGTTGATCACGGTTCGTAATGGTTCGACGCGAATAGATAAGGCGTTAAACAGCGATAGCGGCTTAGAGTGATCGGAACATCATCAACACACCAATGGCACCGCCACCTGCAGTAGTTTGCTTGCGTCAATTCCCCTTGCGCCGCCGTCCGCAACAGTTCGTGTCCCCGCAACGCTGTGTTTTTATGCCAGTCGGATCAAGTTTCATAACATTGATAATGACACCTGGATGCGTGAAGACGAGCAAGTGGCGCATTGCTTACACATACTTAGACAACTCCCAGAGGAGCTTCTGCGTGAATTTTAACAGCGGAGCTGTTCTTAGTCGACCCTTCGCCGCCTGTCCCGCGTCACGCAGGTCACGTGACAAGAGAGGATTAGAACGGCGCTGGGGGAGGGCAGGTCACTTGACCGGCAGAGGAGGAGAGGCGTGCTGGGGAAGGAGGGCGACCAATTAGAGGGCACGCGCTGGGTGGATGGAGCGACCAATGAGAGGCCGCGCTGGTTGCGGAGAGGCGATAAGATAAGGTGTTTCTGTGCGCCGCGCCCTTTCAGATAACGCGCAACGCTGCTGCCGACGGCGTCCGCGTTTCCCCGCGTCCGAGATGTCCGTGATAAAACCCCTTGATCTTGAAGGCTCATTCACACCGGCGACTGACAGTGGTCGCGCGACCAAGTTGGTCGCAAAGCGACCAGTCGCAAATGGTCGCAATGGTCGCTTTTCTCGAAAAGCGACCATTTTGGGCCAGTCGCTCACTGCGCGATTTTTTCAGTCGCGCGACAGTGGTCGCAAAGCTGCTCAAAAAATCAGCGTCGCGCCGAAAGTGATGTGTGTCGTCGTCCACGCCAAATGCAATGTCCGCGTCACGATATCCAGGCTACAGGCCGGTAATTGGTGTCTTGTCTTGTTATTCTGGGACGCAGCAGTTGCAGCAACGTGTCGAATGTACGCGGTCGCATTCGCTGGAAGCTAAACAGCAGGAAAAGAAAGCACAACACAAACCCTTTTCCAGCTGCCGTTCGTTGGATGAGCACGCCACCCAAAGGTGAACAGCGGGTGAACAGCTTTGCTTTAATATTATGCACCGAATACACGCAATGCGAACTAGAAATTACAACTTGCTCTCGATAATACTCGTTGTCATGCGCACAAAGTTCGGGCAGGAGGCGGCTTGCGTGGCCGGTCACTTCACGCGAGCGGAGGCACGGGCGCACCCACGAGCGTCGCGTTTTCTTCGGAGGCTTCCGCGCTGCCACAGCTGACACCCCGGCGGAGCACATCAGCACAGGGACGACGTCTTCCTGTTCGCTCGAATCAAAATCCATGGCTGTTGCCGGAACGCGAAACCAATTTACACAGTGCCAGCGAAGTGCGCGCTAACTGCGTAGATCCCTAGAATTCTCGCTGAAGAACGAGAATGTCCAGGATTGCGACTTGCAGGTCGCGCTCAGCCGGGCTTGCCGGTGTGAACATCAGTCGCCTTCGGTCGCTTTTGTTCGCGAGTCGCAAATGGTCGCGCGACCTCCTCAAGTCGCCGGTGTGAATGAGCCTTGAAAGTAGCGACACTCTCCTCCCCGCCGCGCTTTCCTCCTCGATTCTCCTCGCCCGCCGGCTACGCGCGCTGCACGCGGCCCTCTATTGCGCCTGGGCTCCCGCGGACGGGCAGCAGAATTCGATGGAGGCGCATGATTTTGGGCCAGTTGCGCGCCCCAGTGATGTAGAAAATTTTGAAAAATGGTGATAACAGCATGGAGAATGCTGAAGGCAACGTTTATGAGGAGGTTGTTGCATATTGTCACGAGCGGCGATCCTGTGGTCGGTGCGTGAACGATGACGACGACGACGGGTGGTTCTTTCTGGTGTGCACGCGCTCCCCTGAACGATTGCTGCAGCGCTGTGCGCCTTACCCTGTAATATATCCATTGTATATATATTCTCCCCGTAACATCTTTGGTGGAGGTGCGGGGTACGCTCGCTACAACACCGGGAACTGGATCTTCGCAGCGGACGGCGCGTTGCTGCCACCACAATGACCGACCAAGCGACCCAGTGTGAGCAAGACCCGTCACCGGTCATTCTCTTGCACCCTCGTGATCCCGGGACATTCAACGGCACCAGCGGCGTGGACGTCGATGCATGGCTGGCAATGTATGAGCGCGTCAGCCGCACTAACAAGTGGGACCCAACCATAATGCTGGCGAATCTCATCTTCTATTTGCGGGGCACTGCGCTACTCTGGTTCGAGACGCATGAGGCAGATCTGACGAGTTGGGACGTCTGTAAGCAGAAATTACGCGATCTATTTGGGAGACCTATCGCACGACAACTAGCGGCCAAGCAGGAGCTCGCAATTCGTGCTCAGACGTCCACGGAGCCGTACATCTCGTATATTCAGGACGTGTTGTCTCTGTGCAACAAGGTCGACAAGGACATGCCTGAAGTGGACAAAGTGGGCCACGTATTAAAAGGCATAGCCGATGACGCATTCAATCTGCTACTGTGTAAGAACTGCTCAACGGTGGAGTCGGTCATCGCTGAATGTCGTCGTTTTGAGCTGGCCAAAAGTCAACGTATCACTCACCGCTTCGACCGACTTCCTAATACGGCTGCCACGTCCTCCTGCGAAGGTTTCGCCACGCTTCGGCAAGCGCAAGCTCCAGAAAACGTCACCAGGATCGTCCGTCGAGAACTCGAGGCCATGGCAACCATTACACCTCATGACGGTATGCAAAGCAACAACCTGGCTCCGATTTCGCTAATTCAGGCCGTGGTTCGCCAAGAGGTCGCGAATATGGACATTTTACCCACCTTTGATAACGGTCATACTGCTACCAACCCGGTCGCCCCTGTCGTCGCTGCTGCAAGACCGAACACGACCTTCAGGCCACGTTATCGAAATCCAGCCGATTGGCGCACACCTGATGACCGGGCCATCTGCTTCACGTGCTCTAGGATTGGACACATCGCCCGGCGTTGCCGCAGCCGCTGGCCCACGTCCTATCGCCCAAACACTTACAATCGCCCGGACCATGCACCATATGCCCCGTCCCGTCCTGAGGCCTCAAGTGCTGAACGTCCTCCTGGGGAAAACCGGATCATCCGCTCACCATCGCCCCAGCGCCGTCAGTCCCGCTCGCCCCAACCTCGCCACTCTCGGTCTCCCTTTGGCCGCCTCTCGGAAAACTAGCCAGTGCAGCCCCCGGAGGTGACGCTGCATTTACGACCCGGCCTGAAAATCCTCTGATTGTCCCTTATACCCGATGCAACCTTCTTGAAGTACTGGTTGATGGTGTGGCAGTTACCGCTCTTGTTGATACCGGCGCACAGATTTCTGTAATGAGCTCGAGCCTCCGGCGCCGCCTCCAGAAAGTCCTGACGCCCGCGACTTCACCTACCGTCCGAGTAGCCGACGGGAGTACACCTGCCGTACTTGGAATGTGCACTGCACGCATCACTATTTCTGGTCGCCACACATCTGTTCTTTTGCTGTTCTAGAACAGTGCCCCCATGACCTCATCTTGGGAATCGACTTTCTGTCCACACACGCTGCCCTTATCGACTGCTCCGCGGGCCTTCTCCGGCTAGAACTTCCTTCGTGCCCCGACAACGTTGATGCCGGCCCACCCCGCCTACGCTCCGTCGAGTTTCTTCGACTGCCTCCGCAAGCCGCAATATACGTCCCGCTGTCAGCCTTTCCGCCCCTACCCGACGGCGACTACGTTGCCTGCCCTATTCCTGAGGTTGCCATGACACGCAACGTCGCGCTACCCTATACGGTAGTGACAGTTAGAAACAACGGCACCGCCTTTCCCATCCTCAATTTTGGCTACTCGACGCAAGTTCTTCCTCGCGGCATATCACTCGCTCATCTGACCCCATTGGCCGGCCACACGGTTTCTGCCCTGACCACAGAACCTCCACCGGATTTTTCACCGCCGTCATCGCAGTCAGGTTCGTCCTGCGACCACTTCGCCCGCATGATATCAGGAGACCTCGCTCCGGCACAGTCCGCTGCCCTTCGCCGCGTGCTGGTTTCCTACCAGGATATCTTTGACTTTGGCGACCGTCCTTTGGGCCAGACTTCCGTCGTCACCCATCGCATTCATACCGGCGATGCGAGTCCTATTCACCGACGGCCTTACCGTGTGTCAGCTCCGGAGCGTGCTGTCATCCAACAGGAAGTGGAGAAAATGCTGGTCAAAGGCATAATTGAACCCTCATGCAGTCCTTGGGCCTCTCCCATCGTACTCGTGAAAAAGAAGGACAATAGCTGGAGATTCTGTGTAGACTACCGCCACCTTAACCAGATTACCAAGAAGGATGTGTATCCTCTCCCGCGTATTGTAGACGCACTGGACTGCTTGCACGGCGCCAGATATTTCTCTTCCATCGACCTGCGCTCAGGATACTGGCAAATTGCTGTGGACGACCAAGACCGCGAGAAGACCGCCTTCGTGACTCCTGATGGCCTCTATCAATTTAAAGTGATGCCTTTTGGCCTATGTAACGCCCCTGCTACTTTCGAGCGCATGATGGACTCTCTTCTTCGAGGCATCAAGTGGTCCATATGCTTTTGCTACCTGGACGATGTTATCGTTTTTTCGACTACGTTGAAAACCATCTCACTCGCCTGTCCACCGTCCTTGATGTTTTTCGCCGCGCTCGTCTTCAGCTTAACTCGTCGAAATGTCGCTTTGGGCACCGTCAAATCTGCGTACTCGGCCACCTTGTTGACGCTGCAGGCGTGCAGCCAGACCCTGACAAAGTCCGCGCGGTTAGTCAGTTCCCTACTCCACGGTCGGCCAAGTATGTCCGCAGTTTTCTTGGCCTGTGTTCATACTTCCGTCGTTTTGTCCAGAACTTCGCGGAAGTGGCCCGCCCTCTAACTGGCCTACTCAAGAAGGACGTCGTTTTCACTTGGGGTCGTGACCAAGCGGACGCCTTTTCATCGCTCGTTGCCATCCTAACGAACCCACCTGTTCTAGCACATTTCGACCCGTCAGCCAGCACGGACGTTCGTACTGACGCCAGTGGCCACGGTATAGGCGCCGTCCTTGCACAACAGCAGCACGGCCTCCACCACGTGGTCGCCTATGCAAGCCGCCTTCTGTCGCCATCGGAGCAAAATTACTCTATCACAGAACGCGAGTGCTTAGCACTCGTCTGGGCCATCGCAAAATTCCGTCCGTACCTGTATGGCAGGCACTTTTCAGTTATTACAGACCACCATGCGCTTTGCTGGCTCTCCTCGCTCAAGGATCCCACTGGTCGCCTTGGCCGTTGGGCACTCCGTTTGCAAGAGTACTCATTTTCTGTTTTCTACAAATCTGGACGGCTTCACCAAGACGCTGACTGCTTGTCACGATACCCGGTCGATCCCCCTGATACACTGGAAGATGAATCTGACACCTTTGTTCTGGCCATTACAGACTTCGTCCACATAGCTGATGAACAGCGCCGCGACTCATCTTTGCGGCCTATTATAGACGGTCTCAACTCGCCACACCCTGACCCTTCCCTACGGATGTTTGCGCTCCGCAATGACACCTTACACCGCTACAACGCCCGGCCTGACGGCGCTGAGCTCTTGCTTGTTGTCCCCGCGCATCTTCGCTCTACTGTTTTGCGTCAGCTTCACGATGCACCGACGGCCGGACACCTAGGCGTGTCACGCACGTATGATCGCATCCGTAGGCGCTTCTTTTGGCCTGGTCTCTACCGTTCTGTGCGACAGTACGTTGCGGCTTGTGACCACTGCCAGCGACGCAAGACTCCTGCCCTACTGCCTGCTGGCAGCCTTCAGCCCCTCTACATCCCTGATGAACCGTTTTTCCGGGTGGGACTCGATCTTCTAGGGCCTTTTCCCATGTCAACCACTGGCAATAGATGGGTTGCAGTCGCTACTGACTACGCAACGCGGTACGCTGTTACACGAGCACTTCCCACCAGCTGTGCTACTGATGTAGCCGATTTCCTTCTTCACGACGTCATCCTGCGCCACGGTGCTCTTCGTCAGTTAATCACGGACCGCGGCCGCTGCTTTCTGTCTAAAGTGGTCGACGACATTCTTCGTTCTTGCAAGACCAATCACAAGTTCACCACTGCGTACCATCCACAGACAAACGGCCTTACTGAACGCCTCAACCGTACTCTCACAGATATGCTTGCTATGTACGTGTCTGAGGACCACCGAGACTGGGACATTAACTTGCCTTTTGTGACCTTCGCCTACAACTCTTCTCGTCACGACACAGCTGGCTATTCACCTTTTTATCTACTCTTTGGCTACGACCCACCATTACCTATGTACTTCATGCTCACGCAGACACATCCTCTGCCTATGCTCGTGATGCTCTTGCCCGTGCTGACATCGCCCGTCAGGTTGCCCGCGATCGCTTGTCGGCTTCACAGGTCAAACAAAAATGTCTCTATGACCGCCGACACCGGGAGGTGAACTTCCCTCCGGGCTCGCCCGTCTTGCTGTGGTTCCCGTCACGTCGCGTTGGCCTATGCGAAAAACTCTTCTCCCGTTATGCTGGCCCTTACCGCGTCGTACGCAAAGTCACTAATGTGACCTATGAAATCGCTCCGCTAAATCCTACGTCGGCCTCTGCAACAATCGCGAGTGACATAGTCCATGTCTCGCGTCTTAAACCGTACCACTCTCGGCCCGGGCCCTAATTGCACCGGGACGGTGCTTCTGCCGCCGGCGGGTAATGTCACGAGCGGCGATCCTGTGGTCGGTGCTTGGACGATGACGACGACGACGGGTGGTTTTTTCTGGTGTGCACGCGCTCCCCTGAACGATTGCTGCAGCGCTGTGCGCCTTACCCTGTAAATATATCCATTGTATATATATTCTCCCCGTAAATTATTATATTAAACAATATTAAAGCTGTATGAATGACACACACTGATGTAAAAGGAGCTTTGAGGCGAGTTTTATACTCCAGTTATTTTTTCTGCCACATGATACGCTGCTTTACTTTGTGCATCTGATCTAGTATTGCTTGTGGCAAATCGCTCTGTGTTTGGCAGTTTTTTCTCGCATGTGCGGGCATGTGCACCGCAGGTATTATATTCAGCGTGCCTTCTTATAATGAATTACTGACAAGTGCATCGTCCGTCCATGTGTTTGTCTCAATGTCAAAGTAGCTTTTGCGCCGTGGTTTCTGCGTTGAATAGGACGGTTGCGCAATTTCAGTGCGATGAAGCGGTGCCGGACACCACTCATCGCCCACAATAACTGAAGCTGAGGAAAGGTATTTACAGATTATTCTTTAGGCGACGGTGTCAATGAAGCTTAAAAAATACTCGGTATATATATCGGAGAAGGCATTCTATATTTTTAGGCAAACGAAACGCCTCTGGATAAGGTATTTTGATAGTTCACACCAACATAGCGTTAAGTTATGTAGTAGGATAGTTAAAATTGTGATTTTGATTAGCGGGGGGGGGGGCCCTATTGCCGACGCATTGTAGATTGCGGGCAAGCATGCGGTGGTGACAGGCTCTGCATAAAGAATCATAGTGTCGTTGGCTGCGTCGTTAAGCGACCGAGATCATTATTGCTGACATTATTAGAGGCGAGACAAGGAGCAAGCAGCAGCAATCACGACTGTCAGTTCGAGGTTCATGCCGCTGTCGAAGGGGTTTCCTGTGCTTCACGACAGGTCGGTGGGAGAAAATTGTTGGAACTACGTTGGGCTTCAGCTTTCTTTTTTCCAAGTTCTTGTAATATGCGCGGCTCAAATTGGTCTTCAGTGAAATGTAGCTAAAACATTTATCGAAGAGTAAATCACTCAGGGAGGATAATTAAAACGTCCTTTATACAAGTACAAGTGGCTAATACGCTGAACATTATTGCCTACATAATATTCCCTGCATTGCTACATCATAACCATAATCAGTATTTATTGTTCAACCTTTGTAATCAAAGCGCATTGATACAATTACATCGGCTCGTGTTACATGGATGGAAAAGGTTTACCCACAGAACAAAACCGAATAATGGTGATTGTAACGCATTCGCTATTAAAGCGAAGATTCCCGGCCTCCGCCTAGCAAAGGTGCACGATCACGTCGTGCACATTGGCTATATCCGTGAGCAAATGAAATAATAATCGTCACCCACTCATGCGTGAATGGCAGCCCAGTTCAAAGCAAATTCAAGAACGGAAAAAGATTACCAGGTGTCCTTAGCTATCGCCTAAAAGGCGCGAATGCGAGTCTTGTAAAATCTACTGTAATTCACCTCAATCCACACTAATCCACCCTCACGCACCTTATTCGACTTTAATCCACTCTAATTCTCCTTAATAGACCTTAATCCACCTCAGTGCACCCTAATACTCCTTAATAAGCCTTAATCGACCTTAATCCTCTTTAATCCATCTTATTCGACCTTATTCGACCATAATCCTCCTTAATCAACCTTAATTCATCTTAATCCGCCTTCGTGCCCGTTAATCGACCTTAATCGACCATAATCCTCCTTATTACATCTTGATCCACCCTAAACCACCCTAATCCAACTTAATCCTCCCTAATCGACCCTAGCCCTCTTTATTTAGCCTTAATCCACATTAATAGACCTTAAATCACCTTAATCTAATCATTAATCAGTCATGAATTTACTTTACTAATCAATAATCTATTATACACGGCTGGACATAATGTGGCTCGCTTCTGGCCTTCATTAGGTCACGTTACTTTCTGTACCTTAAACGCTCCCCTTGAAACAGATCCAACTAAGGGTCTCGCCTTAAAATGTGGACTAGTTGGCGCTCATCACCTGCAATACCACGGGTATACTTCCCAATTTTTTTCAGGCCCTGCATTCATTGTATATGAATGACGGACACACACATCGAAGCTGTAAATAGCTCCTCTACAAGCTGGTATTCCGATTTTCAGTAAAACAGGCAACGGATCCTAACAATCGCGAAAAGTGCGATCGAGAGGCTGTATCTTCGGGTATATTTGTTCAGTGGAAAGCAGAAGCTATAATGCTGCATTTCCGATTGAATAACAGTTGACGACATGCGACGTGCTGGAGTCCCAGCAGAATATTCAGCATTTCTGAGGAGAACCCCATTTTTACGCAACGTATAAATTGCCACAACAAAAAAGCTAATGAGCAGGCCGGAAGAATTGAAAAAGAATGCCGCATTAGGGGATGCTTTGATATCAGCAATAAGAAAGGCGTCTTACCTCGCAAACAATACTGTTCCTTGTCGGAACAAAGTTCTTTCGGCCAATGTTGTGCAGCCACTGCTTTTTGCGCAAGCCATCACGCTTTCCTTGCGGTATCGTAAAAACTGCATAACCATCATCACGCTTCTTGCTGCCGTTATATGCGCAGAAGCATGGCATAGCGCTAGCAGACAGTGCACGAAACAGCGTGCGACCGAGCTCAGGCACAAAATGGCGCGAACGAAAAAGCAAAACACAAGCAAACCGCAAGCTAGAGCGTACTAGAGAATAGTCGAGTGGGCCGAACGGCGCTCTGCCGCTGAGGCGCCGCGTGTGGAAAAATAGTGCGAGGGCGCTGCGAGCGAACTGGATTGGGGCGGAGACGCGCTCCGCGGCATTTTCAACGTACTTTCGCTGCGGGCGCCGAGGCCGATTGCGCATATTACGCTCTTAAAATAGCGCTTTATTTCAACTGCAAATTTATGTTTACGCCATTTTGCCAAACATATATATTTGGGGCATACATTACACAACGCGACGTCTTCAATTTTGCTGTCGTTGTCAAGCGCGTCGTCTGCTAGCGCACGCAAGTTCGCTACGCGGACGTTGGCGGACGCCCAGTTTTTCTCGCAGAACCTCTGTGCAGTACATTTTTTAAATGTTTTAGTTGCTTCGGTGGGCCCATGACTCTTGACGGCCGGTGCAAAATGTAGTTTTAGCCAGGTGAACTGTTGTTTTCACCACTGTCCTCTAAAAGTAACTGGTATATCCGCACCATGAAGGCTACGTAAGAAAATTTTATTATTGATATCATGTCATTTTACACGCGCTTCTTGTTGGTGAATATTGATCAGGGAAAATGATCGAAGAAAACAATATTAGAGCGAAATAAACCATGTTTATTAACTGTGTAGCGCGAAGAATGACTCAGAAGGGTTTGGGTGCAAGCTATAGTTGGTACGGATCATTCATATTCAAAACAGCGCCAAAAAAGACGGACAAGAGAGAACACAGGACGAGCGCTGACTGCCAACAACACCTTTATTGAAGCCTGCGCAAATATATACAATTCGCAACGGGCAGAAAGAGAAAAAAAGGGGGAAAGGGAAGGCGAGTTATCGTCAGTCAACTCCTGCTGCGCATGTGTCAAAAACACTAAAAAATACAAATCTTAACAATACACATGGTGGACACAGGCGAAACTGAATTAACTCCTGAGGAACTTAAGTTCCTTATCGCAAAGAGCTATAGATGGGGCACTTACACAGGTGGCTCCTAACGGACACATTGAAAAGGCCTCGAAAATTTCCCTGGCCATCTGATTGTCAATGACCAATGTATTTGACCAATGGCCAATGACCAATGTATTTCTAGGTAATTAAATCAAAGGATAAATAGACATACATATTTACGATATATATATATATATATATATATATATATATATGTAATGGAAAAAATAACAAATATTCTAAATGCAATAATTGAAAAAGTGAGAACTCCCGACCTGAATAAGCGCACGTGTTTGCAGTAACAAACACACTTATTAGTGAATACTGGAAATAAAACTCTCATTCGCAGAAATAATATTAATAGCAGGCAAAACCATCTTATGCGTGCGTGTGTGTGTGTGTGTGTGTGTGTGTGTGTGTGTGTGTGTGTGTGTGTGTGTGTGTGTGTGTGTGTGTGTGTGTGTGTGTGTGTGTGTGTGTGTGTGTGTGTGTGTGTGTGTGTTATTGATATACTGTACTACGCCGAATAGTCATTTCCGTTCGAATGTGACGCATAACAGCACATTGAAATCTCAAAGGTGAGTGACTGCATGCAAGTGAGGACTGTTATTCTGAATGATTTTGCCGCCGGAGAGTCGTGGCTGTTGCGCAGAGGCGCAGTTCCTGAGATAATTAACGGACGGATGTTAAATAAGTCCTGCTTAACAAGTTCCTAGTTCTCATTCAATATAAACGCACTGTTTTGGGGCAGCCTGCAAATCTGCTAACTTGATACAGACAAGGATTTTTGACAGTCTCACCATGTTTGCAACCCATTAAAACTGAGTGCCCCATGTGGTACCACACTTTTCTTCAACGAACGCAACAGATCTGCACATATCTCTACGTACGTGTATGTGAGACATGCCGTTCCTTTAATTGTTTCATTACGGTCGTTATGATAGTGCGCCGGATAACTGAACGCAGCCGTTTATAATATACAAGCTGCTGAGTTGAGCGGTCATACATTTGGGAACGGCATTACATTTATGCATGAAATATAGTATAAGCCTAACATGTTTTTCTCGGAAATCAGACTCGAGAATAATTTATGTTGTTGGCACCCCCAGACATAAGCCGAAGAACGCAGCCACCTGCTTTTTCTTTTTTTAATATAAGCTAATTCTTCGGTTTCACGTGGCAAAACCACGATATGATTATGGGGCACCCGGTTTAGTTTTTGCCACCTGGGTTTCTTTAACGCGCACCTAAATAGAAGTACACGAGTCTTTTTCCATTTCGCTCCCATCGAATTCCGCGACCTGGATTGAACCCGTGAGCTGCAGTTTAGCAGCACAACGCCGTATCCACGATATAGGCACTAATTAGGCTACCGCGCAGGCTTTCTTTCTTTTTATTGCGATAGCAATTATATGGACACTTCCACCGGATTTCTGCCGTCGCCGTCGCCGTCGTCGTCGCCGTCGCCGTGAGGTTCCGTATAGATAAAATCTTCGCCGCGCGCCGTATGCCCGAGCAAAAGCGTGCGGGGACGCACGCTGTCGCGGAGAGCGAACGCACTCAATCTTCCACGCGCAAGCAAGGAAGCGAGAAGCGAGCGCCGGAGGGAGCGTAGGGGGGGGGGGGGGGGCGCATTTCTACTCACTCTGCCAACAACCGCGCTCGTCGCTCGCTCGCACCGTCTCTTATCTCCACACGGCTCTGACCTTTATGCACTGTGCGTTCGCCGCTCAGTTTCCGTTGAAGCGATAGACCGCACGTACCTTCCCCGTTGCGGCGTATATGCGCTTGCTGCCAGCGTTTTGACAGTCGTTGTCTGCAGTCATTCAGTGTGATCTATTCATGTTTGTTTGTGCGCGCTCACACCACAGTTAGTAATAGTCGGGCCACATTTTCCACCGCACGCTACACATGCAATGCTGCCCGGATCGGCAGTGCAGCGCTACAGGTGTGTCCCTTCGCACGCGCTGCCCACGGGCAGCGCTTCTCATCAACACCACCGTTTCACACGCGCCTTCTCGTGGTCATCGAGTCTCTCTTCATGTCGGTCTACTTACGCCGCAGCACACCTGCTTACTTAATCAGCTCATGTTTACTACAATTCATATTGCTACCAAAGCCGCTCACCTTACTTCGTATGACATTGCTGTGTTGCTATCGCATTCATTGCTTCGCCCTTAGGGCGAAACTGTGACATTTTTTTTTGAAGTATCGACTGGAAGAAAAAAATCCCCACGTACTGCTTACGGCCAAAGATTAGCGAGTGGCTAACTTAAACCGTTTTCGGCGCTCGAGGTCCGACTGCAATAAATGACCCCGTACCAATTACTCCTCATTCTGTTACGCGAGAAAGGCAGAAACTTGAATGGAATGTCGCAGTGCAGTTGACTCTTTTTTTTTAATCTATACCAATGCTTCCCGTAAATCTAAGTACAAGGCGCCGGATGGGGCAGATATGCTTTACTTGTTTGAAAGGGCAAGCAGGAAGGTTACATATGCTGCTTCGTCTGCGTTTTGCAAGACCTACTGATAGAAAATTATATGTGCAACAATACACACGAGAGATACATGCTTCTTGAAGAACGAGAAAAATATTTTTTCCTCCAAAGGGAACTGTACAATAACATGGTAGAATGAAAGCCGACACTGCGACCGCAATGCACGAGCAATCACCGAGCGACATTAGAAAATAATAAAAATAGATAAAGGAGAGAAACGAAAATAATTTATTTTTGAGGCACAAATACATGTCATATGCAATTATGAACCCCATTTGATCGATCTGAACGCAAATACCAGAGCGCGAAGTAGTACGAAAGACCCTGTCGAGCAGTATCGCCAGCAGTTTCCAACGGCGCGACCTTGATGCGGCCCAATCCACTTCGACCGCAGCGCCACCCCAGTATTTTTCCACGTCGGGCGCCTCACTGCAAAGCATGCTCCGCCCCACCCGCTCGTCCCACTCGACCATATTCTAATACACTCTAACGCAAGCTCCGCTCGTTTCCAAGGGCAACGGCAGGGAGACCAATCATCGTGCAAGAAAACGGGCGCAAGACCGTCTGCCGCGGAGGGAACTCGCGAGGGGTGAGGAGGAGGCGAGGAGGTCGCGCGCCGGCGGCAGAGTACAAAGAGTGGCGGTACTTTCCTACATCAAGGGGTTTTAGTCCGTGATAGTCCGTGACTGCAGCCGACGCCTCTGGCGGCTGCTCGGCAGGTTTCGGCCAGAGAACTGAACACTCGTCGAGTAACATCGGAAGTCGCTGCCTCTTCTCGCCTCGCAACGTTTCAATATAGCTTTCTGTGGTAGATCTGTTTACTTGTGTTTACGCAATTGCATCACGTGCAACACATACACATGTAACACTCGGTGTAACCAACACAGCTTCGCTGTTCGACCATCTTGACGGAGTGGAAGGGGCGTTGAATTTTTTTTTTTTCAGAATAATTAGAGGTGCAATATTGTATTACATACTTTTGTTCATCGGCCTGCCTGTCAGACTGCAATAGGAGCAGAGGCCTTTTGTCAGGCTATGCCCCCTTTAGCCTCTGCTGTCGTTACTGTAAGCTTGATTGCTTGCTTCTTCCCCGCGAGATCGAACTATAGGTGGCAGAAACGTCAGATAGGGGGTCGACGGCGCGCATTGAAATGTACGCGGCAGCGTTCCGCTGGAAACAATTTGGCACGATTTTATGGTAATGAAACGCGCTCATTGCAGTGAGGTGATTTTATAGTGCGCTATAATGCCACATTTTCGAACGAAATGCGCACAATGTTTCTATTTACTTGTAAGATGTGCAAACTGTCATTCAATAGGGAACTGGCACTAACCCACACATTCTCTGTTTCGGCACTTTCACGGGGATTTTTGTGTATATTTCGCTTGTGTTCCGACTACTGTGTTAATATTTTTGCGTAATTTATTAATGCCACATTCTCTGCGAATCATGCTCTGGTTTAAAAACGTATGAATTCTCGTACAAAGAAGGAAAAGTAACAAGTTAATGCGCACCTTACATCTGCTTTTCTTATTTTTTTCTTTATTGGCTGTGAAATGCAAAAATTTAATGAATTCAATTAGGCACGCTAGACCACTGTGGCAGTAGGTTAGTATGATCATCAGTTTGCTTCAGACGAGATAAATTTTATCGCCCTTGCACGGTGTTACGCGCACGACAGCGATGCGACAAAGGTGTAATTGCTTGAAGAGCTAAAATCATTATGTAATTTTTTTTTTCAGTCAACAGTGGCCACTGCCTTACATCAAGCTAGCAACACCACAATAAAGAGCGAAAGGAAATTATAGTAGCTGCCTTTCCACTCGGCGTTGTGATGTCATCAGTCTAGAGACTGCCGTGTCGCACGTGAGCTTCGTAAAATCCATATTTCAGCTTTTCCTTTGCATCAGCGAATCAAAGTACAAAAGCGCACGACTTAATTGTGAGGCAAAATTATTTCACCGAAGTGACATGAGAACCACAACATATTAAAAGAAGATATCTGATCGCGTAACCACTAAGCGAGAGTCATGCGATTATCGCAATAATAATAATGCAGTTATCGTAATATAAAGTGCATGACGCAACATGATACCAATGCACACTTACGACTATTTTATATGCTGGTGAGTGATGTTCACAGCACCCCCGTTAATGTTTCGTGATATCACGGAATTTTATTACGAGAGCAATTATATGGACACTCCAAGCGGAATTCTGCCGTCGCCGTGAGGTTCCGTATAAAGTCCAAGGACGATAAAATCGTCGTCGCGCGCCGTTTGCTGTATGTGCGAGTGAAAGCGAATCATATCTTGAAAGTGATCTGCACACGGCTCCTACCTTTGTGTGCTTTTTCCACCTGGTGCTCACTTGGTGTCTTTTTTTGTCTTCCTTTGTCCGTTTCTAGCGCAGTTAAAATCTTTCCAATATTTCACCGCTGTTTCCGTTGAAGCTATAGATCGCACGAACCTTCGCTCGCTGCTGCAGCCGCGCTTGCTGACGCAGTCTTGAAAGCGGTTGCTTGCGGTCACCTATTCCTGTTTGCTTGCGCGCGCTGACACCATGCTTGTTAATTCAGTAAGTAAGCGAATGTGTCAATGAGAGGCCGCGCTGGGCGCCGAGGAGGGCCTCAATAGTTCTGCATAGCTCAATACGGAGCTATTACAAATCCGTAATCCGTATAGCTTTCTGTTCGCATAGCCCTTACGCTACCCCTCTTTCAGTTCCCCTCGTACACGCCATCGTTCGCCAGGAACTTGAAAACACTGCCTAATTTGCTATTGCAATTGATGCTTCGCCTTTCGGGCGAAACTGCTACTTTTTTGGAGTGATGAACACACTGTGACGAGTCACTAAAGCGCGGGAGTTACGTCTCGCTGCAACCGCTTCGTTTTTAAAACCCGGTAAAATGTTTTATGTGATGTTCAACCACGAAGCAATCATAAAATTGATATGATTGTGGCGAGCAGAGGGCGCGACAATCACACGTCGCGCACTCGACACGGGTATTCACGGCTCTTATTACAGCGCAAAATTATTACGACAGCTCAGCGCTAAATGCTTTTGTACGCCATCAAAAAATGCACACGAGCATTTACGACTGTGCTACAACCATTCCAGCTATTCACGCCGTACATGCACATGTAAGCATGTAGTGGCTAGCAGACGACGCGCGGCGCCATCCACACTATCTGTGGTTCAGCCAATGCCCGCCACGCGGCGACACTGGTTGATCTCGCGGCGTACCCACTACAGGGAAGATTGGCCAAGAAGCCGGTGGCTAACCTAGTTCTGTGGTTAACCATTAAACGGGTGGGGCGGGGGGAGAAAACTTGAGGGAAAAAGTACATGCGAGGGAACAGAAACAAACCAATGTTAGTATAGGCAGGACAAATAAACTTCAGCTTCGTATACCTCTACGCACCGCGTCTGTACCGTCTGCACCGCAACGAGGGGCACGCTTGGAGAAATGCTCATGCGCATTTTACGGTTCATTCGATTCAGTTTCAGTTCTGTGCTCGTGCATAGTCGCCTCTTGCACGAACCCTGCACTGTACTTTTTCCGCTGGTGCTGGGAATAATGCGAACTCCTGCGCGCGAAGCCTGTGAAACGTCATAAGGTCAGGTGCAGCGCCTTATGAACTAGTTCAGGAAGTGTCGGCGAATCGAACGGATCTATAGCTTTCGTAGTATTTCTCCCCTGAATTATTGAGGCCCAACTTTACCGCTCCCACCCTTATAGGTTGCAGCCCTTACACAAGGATTTGTGGCTTTCCGAAATAACAAAATTTCGATGTTACGAAGCACCATTTTTCTCGACGTCGTTATATCTAGGTTTAACTTACCTCGTGTGAGGCCCCTAAATCTTATTAGCAGCCCTTCTCTGCATAAAATTTGTCAGCCAAGCTGCCAAACCGACAAAATGTTGCTCTTATGGCTGTACACATATTACGTATTGCATTGACTGCACAGAACTACAGCAATTTTTTCAGCTTTGACAATGGTTAGGTAGGCTGTCATGCACAAAAACAAAACGCCAACAAACCCGCAAAACACACAGATTCTGATCAATATATTAATTAAAAATACAGGTTGTCCCAGCTAACAATATCCAAGCCATAAAATAAAATCTATGATATGAGACATAGAGTCAACGGTGTTCGATCATCAGTCTTCTTCAACCGTAAAGATAATTTTAACGCGATAGCGTTTAGGGCCTCGTGTCGCAGAAAATCCGGCGTCGCGGCAACCGGCGAGTGATCGCGGGTGGCTGAGAAAATCATCCAACCATATTGACCCTCCATGTGGTGCAAGGTTTTGGTGAACAAAAATTGAATTTCTCAGTGAAATCCGTCAGAAAAATGGTGAAGTACTTTACCAATAGGCGTCAGATTCGCCGTCGGATTGTTTCTAAAGGCATCAGATTGTAATGTGAATGTACGAGAAAACCTAATTCTGCTACGAGGAAACTCGAACATTTATACCAGACCTGCGCGCATCGAGGCAATAGCAAACAATTCATAAGATAATGAAAATGGTGCCAGGGTCTTCACATTTTAATATAAGACCGCTTATATTGCCCCTGGAAAAACGTCTTTCTAGCAATTCATTTCAGATTAAAAGTGAAGCCGACTTTAAGGGGATCGATGTAAGCTTGGTCTTTGTAAGCTGGCTTTCCCACGTTCAGTGTTGGAGTGAATGAAGCCTACTTGCCGTATGCGAACGATGTGACGCGAACGGGTCCTGATAACGCTATCGCGTTCTACTCTTAAAGCTGAAGCTTACGCGTCCTCCAAGTTTTTGTGTATTTTTGGATAATTGGATAAAATCATTTAGACTACTTTTTAATTTTTGATTAACGAAGGGCATGACTTTCCATGGCAAAGCTGTTACTGAGTCCTTAAATTTCCCATTCAGCCATTTTCAGCATCCTATGGCATGTGTAATAATTTTTTATGCGTTGCCATTCGGAATTGCCAGGCGCTGTAGTACGTTTCAAAGGACAGACCCTATTACATCATCGTGCTAGAAATTGCGAAGCTTCTCGAGGGTGCCCAATGAAGAGACCACATAATCATATTTCAATTGTTGTCTGGTCACTGTGGCATGGTTGGCAAAGAACTTGCTGACAGTTATACAAAAATTATTGGGGAGGCGCATAGGCATTGATGACCCAACACCGCTGGTCCCATAACTGTGTAGCATTTCATGTCAGTGCTTTTTTTAAAGCTTGGTTGGCTAACGTTAGGTGGGACCAGAGCTGTGACATGGGACACCCTGTATCATCATCAGCCAATATTCTATGTCTACTGCAGGACGAAGGCCTCCCCCTGCGATCTCCAATTACCCCTGTCTTGCGCTAGCGTATTCCAACTTGCGCCGGTTTACACTGAGCTGGTCTACTCAGCTCTTTGAGTAGACCAGTTCATTAACCATAATTCTGCAATCTGCCACAGGCAATCTTTCAAACAAATTGAAAGTGTTCGCTGAAACACCCTGTATACAGCTCTGCTGGTCATACAGCTTCACAGAGTGGAATGGCACTAAATTTTTTTTTCTCTAAGATGTAACACAAAATAACACATACCCTTCATCGGCAAGCCCTGCACCGTGGTTATATTCCCTGCATGGAGAGAAGATGTCAAAGAGAAAGAAGCGCCAAAGCAGCTCGTGAAGTGAGTGCGCGCGTACTAGATCAACCAGCTTCAAAAGATTAACCTTCCAAAATACCTTCAAGTATGGATTTCAGAATTTTTAAGGAACAGAGAATTTTATTGCTTCCAAAGCGGCATTTCTTCGGCTAGGTACGCACAGTCAAGAGGCGTTCCACAAGGGGCAGTACTTTCTCCAGTCTTATTTAATATTCTAATGAGTTCCATCCCATGTCATGATGATGTACATACTTATGTGTACGCTGATGACATAGCGTTTTTTTCATCGGCAAATGACATCCAAAAACTTTATCAAGTATTACAGACATACTTGTCTGCTATAGAAAGATGGCTTGATGCGATGCATCTCTGTCTCAACGTTAACAAATGCTCAGTGCTAACGTTTCCATTAACGGACCCCATATATATTTCACTCTCTTATCATCTACATATTATCCCACAAGTAGAGACAGTCAAGTATCTTGGGGTCATATATGACGGTTCACTGTCATGGAAGTCACACATTGACTATATTGCAACAAAAGTTATTCGTGCGGTTGGCTTGCTGCGTAGGCTGAGCAATAGTCGATCAGGAATGCGAAGAGCAACGCTTTTAACAATATACCGCATGTATGTTCGACCGGTATTAGAATTTGGATGCGTACTGTACTCTGGAGCTCCTGCATATAAACTTCGCCCTCTTGTTCTTCTGGAGCGGCAGGCCTTGCGACAATGTTTAGGGCTACCTAAATTTGTAGCAAATGAAGTTTTGCATCTGGAAGCTAGGATGCCATCTCTTGTTACGAGGTTTCGATTATTAGCTGTACAGTCATATTTAAGACTATATGAATCTCCTATAAGGCGTTCACAAACAGTTTTCATCTCCCAGCCGGACTTGTTTTTCGGATTGTACTGGCCGCGATTCCACACACCACAAATTATTTTTATTCAAACTCTCCTAGATCAAATACACATACAAATTCGTGAGGTGAGTCCTGTTGTTTACAACACCAATTCCATTAAAATTCAGTATGATGATATTTTCCCTAAAAATGCTAGGGCATTATCTTACCGCATGCTAAGCTCAATATTAAATGATTACTTTTTGCACGTTCCGATCAAGACAGTTATTGCCACTGATGCTTCTCAAAATGAAGAAAAGTGTGGAATTGGAATATTTTCTCCTATTCTTGATTGGTCGTTCTCTCTTCGCCTCCCAGACTTCGTACCGATCTTTCTAGCGGAATTTTTAGATGTCGTTCTAGCCCTCCGTAAACTCAATACATCAACATGTTCTACAGTAATCGTGACGGATTCTTTATCTCTGTGCTCCTCCCTCACAGCGTCCGATAATTCCCCAGTTTTGCGAGCTTTCAAATCGTTAGTGCCCCCTCACTTAGCTTTGATTAGATTGGTGTGGGTACCAGGGCATAAGGGCCTATTTCTAAACGAAATGGCAGATTCGTTGGCGAAAGCGTCCCTGAATGGCCCGGTAATTCATATCCTACCGATTTCAGCTTTCATCATAGGGGCTAGATTTCGGAGAAAAATGATGCTGCGTGAATTTCACGCCCCTTCTTTAACAAACTCGTCAGATTTTCAGCACTTGTCGCATTATTGGAATAGCAAACACTGTCAAACGCGATCACTTGAAGTCGCAATCACTAGACTACGCTGCAGAATTCCATTTTTAAATTTTTACCTACACAGAGCTGGTCTGGTTCCCTCACCTAACTGTTCCTATTGTGGCCAACATGAAACATTAGATCATTTTCTAATTGTCTGTGAAAGATATTCTGAATTGCGAAAAAGAACCTTAGAAACACCATTCCGCCTTCTTAGATTAGAATTAAATGTTCAAAATTTACTATCATTGGGGGCCTCTACCCTTGGGCACAGCGACGGGAAGGTTGTAGATGCCATCCAGAATTACATTACAGGGTCAGAAAGATTTAGATGACAGAATCACGGCTTAGGGTACCGAAATATTTTTACAAATTTGATGACTTGCTATCTACTTCTTTTTTTAATTCATCATTTACTCCTTATTCTATTCAAGTCATTTGATATATTCTAATTATTCATTCTCAGATGCGTATATATTCCCACATTTATGTTTGTTTTGATTTATACATCTCCCTTCTGATTGTTATTTCAAACTACCCGGTTCTTGGCCAATCCCCCAGAGTGGGTATGTGCCAGTAACTTCAAGGCCCTACATCTACATCTACATCTAGTCGAAACCCGCCAGCAAGAGCGTCCAACCACCGTCTCCGTCCTCCTGGGCCATCGACACCTGACGAATTCCCTCTAAAAAAACGGTAAGTGCTTCGACTCTCGTTGCGACAAGTAGTGTACGCCCTCGCGTTGTGCCTTCGGCGGCGTCAAGCCGCACAACATCGACGGTACGCGATTGGCAAATCCCTTAATCAAAGGGCGCTGTTAGGTAGAGCCCGATCGCATATGCCTTAGGGCAGGTCAACGCGGCTCTATCTAACAGTACCCGTGTCTCAACTAAGATGTCCGCGCGTATACCAATCCATAAATCGTGGCTCCAAGGACAATCTGTAATCGAATCCCTTCGAGCGCTTTCTCGCGGTTTTCGTTGCGGGCGAACGTCGGGCCTTGTCTGCGGCCCGAACTAACGCTTCCATAGTGAGCCGCAGTTAGCCCTTCTACTTACCCAATTTCTCTAACAGGCATCGAACGATCATTTAAGTAATTTTGATTTGATTGTGTAGTTCCTCGTGATTTGACCAAAACGGGAACAGGCTACGGATTGAGTACAGGCTCTGCTCATAAAACCGAACCGCGGCTCCGCGCTCCAAAACAATGTTCCCCGAGACGTCTACAGCTGCTGGAATATGTCTTTGCAATAGTCAGTAAATTGAGCGGCAGGAGTAGGACTTTTGTTGGTCTTGTTTGTACGGCGTCACCTTGGAAAAAGTGCCGCAGAAGAAAACGAAACATAATACTATTGTTTTGCCTTTTCGTGTGTGTGTCATGTCATCCAATGTGAGAGATAAGGCTTCGCAACTACGTCAGAAGGGGTGTGCTTAATGCAGAGCGCCACTATAAACCGCGCTTTCTGTTTGCGCTTGACATTCTGTATGGTTCCGATTTCTCTGAGAAGCGGCAACTCGCGGTTCGGGATGAACGAGCCCAAACCTCGAGAGAACTGTAACCGTCATCGCGAGGTGACCTTTGTGTCCACTCTTTTCATCAAGTTCACCTTAAAAAAAATAGAGTTGCGACGGTTACTTCGGTATATTTCGTTGTTTCCTCAATTCAATTACTGCGAACATCAGTTAAACGGGATTATCTTGCGACTTTTTCAGTCCGCTTCATTTCGAGCACGACATTATGCTTGGCGTTTTTCAAATACACTATAAAAAGGCTTACTCCCTTTGGGGCGCATCCTGCCTCCAAACAGTAATGGGCATCAATCTTGCTTGATCTTCTTTCTTTATCTTCCTTTTTCGAAAATTCTGCGCTCGCTACTTTCCTGTCAAGAATATGTCATGCTGATAACGCGCATGGTATTTGTGACCGTGAAGTGCAGGGCGAGCAGGCTTCAAGAATAGAAAAGTGCGCAAGATATATAAGATGGTTATTGTTCGGGGACACGGTACACTCGAAATACTACAAAGTTGTTTTTTCTTTGAAGCCTGGAGCACCGTAACCACTCTACGATGGCTTATTTTCAGCTTCTGCCTTTTCGCTCTCAGTTAGTCGATGTGAAGGCCTTCCCTGGGGTGATAAATTCTGGACATTTTCACATTCTAAAGCCGTAATTTCGAAATCGCTATCTTCGCACTTCTAATCGGCCAGAAGGGCCGTACGGCCTCTCTGATTGGCTCAAAATGCCACCATTGAGAATCTGCCAAATGTCGGATTTGAGTGTCAACGGAATAGCCCCCCTGGTTGCCCCTTATCTATCCTCTAGTTGGATTACGAGCGTCTTCTCCGTCGCGGCATAACTGTACCGATAGCGAGAGCCGACGCGATGTTCCAACTCTGGCTTTTCATAAACAGCGCCGAAACCCTTGGTTTCCTAATTTGCGCGTAATTCAGTGCAGCCATGGAAATCTGCTATATTACAAACGGAGATCGCAGTAGAAGTTAGACATGGAGTTGTGGTTAGAGCGCGTAGCTAAGATGCATAAACGCTGCCGCTATTTCCCGCGCATCCACGCAACCTCTGTATGAGAATCGGTCGACATCCTTGTGAACGGGGAGACATACTCAGCCCATTATCTAATTCATACCTGCTTTTCACGGTAAAAATATAAAAAAATAAAAAACGAAACGGGCACACAACACGATCGCACCCATTGTGTCCCCTATTTTCTCGCAACAAAGTATAGTTGATAACTACACAGCTCTTACAAGTACGGGAATGTGTCATCTTACGAGCGAATGCCAACCAGCTTTCAATCCATTGTGCTTGTGCATAAGGTGGTGCATTATCGACATGACACCCCGCTCATTACTCTGATTAGCCGAACGCACTTACAGGTTATAGCAAACTGATGGGCTGATAAAGCGTCGTGCCTCTGTCTTGTCCTTGTGTACTGTAGTTGCGCTATACATTGCACATACCGATTCGCAGCTTTGTCAGCTCTAATCAGACTGTCTCCTAACCCTCAGTACTTTCAGTACTGAGGGTCTCTTTCTTTTTCTTTTCTGAGCCAGCGCTTACGCCTTTGGGTTCCGATGGAGAACAAACCGGAACCTGCGCTGGAAAAAGCCGCCCCGTCGACCATGCGAAGCTCCATGCCGTTGCTCAGCCTTCCCTGCACGCGGAGCGAAGAGAATCCCATCTGCATGTTGGTGCGCAGGCTCGGCTCGTACAACGAAGCCCTGTGGTACGCGGGATTCGAGCTCAAGGAAGAAAATGGCAAAGGTCTGGGCGAGCTCACACTCGGTGTTGCCGCAGATAGCCAGCACGAGCTGTCATGGAAATCTGCGGCCATCGAGAGCGAGACCATCGCGGTCAGCTTGCTTGCCAGCCTGCTGTCCCTCCACAGATGTATAGTTGCCATCGACCTCAACCACGTCATAGCGAAACGGCCATTCCTGCTCAACTGGCTACAGAACGGGTGCGGTGTCAGGAGCCTGACAATCCAAGCAAGCCCGCACTTCGACGAGACCGTGATGAAGACCCTGGTGAACGTCCTGAACCCCCTGGACCAGCAAATGACACCGCTTTTCGAGCAGTACCACACCTACTCTGTGCGGAGGCCCACGCTCGTAGTGCCACCGCGACAAAATGCCCGTGCCACACAGACCACCTTGGACGTTGCGGCCCTGAACATGAATGGTCCACGCGCCAGACAATTCATCATCATGCTCCGTGACAACAGGACCATCACCGAACTGGCAGTGGGAGCCTGCGTATTCACCTATGGTTACATTGACCTTGCCGCCGGATTCAGGAACTACTTGGTGCGGGAAGACTCGGTGCTTAAGAAGCTCACCATCAGAATGGGCGATGTCAGCAAGCAAGCGCTGCGGTCACTGGTGAAAGCCGTCGCCGTCATGACCAGCCTGCAGGAGCTGGTCACCGACGTCGACCTCTACAACGTTCAGGACAAGTCGGTCTTCGCCGAGATCGTGTCTCGGAACAATACCTTGCGCGCATTGAGCATCATCTGGCCCAGGTCCTGTATCGTGAAAAGCATTCTGCACAACTTACAGCACCCCGTGGGCAACGCCGGCACGAGGATCGTGCCCTAGCTCTTGGCGCTACCCAGAAACACGTCGCTGTCGTCGCTCACCATTGACCTCCTCGGCTTCACCGAGTACGAGTGCTTTGCATTCTTCCGAGCTCTCGCGTACAACACTTCACTGAGGAGGGTCACAGTGAGGCACCTCCCTGCACGAGGTGCCCTCAAGCATATCTGCCGCACAATCAGGGATTCCAGCATGGCGGAGAAAGTGGTCATCAAAAACATCCGCGTGACCTACGACAACATCACCGTGCTTCCAGAATGCCCGGAGGTCACGTCGGTGACCGTCAGCTTTCTCCACCTGTTCGAAAGGGACCACTTCTACAGGGCCTTCACAGACGTCCTGGTAGCCTGCCGCACACTAAAGAAGCTGCACGTGTCCGTGCACTCCTATTTCTTCGACCACGACCTCCAGACAGCGATGGCCGCCTACATCGCCGGTGCGACCGCCCTCCGACACTTCGAACTCCACGTCTACGTAGACGCGCACGAGCGGGAGATGGAAGATGTATACGTTTCCGAGGCCCCCGACAGCCCGCTTGTGAACGCTCTTTCGGTGCACCCAAGCCTTGTCAAAATAGCGGTGAGGGAACTGCGCCTGAACGAGCGCGACTCTCGGTCGCTCGCGGAGGCATCTCTCGGCAGCACGAGCATCACTGAAGTGACGTTCGCGGCGCTAGGAACCAGAGGCAATGAGGCCTTCCTGCGCTTTGTCATGCCGCGCATCGAGAGAAACTACCACCTGCTGCGGCTGAGCCTTCCCGCATGCGAAGATCGCGACAGCGAGCTCGCGTTCATCCGAAACATCACGAGGCGCAACTCCAGCCTGATAACGAGGGCGGCCCGTTTCGTGATGGGCGAGCAGGACGCCTACTGCGAACGCGCCATCGAGCTGGTGTCGGGCCACGCAGCGCTCGCAGACATGGTTTGCGAAAGGGCGGCCGTCGAAGCCGGCGAAGGGGCGGCGATGATCAGACGAGCCCTGGGCCTGCCGTGCCTGACGAGCTTGAGCGGGTTCATGAAGCTGGCCGGGGTTGCCAAGCACCGCGTCCAGTGCGTCGCCGGACGGGGCCGCACGTTGGACCAACTGCACGAGGACTGCTGGCTACACATCAGGAAGTATCTGAGGGTGGTAGACATCGTGCACAGGAGGCGGTGAGCAAGGCGAGGAAAAAGGCTCGGACTAAAAGAGGCGCCGGGCCAAGTTGTTGCCCTTTTATATTGCCGGGACCTACAGCATGCAGCCTATTTCTATACTATAGGGTCCGGCAGTGTTGCAAACCATAAGGCACAAATAAACATGTGCTGCTTTGTTCAAAAGCTTTGATTCTTGTTAAATAAATGAACGTTGCGGCTATGCGTCTTTGTGCAACGTGCAAGTGCGTATGTAGCCGTAAACACCGACGTTCGACCGCCGGCCATGTGCGGTTGAGTTAAGGAATTGAAGAGTCGTGCCCATTCCGGCGCTTTACATTGCTATTTTTGTGGCGTGGTCGCACGGTACCAGCGCTGCTGTTGACCCGGCTTTGTACCTTCGGTCATCGCCAAGCTCCATGTGCAGCTTCTCGCTTGCAACGTAGGCCTGCAGCTAGTGCACGGGCATGCCTGCAACAACGATATGCTTTTAAATTCGCGTTCCAAGCTTACAGGTGCTTCCGGAATTTGTACAGCACCTGACCGGCTACTTACTCAAAAGGACATGGAACCGAAATGGTACGATGAAAGGATAAAAACGCAAGTATAAATTTCAAAAGAAAATAGAAGACAGTCGAGGTCTATAGTCATCCACGTCTGGTTAGAAAGTCATCTGCGTGTGATCGTTCAAAAGATCACACACCTTAGTTTCTGCTTTTCTTTGTTTCATTTGCCGAGATTGACGCCTATACAATGAATTCGTTTTTGTCTGCGCCTCTGAAGTTTTGCCAATACAGCCCTACACCCACCCCCTCAATGGGTATGCACCATTTAAGCTTATTATCACCATCATCATTGTCAAAGTCTTTCCCGATGGCCGTGCCTTAGGATGGTTGCTTGTCTTAGGTGAAAGAAGAAATGAAACAAGATGTAGAAGCCTGCTTCTGCAGTCTCCCGGGTCAAATTGATTCAGGCCTGGGTGCTCAAAATATCAGGCGCATAGTGACATGGAAAGTCGTATACAACTTGCACGGCGCCAAGGCCAGTATGCGGCATTGCACGGTTACGCTTGATATCATAGGATAGCGTTGAACACGGGATATTGGTAAGCCGGCTGAGAGAACTTAAGTTCCCCAAATATATATAGGCTTGGATTACGCGATACTTAAGTGGCAGAGAACTGTATTGCCTTCAAAACGGCTTTTCTTCAAGCACACATAAGCAGACAAGAGGAGTTCCACAGGGGTGGCAGTGCTATCTCCAGTATTATTAAATTGCGGAGCTCCATCTCATCTCAAGAGGACGTGGATAGTTACGTGTATGCGGACGACATAGCATTCTTCTCCCCCCCCCCCCCCATCGGCAGAGGACATTCACACACTTTACGAAAACATGCGAAAGTATTTCTCTGGTCTAAAAAATGGGCTAAATTCAATTCGTCTGGCTCTAAACGTGGACAAATGCTCATTGCTTGTATTTCCTGTGGAGACTGAGTGCATATATCTCTGTCGTACCAGCTCGCTATCATTCCACAAGTCATCATCATCATCATCAGTCTATATTTATGTCCACTGCAGGACGAAGGCCTCTCTCTGCGATCTCCAATTACCCCTGTCTTGCACTAGCTGATTCCAACTTGCACCTGCAAATTTCCTAACTTCATCACCCCACCTAGTTTTCTGCCGTCCTCGACTGCGCTTCCCTTCTTTTGGTATCCATTCTGTAACTCTAATGGTCCACCGGTTATCCATCCTACGCATTACATGGCCTGCCTAGCTCCGTTTTTTCATCTTAAAGTCAACCAGAATATCGGCTACCCACCGTTTGCTCTCTGATCCACACCGCTCTCTTCCTGGCTCTTAACGTTAGGCCTAACATATTTCGTTCGATCGCTCTTTGTGTGGTCCTTAACTTATTCTCCAGCTGCTTTGTTAACCTCCAAGTTTCTGCTGTTTATTATGCTCTAGGGCACCTGCCTATAAGCTTAATTCGCCCTCTTGTTCTTTTATAAAAGCACGCATTACGACTATGTTTAGGGTGCTTAAATTTGTAGCTAATTATATTTTATATCTAGAAGCAAAAATTTCTTCTCTGGTAACTCGGTTTCATGCACTTACCGTACAAACATTTTTAAGGGCGTGCAAATCATCAATAAGACGTTGCCAAGCATTGTTAATTTCGGAGCCTAGTATTTTTTCAATGCACATTGGCCTCGATTTCATACACCTCAAGTTATTTTTGCACAATGTCTTCTCGATCTCCTGAACGTTAGAATCAGAGAGGTAAAGCCCATTGGCGACGGGGAAAGTTCTCATCACATACAATTATACGATACTTTTCCAAGTAAGGCAAAGCACCTCCCTTACGTAATGTTAAGTGCCCCTCTACATGGGTATTTAATAAAATCACAAACAAATGTGGTCATAGCCACTGATGCCACGCAGAGTCAAGAAAAATGTGGTGTTGGTATATTCAGCCCTGTTCTTGTGTGGTCATTTTCCCTGCGGCTTTCAGACTTTGTACCAATCTTCATGGAGAATCTTTAGCGGTAATACTGGCACTTTGTAGATTAAGCCCATCAATAGATTCTTGTAACTGATTATATTTCCTTGTATACTTCACTCACAGCACCTAATGAATCTCAGGTGTTGCGAGTGTTTAAACATTAGCACCTCAACGCTTGACCAATATCCGTTTAGTCTGGGTACTTGGGCATACAGGCCTATTTTTAAATGAAACGACAGATGCATTGGCGAAGGCGTCAATAGGTGGCCCAGCAATTCAACTCCTCCCTACATCGCCCTTGATCATAGCTGCAAGATTTCGGAGGCAAATGATGCTGCGAGAATTCTCTGTGCCATCTATAACAAATTTCGCGGATTTTAAACACTTATTATACCCTTGGAAACTAATCTGTCAATAGAGAAAAATTGAAGTCACTATTAGGAGGCTCCGCTGTCGCATATCTGCTTTAAATATATGTTTACACAAAGTTGGTTTGGCACCATCACCGATTCGTCATATATGTAGAGGGAATGAGACCATAGAACAATTTTTTTTCTTGTCGACGATTCATTAGCCTAAGAAAACGAACCCAAGAAACAACACTTTGCCTACTTGGATTAGGTTTAACTGTTCTAAATTTCCTATCTTTTGGTGCCTCCACACTTTGGCACAGCGACGGGACTGTTGGCGCTGCCTTCCAAGAGTTTTTTTAGGTTCCACGAGATTTAAACTCTGCAATACAAACTTTTAAATAAGCATTTCTTGGCGAACATTTGCTGCTTTGACAGTATCTACCTATCTATGTATCTATATATCTATCTATCTATATATCTACCTACCTATCTATCTATCTATCTATCCATCTATCTATCTAGCCGCCTACGTGTTAGTGCTCTCATGGTCGTTTCGTTAACTTGGTATGCACCAAAATTGGCATACTAGGACAAGAGTGCATGTGGAACATAAATAATATGTCATGGCATTCATGTCATGAGATGCGTGTCATGGAGGTCATGAAAGAGCCGCCTACGTCTTGGTGCTCTCATGGTCGTTTCGTTAATTTGGTAGGCACACTGTTTCGCATAACATCGATTCCCACAGGGCGTGGGATCTGCCGGCTTTTTTAAGCCTCCTTTTCTTTGACCCAAACGTGATTTGAATTGTTTTATTTTATGGTTATGGTAAAATTTTCATAATTCCAAAATTATGCAGGCTTTAATCTCCATCTTTCATTTCTAACTTAGCCAGTATAAAATTTTGCACTCTATCGGACATTTTACTTCGACCAACCGGGTTCTTGGCCAATCCCCCGGAGTCGGTACGCGCCAGTGTATCCCAAGGATCTAAATCTGCATCCCGGATCATCATAAACAGACACGTGTCGAATTGAGAGAGTTTGCGACTGCAAACAGAAATCCGAATAGCCATGTAAACAAACAATGCAGTGAAGAAAGAGGTATAGGGGATGATGATGAATAAACATTTATTGGGCCCAAAATATATTGGTTGTGCCCACAGGCACCAGACGGGGTGGTTCCCTAGTTACGGGACACATATGTTCCCAGCAGCTCCTGGCCCCTGTCCGTCAGTGCGAGCTGAATCGGTAGGGCGGGGCTTGATAACAAGGTCTCCCATCGCTCAAGGGGTTGGGGATTGGGGGTGTTCGCGGGAAGGGGAGGAGGGGGGGTCTTGAGTTCTGTGAACTCTTCCAAGATGTGCGGCAGGGTGCCCTTTTTTCTTTTGCAAAAAGGACAGAGCGTATCATGTTCCGCGGGGTAAATGCGGTTCATCAGTACGGGATGCGCAAGCGATCCCGCCTGCGCTCGACGCAGGATGACCTGTTGTGGCCTGGTGAGTTTGGGGTGCGGTTCTGGCAGTTTGCACCTTTCCTCTCGGTACATCTGGGTAATGTCCCGAAAGCTGGTAACCGGGTACGGTAGCTCTCCCGGCTCGTGCTCTGCCCGGATTGACATTTCTCGGGCATGGTAGTCGGCGATGGCGTTGCCTGCTACCTGCGAGTGAGGCGGGACCCACACGAGCTCTATGGATCTTTCCGGAGGCTTGCACTTGGATAGAATGGCTGGGACAGCGGAGGAGATTACCCCCCTGGGGAATCTTCCGTAGGCTGTCTTTGAGTCGGTGACCACGGTTTGCACGCTCGGCTGTGCGAGTGCGAGGGCCACGGCCGCTTCTTCGGCAACTGCGGGGTCTGTTGTCTTCAGGGACGCGCTGACGATCATCCTGTCTTTTGACGTAACCACCACGGCTGCTCGGTCACTGTGTTTTCGGAGCGAGGCGTCCTGGGGTTCTCTTACAGCTTCCGGGCCATGGCTTTAGCCCGCGCGGCGCGCCTCTCGTCGTCCTTGCTTGGTGTCATGTTCCGAGGAAGAGGTTTGGTGTGAATGGTCATCTTCCAATCTTCCGGAAGGGCCGCCTTGAGGGGTACTGGCTCGATCTGCCATCCTATCTTGCGTAGGACGGCTCGTCCGTGTTCCGTGTGACTGAGCCGGATTCTCTTATTAGAGAGTTGGGCTTCGGTGAGCTCCTCCACCGTGTTGTGGGCGCCCATGTCTAGCAGTCTTTGCGTGGACGAGTATATGGGCACGCGAAGCGGGCGTATGCGGCTTAAGTCACCATGAGGGCTACAAAAGGATGAAGAGCAAGCTATTAAAAATCTACACACTGGTTCCGCCAAGATGCACTGTCACCAAGGAATAGGGCCTTTTTTCCGAATCATTATCCAGAGACCAACAATAGTGCATTAAGTAAAAACTGTGGCACGAAGTGGCGAATTGTGCAGTCGAAGCTCCAAGCCAAACCTGCGAAAAAAAAAGTTCGTTTCTGCCAACGGTTCCTGTATCAGCGACATGTCACCATCCGCAAGCCGCCCCAGGAAACAGGAACTGGTCCGCCTTGAACCAGTTCACGAAGTGCAGGACCAACTGAACAGTCTTGAAGCATTCTTGCTGCACGCTGGGTGTCTTAACTGCGGGGTTAAATGCAGCTCGTCGAACGTGATTGGCGTATTCAACGTGGTTCACTTAGTAATAACAATAGGAAATATCCAAAATCCATAGAGACCTGGCAACGCTGGTCGCGTCCGCCATCTCCTCGGAGGCGTCGTTCAAAACATGGAGGTACCAGCCTAGGCAAGCGAACTACCCGCAAAGCCTCGCTTTTTTCCCTCGTAGTACCGGCCCAACACGTGAACATTGAGATACAGCGTATTGGCCGAGAACGTTTACATCCCCGTAGTTTTTACTCGACGCGCACTTCATCGGCTGCTCTGCCGTATAGCTCTGCCTACAGAGCGGCAGCACTAAAACCTGCCATAATATGCTCTGACGTCACGACCATGCACAAAGGATATGTCCTGAACCCCCCCCCCCCCCCTGACCTTTTGTGCGAGCAGCGCCAGCGTACAGCACGTGACACACTCATCAAGCCAACACCACCTATATAGCACAGGCCTACGCACTCCGATCTATGACGTCATGCTAGCTGGTGCGAAATTTCCATTGCCAAGGCTGCCGTGACGAAAGCGGTTACGTCGAAATCACTGTTTCTTACGCGGGAGCATCCCCATTAGATGTTATGGCTTACTTTGTCCCCCGCAGAAAAAAAGAATCAAAAAGAAAGAGGGGGAAAGCCCGCACCACCGAAAGGTATAACGGGCATTAAACCAATCAGAAATGTAAAAAAAAAAGAAGGGGTCGTCAAGGCTGACAACCCAAAGACAAATTCCGAGAAAAAACCAATCTTAAAGAAAAAAAAATGTTTCGGAGGCAAATGCAGCGAGCGGAAGCGGAAGCAGCGAGAAACAATAAGGCTGGTAGTCCCAGTAGAACAACCGAAAAACCCAGTAATGCGCTCCGGGGGGAAAGAGGGAGAGTATGGGGTGGTCTTCGGCAGTGATCCACAACGATTCTGCATGTTTATTGCATGAGAGAAAATGAAAAGCACGGCAAAGGCTTGAGCAGCAGGCAGGTGAAGGTGGCAGGGCCGACTCGTGGGACCAGGAAGGTATCACCCCTCGAAAGCAGGAAGACCGAGTCCAGCCGGGACCTGCGCAAGGCTAAGTGCTACAAGAAACTGGGAAAGGGAAAGAGGAAGGGGGATGGGAAAGCAAGGAAAGAGATGGGCAAGGCAAGCGATATGAGGATGATGCATGCAGTTAAAGCCAGATGACACGGGGCGAACCCCACCATGGTTGGCGTAAACTGTGCAACTGGCATGAAACCGAGCATGCAAGAGTAACATGAGGGATATGTAAGCGGATATGAGGCGAAAAGGGGATGAAAAAAGGGCAGGTAAAAGAGGAGTAAAAGTTAAGAAGCGTCAGGTAGAGCAGACAGACGGGGAACAGCCGGCACGAGGGAAGTAATGGTGTGAGTCAGGCGTAAGAGTAACGCCCGCGATCGCTTACTATGAAGCAACCGCGGGAAAACGTCAGGCGTGATAATGTCACGGATATTGCACTCTGTCCGCAACTGAGCGGCAATGTCCGCAGTGCGCGGGCACACAGTAAAGTAGTGGAGCACGCCGTCACACTCCTCCCCACACACGCACAGACTCGAGGAACTCAGATTAAACCGATGCAGATAATGAGGGAAATGCCCATGTTCCGTCATGAGTCGTGCGAGATGGCGGTTCGGGGGGAACCAAGGAGGGACGGCGTGCACACTACGCACCCAGCGATAAAGGGACGTATCGACCCCCTCTCGAGACCAATAGGCATGCCACTGGTTTTTGGCAATAGCGAAAAAACGGTGGCGGATAGTTCGAAAGGAAGCGGCACAAGGCCGAACCATCCCTGTCGAACGAGCAGACGACGCAGCCAAGTCTGCAAGCTCATTACCCGCCACTCCCCGGTGCCCCGGGACATGAAACAGAAGAATGCGGCGACCACCGGCGTGCAAGGCATGCAGCGCACGCTTCATGTGTCGCACGCGCGCGTCCGTAGCATGGAGACCGGAGAGCGAGGCGAGGAGGGACAAGCAGTCGGTGTACAGGTACACCGGAGCCCTGCCACGCACAGACGCCGCGTAAGCGAGCGCCTCCAACATGGCATACACCTCAGCGGCATACGCACTAGAGGCCCCCAATAAGCAGAACTTCCGAACCGCAGTCAGGCGACCGGTTGGCTCAAACGCAACAAAAGCGGCGCCGGCCGCATTGTTGCAGAAGGAGCCATCCGTAAAAACGTGATACGCCCGCGCACGAGTCAGCTGCGCCGCCTGAGGAGGTGTTAACCGCGTGAACGGAAAGCGGTACCTCTCACGCGGGTGATCGGTCCATTGAGGACAAGGATATTCCACCTGGGCCGGGTAGATGGTTGTGGGGCCGTAATGGGTAACTTGCCGCAGGGTGAAAATGGAGAACTCCGCAGCGAGGCGGTCTAACTCCACGGTAAGAGGGGGACAGTTAGCCAGGATGTGAAGGGCCGACGTACGGGTGGTGTGATAGGCACCAGTGATCGCGACCAGGATTGATCGTTGCACGGAATTCACCCGAGCAACGAGGTGGACCGACGGAAAAGGGGGCCACCAGACGGGCGACGCATATGCAACTGCAGGCAACAGAACCTGGCGATACAACCGCCGAATAGTAGCGGGAGCAAGGGAGTAGTGCAGACGGAAGAAATTTAGCAATCGGGATACCAATAGCTCGGCTTTAGTTTTAATATACTCAACATGGGCAAAGAAGTTAAGCCGATCGTCAAAGACCACGCCGAGCAGTTTAATGTGATCCTTGTGTTGAAGAAAGACACCGTCCAAACGAATAGACGGACGGCGTTTCGACGTTCCAATGTGCCCATTATTGAAGAAAACAAAAAATGATTTTTGAGAACTAATTTTGACCTTGTTCTGTGCGGCCCAATTACAGATCAAGGTGAGAACAGATTCTGCTAATGCCACCGGCTGCACTCAGGGACGCGGTGGTTAGGTGGCGTAAACTGTGCAACTGGCATGAAACCGAGCATGCAAGAGTAACATGAGGGATATGTAAGCGGATATGAGGCGAAAAGGGGATGAAAAAAGGGCAGGTAAAAGAGGAGTAAAAGTTAAGAAGCGTCAGGTAGAGCAGACAGACGGGGAACAGCCGGCACGAGGGAAGTAATGGTGTGAGTCAGGCGTAAGCGCCACCTCGTTGCTCGGGTGAAGAATGTTATGGCAGTCGGCCCCTGTAGCATGACGTCATGAATCGCACTGCGTAGGCCTTGTGCTAACGAGGTGGTGTTGATCAACCCCTTGTTCCCAGCTCTTGCTGTTAATTTGCTCTGGAGAGAAAAGACAGGCTTGATGATTATTGGAGGGTACCTGCCAGCAACTCAAAAAGTAACTCAGCGTGATATAAAAGACAGACACAAGAAGGGAGAAACAAAGACAAGCGCTTGTCTTTGTTTCTCCCTTTCTTGTGTCTGGAAAACCAACTAGCGCTGCAATTATCTATTCTAAAAAACTCGCCGTAAAGAAACCTCGCACAGATGTCGGACTAGGCTGAAATGCTATACTGTTCGACGTCGAACACATTAAGCATTGGCATTGTACAATCGAAGCGCACACAACGCGCCGGCATACTGTAACTATAAAACATTTCTTTTTTGCTTTTATATTCAGCGTAAACTTACATAGAGCTGCATTTGTGCTACCTCTGTAAACCTCCAGACATCAGTCACATCGGGACAAGCGCAAAAGTAAAGGGGCATGCTTGAATGCCAACGCATTTTGTTTAAAACAGAAATGTGTCGTTAAAACGCACACTGAGGCGCGAATAAATTTATTATTGATGCAATAATAGTCTCTCTCTCAAAGTGTATATGTTTTAAGCGGATCGATTCACACATCTTTAAAATTTCTTGACGCGTTAAGTGTTATCTTTCAGTAATTCGTTCCCATTTCATGTATAACTGGTTACTTGTTCTTCACTGCTAGTATCATGTTAGTTGACTGTTATGCGAAAACATGCATTTTTGTTCCTAAACTCAGCTTCCTCTTTAAATTGCCATCCTTGGGCAATTGTTTTCTTTTTATTTTCCTTTTTTTCAATTAACTGTTCTGCCTAGATGCCTACTGATATACATGTATACTGTATCGCTCTCAAATGAGAGTAGCCGTATTGTAAATAAAATGAAAAGCGTAAAATGGCCCATTTAGCGAGAAAGCCGGTGGCGTCTGTAGCAGCGAAAAAACGGCACCTAACCGTCGCATCCCATTGGCTGCGACGCCACGTCACGATGACGTTTGCTCGCGCTTGTTGGCCCGGGCAGCTCGTACCGCTATGGAGTCTGAAGCACCTACATGGTCGGCGGCCGCAACCTCGGCAGCATAGCGAAACGTGGCCTTCCACGCCAGTACCGCGCAGACGAAGTAAGGGAGCGAAAGGACGCAGCACAACGAGCGAAGAGGCCGGCAGCGAAATCAACCATCTTCGTCAACTCTCCCAATATACACGGCGCGTGGAACGAGCATTAATGCAAACATTACTCACAGCGCCAAACTGGAAGGACCGCTCAGCGGCGCTCAATTGGACAGTAATGCTTTCGCATTCACAACTCATAAGTGCTTAGGTGTCCTCGGATTTTTTGTTGTTATTATTATTATTATTATTATTATTATTATTATTATTATTATTATTATTATTGTTGTTGTTGTTGTTGTTGTTGTTGTTGTTGTTGTTATATTTATTATTATTGTAATCATCCGTACAGTCATCATCATCAATCACCTTTTCAAAGTCAGATCCCCTTCCTTGAAAAAAAGAAAAGAGAAACTAGATCCACGCCTGGTGACGATCACGTGTTGGCTGATACGCTTTGGCGTCAATCATGTTTCCGCGATGCTCTTTCCTAATATTTGCTTCCACCATGGTTGCAAAGGATGTTGATAGGTATTGGCGATTGTTAAACTGCGCGGGCTCGCACAAGTCTCGTCCTCATTCACTCCGGAAATCTGCGGACTTTTGCTTCGCGAGGTCTGCCTTTCCCTAGGTGCTTCTACGGAGGAGGACGCGCTTTGCTCCGTTTGTCCCCCAGCCGAGCAGCACTGCGGGACCGCGGATAAATTTACTCCGTAACAAGTTCGCCCTGTGGCGCCGCGCTAAAAGCATTGCGCTCGTAAATGAGAAGTCCTCGGTTCGACTCGCGTATTTGGTAGACTTATCTTTTTCTTTTTCGTTGAAATATTTCGTTGCATTATTGTATAATTTTCCTCCTTTCGACTGCATGCAGTACATGTTCGTTTTCCCTATGCTTCCCCACCAGGCCTGACACGGAAGGTTCCTGTCAAGGAGTACTACAAGCTACATGGGCCCGCTGTGCGTATGCTTCTCCCAGCCATGAACACGAATTTCAGTATACCTACAATTGGATATTTTACAATAAAACGAATTCGCAGTAAAAACGTGCCATCATTCATTGGTCTGCGGCCGCTCGGTATCTACTTAACCTGATGCCTGCAGCTGTCCCCACAAGCACCTTCTATGAATGAATGAATGAATGATCACCAATCCGCGAACGCACAACTCCCCCCAGCGGAAAGGATGGGCGCACGCATGCAACAAACCCATCTTTAAACTTCTGTGCAAACCTCGGGGGCGAAAAGAAAGGCTGGCAGACTCAGACGACTATTTGATTCCCTTAACTCAATTGCTCTGAACAGTATCGTTAGAACGCGTTTTTCATATTTCCTTTCTTTTTTTTTTTTGCGGTTGACTCCTGCCCAACAGGACTTGCCTTGAGTGCGGCGTCGCCCCAACATGCCGCACGCGCGCGTGTGGTTTGAACACCGAGTCCAAGCGGAATTCTAAACGTTGCTATCACCGCGCATGCAGTCTCTCAGGACGTTGGGTAAGGTTAGGTTAGGATAACGGCTGCATAACGCTTTCGAGCACTTAATGATTAAGGAATTTTCGCCCACGAGCCGTAACACTTGAACACACATTTTCCTACGCGCGCACATCAGCCATATTTTCCGTTTTCGCAGCATTTCACCGCAGTGACTGTTTTATAGAGAGTGTCCCAGCTATCATGCACTAACATTTAAAAAAAAGAAGAGCTCGAAGGAAACCCAGTGCATATTGTTTCCAGTACAGTGCAGTAGCCAGCAGTAATTTCTTTCGTTACTGTGATTTAATTGGTAATTGTAATTAGTTACCTACCTCGAGAAGCACTGTCCTATTTATCAAAGTGTCAATGAGAAAATTGTAGAGCGACGTGAAAAACTCCCGATAAAGCTTTCTGTCGCTCAATACGTGCTCGATGAAAGTTTTTCGGAGTGTGAAAGAAGCCCGCGAATACACGCTAAGAGCCTCGAGCGGCCAGTCGCGCTGCATAATGCGTGTATTTCCGGCATTGCTTTCATGCCTAATAGTGGTGTGGACACACTTCTATGAGCAAAATGTGGGACCATTAGCAGTTTTCTCCCGATTTGGAAGGTGAACGAACGGTGTTCAGGCGACTTTCATGCAAAATGTTTGTGGTTTCGCTTATTTTTCGTCTGTGGTCGCCGCCTGCATGCGAGTGTTATTTACGTCATCATGTTTTAATACAGTCCATAGTGATGAATATAGTATCGCGACCGCATATCGAGTCGGTAACGAAATTACACAGCTTCCGTCGTAGTCTGAAAGCCATTACCATATTCCAGTTGCAAAGAGGCAAAATGGGAAAAAATGCTGGTAACAAACCTAAAAAAATGTACTCCATCTCGAGCTAAAGGGAACCATGTGTGGATGCGAAGCAGTGAGGAGATGGTTAGCTTGAGCGGGAGAAGGTTTCGCGGCAGCGGCCCAAGCACTCATCGCGGCGCTGCACAGGAGAGAGAATGAGGCGCGTGCGCTCCGTCATTTTCATACCGCGGAGTATGCAACTGTCGCCCCACCTGTCGAGAGCGCCGCTCCGGATCCCTAGAGGAGAGAACGGGGGGGGAGGGAGCGAAGGAGGAGGGAACGCGCATGCAATGTGGGGGTGTGGCACGCGGGCGCCGCTCCGTAGAGGATTCCTGGAGGAGAGAAAGGGGGAGTGTAGGAAAGGGGAGAGAGGGGAGTGTAGGAGAGGACAGAGAGGGATGGGGGCGCGGATACGCTGTGGGGTGTGGCACGCGGGCGCACCTCCGTAGAGGATTCCTAGAGGAGAGAAAGGAGGAGTGTAGGAGAGGAGAAAGAGGGGGAGGGGACGCAAACGCTGTGGGGGTGTGGCACGCGGGCGCCGCTCCGTAGAGGAGTCCTAGAGGAGAGAAGGGGTGAGGGTAGGAGAGGAGAGAGAGGCGGAGGGGAAGAGCATGCACTGTGGGGGGTGGGACGCGGGCGCCGCTCCGTAGAGGATTCCTAGAGGAGAGAAAGGGGGAGCGTAGGAGAGGAGAGAGAGGCGGAGGGGACGCGGATACGCTGTGGGAATGTGGCATGCAGGCGCCGCTCCACGAAGGATTCCTAGAGGAGAGAAAGGGGGAGCGCAGGAGAGAGGGAGGGGACGATCATGCGCTGTGGGTGTGTGGGACGCGGGCGCTGCTCCGTAGAGGATTCCTAGAAGAGAGAGAGGGGCAGGGGACGAGCATGCGCTGTGGGCGTGGGGCACGCGGGTGCCGCTCCGCAGTGGATTCCTAGAAGAGAGAAAGGGGAGTGTAGGAGAGGAGAGAGAGGGGGAGGGGACGAGCATGCGCTGTGGGTGTGTGGGACGCGGGCGCCGCTCCGTAGAGGATTACTAGAGGAGAGAGAGGGGCAGGGGCGAGCATGCGCTGTGGGTGTGTGGGACGCTGGCGCCGCTCCGTTGAGGATTCCTAGAGGAGAGAGAGGGGGAGGGGACGAGCATGCGCTGTGGGGGTGTGGGACGCGGGCGCCGCTCCGTAGAGGATTCCTAGAGGAGAGAAAAGGGACTGTAGGAGAGGAGAGAGAGGGGGAGGGGACGAGCATGCGCTGTGGGTGTGTGGGACGCGGGCGCCGCTCCGTAGAGGATTCCTAGAGGAGAGAGAGGGGGAGGGGACGAGCATGCGCTGTGGGGGTGCGGGACGTGGGCGCCGCTCCATAGAGGATTCCTAGAGGAGAGAAAGGGGGAGCGCAGGAAAGGGGGAGGGGACGAGCATGCGCTGTTGGTGTGTGGGACGCGGGCGCTGCTCCGTAGAGAATTCCTAGAGGAGAGAGAGGGGGAGGGGACGAGCATGCGCTGTGGGTGTGTGGGACGCGGACGCCGCTTCGTAGAGGATTCCTAGAGGAGAGAGAGGGAAGGGGACGAGCTTGCGCTGTGGGGGTGGGGCACGCGGGACCGCTCCGTAGAGGATTCCTAGAAGAGAGAAAGGGGGAGTGTAGGAGAGGAGAGAGGGAAGGGGACGCGCATGCACGGTGGGGGTGTGGCCCGCGGGCGCCGCTCCGTAGAGGATTCCTAGAGGAGAGAAAGGGGGAGTGTAGGAGAGGAGAGAGAGGCGGAGGGGAAGAGCATGCACTATGGGGGGTAGGACGCGGGCGCCGCTCTGTAGAGGATTCCTAGAGGAGAGAAAGGGGGAGCGTAGGAGAGGAGAGAGAGGGAGAGGGGACGCGGATACGCTGTGGGAATGTGGCATGCGGGCGCCGCTCCATAGAGGATTCCTAGAGGAGAGAAAGGGGGAGCGCAGGAGAGGGGAGGGGACGATCATATGCTGTGGGTGTGTGGGACGCAGGCGCTGCTCCGTAGAGGATTCCTAGAGGAGAGAGAGGGGGAGGGGACGAGCATGCGCTGTGGGGGTGGGGCACGCGGGCGCCGCTCCGCACAGGATTCCTAGAAGAGAGAAAGGGGAGTGTAGGAGAGGAGAGAGGGGGAGGAGACGAGCATGCGCTGTGGGGGTGTGGGACGCGGGCGCTGCTCCGTAGAGGAATCCTAGAGGAGAGAAAGGGGGACTGTAGGAGAGGAGGGAGAGGGGACGAGCAAGCGCTGTGGGTGTGTGGGACGCGGGCGCCGCTCTGTAGAGGATTCCTAGAGGAGAGAGAGGGGGAGGGGACGAGCATGCGCTGTGGGGGTGTGGGACGTGGGCGCTGCTCCGTAGAGGATTCTTAGAGGAGAGAGAGGGGGAGGGGACGAGCATGCGCTGTGGGTCTGTGGGACGCGGGCGCCGCTCTGTAGAGGATTCCTAGAGGAGAGAGAGGGGGAGGAGACGAGCATGCGCTGTGGGGGTGTGGGACGCGGGCGCTGCTCCGTAGAGGAATCCTAGAGGAGAGAAAGGGGGACTGTAGGAGAGGAGGGAGAGGGGACGAGCAAGCGCTGTGGGTGTGTGGGACGCGGGCGCCGCTCTGTAGAGGATTCCTAGAGGAGAGAGAGGGGGAGGGGACGAGCATGCGCTGTGGGTGTGTGGGACGTGGGCGCTGCTCCGTAGAGGATTCTTAGAGGAGAGAGAGGGGGAAAGGACGAGCATGCGCTGTGGGTCTGTGGGACGCGGGCGCCGCTCTGTAGAGGATTCCTAGAGGAGAGAGAGGGGGAGGGGACGAGCATGCGCTGTGGGGGTGGGGCACGCGGGCAGCGCTCCGCAGAGGATTCCTAGAAGAGAGAAAGGGGGAGTGTAGGAGAGGAGAGAGGGGGAGGGGACGAGCATGCGCTGTGGGGGTGTGGGACGCGGGCGCCGCTCCGTAGAGGATTCCTAGAGGAGAGAAAGGGGGACTGTAGGAGAGGAGAGAGAGGGGTAGGGGACGAGCATGCGCTGTGGGAATGTGACATGCGGGCGCCGATCCATAGAGGATTCCTAGAGGAGAGAGAGGGGGTTCGCAGGAGAGGGGGAGGGGACGATCATGCGCTGTGGGTGTGTGGGACGCGGGCGCTGCTCCGTAGAGGATTCCTAGAGGAGAGAGAGGGGGAGGGGACGAGCATGCGCTGTGGGGGTGGGGCACGCGGGCAGCGCTCCGCAGAGGATTCCTAGAAGAGAGAAAGGGGGAGTGTAGGAGAGGAGAGAGGGGGAGGGGACGAGCATGCGCTGTGGGGGTGTGGGACGCGGGCGCCGCTCCGTAGAGGATTCCTAGAGGAGAGAAAGGGGGACTGTAGGAGAGGAGAGAGAGGGGTAGGGGACGAGCATGCGCTGTGGGAATGTGACATGCGGGCGCCGATCCATAGAGGATTCCTAGAGGAGAGAGAGGGGGTTCGCAGGAGAGGGGGAGGGGACGATCATGCGCTGTGGGTGTGTGGGACGCGGGCGCTGCTCCGTAGAGGATTCCTAGAGGAGAGAGAGGGGGAGGGGACGAGCATGCGCTGTGGGGGTGGGGCACGCGGGCAGCGCTCCGCAGAGGATTCCTAGAAGAGAGAAAGGGGGAGTGTAGGAGAGGAGAGAGGGGGAGGGGAGGAGCATGCGCTGTGGGGGTGTGGGACGCGGGCGCCGCTCCGTAGAGGATTCCTAGAGGAGAGAAAGGGGGACTGTAGGAGAGGAGAGAGAGGGGTAGGGGACGAGCATGCGCTGTGGGTGTGTGGGACGCGGACGCCGCTCCGTAGAGGATTCCTAGAGGAGAGAGAGGGGGAGGGGACGAGCATGCGCTGTGGGGTTGTGGGACGTGGGCGCCGCTCTATAGAGGATTCCTAGAGGAGAGAAAGGGGGAGCGCAGGAAAGGGGGAGGGGACGAGCATGCGCTGTGGGTGTGTGGGAGGCGGGCGCTGCTCCGTAGAGGATTCCTAGAGGAGAGAGAGGGGGAGGGGACGAGCATGCGCTGTGGGGGTGTGGGACGCGGGCGCCGTTCCGTAGAGGATTCCTAGAGGAGAGAAAGGGGACTGTAGGCGAGGAGAGAGAGGGGGAGGGGTCGAGCATGCGCTGTGGGTGTGTGGGACGCGGGCGCCGCTCCCTAGAGGATTCCTAGAGGAGAGAGAGGGGGAGGGGACGAGCATGCGCTGTGGGGGTGTGGGACGTGGGCGCCGCTCCATAGAGGATTCCTAGAGGAGAGAAAGGGGGAGCGCAGGAAAGGGAGAGGGGACGAGCATGCGCTGTGGGTGTGTGGGACGCGGGCGCTGCTCCGTAGAGGATTCCTAGAGGAGAGAGAGGGGGAGGGGACGAGCATGCGCTGTGGGTGTGTGGGACGCGGGCGCCGCTCCGTAGAGGATTCCTAGAGGAGAGAGAGGGGGAGGGGACGAGCATGCGCTGTGGGGGTGGGGCACGCGGGCGCCGCACCGTAGAGGATTCCTAGAAGAGAGAAAGGGGGAGTGTAGGAGCGAAGAGAGGGGGAGGGGACGCGCATGCACTGTGGGGGTGTGGCCCGCGGGCGCCGCTCCGTAGGGGATTCCTAGAGGAGAGAGAGGGGGAGGGGACGAGCATGCCCTGTGGGGGTGGGGCACGCGGGCGCCGCTCCGCGGAGGATTCCTAGAAGAGAGAAAGGGGGAGTGTAGCAGAGGAGAGAGGGGGAGGGGACGAGCAGCGCTGTGGGGGTGTGGGACGCGGGCGCCGCTCCGTAGAGGATTCCTAAAGGAGAGAAAGGGGGACTGTAGGAGAGGAGAGAGAGGGGGAGGTGACGAGCATGCGCTGTGGGTGTGGTGGACGCGGGCGCCGCTCCGTAGAGGATTCCTAGAGAAGAGAGAGGGGGAGGGGACGAGCATGGCGCTGTGGGGGTGTGGGACGTGGGCGCCGCTCCATAGAGGATTCCTAGAGGAGAGAAAGGGGAGCGCAGGAAAGGGAGAGGGACGAGCATGCGCTGTGGGTGTGTGGGACGCGGGCACTGCTCCGTAGAGGATTCTAGAGGAGAGAGAGGGGAGGGGACGAGCATGCGCTGTGGGTGTGTGGGACGCCGCCGCCGCTCCGTAGAGGATTCCTAGGAGAGAGAGGGGGAGGGGACGAGCATGCGCTGTGGGGGGTGGGGACGCGGGCGCCGCTTCGTAGAGGATTCCTAGAGGAGAGAAAGGGGGACTGTAGGAGAGGAGAGAGAGGGGGACGGGACGAGCATGCGCTGTGGGTGTGTGGGACGCGGGCGCCGCTCCGTAGAGGATTCCTAGAGGAGAGAGAGGGGGAGGGGACGAGCATGCGCTGTGGGGGTGTGGGACGTGGGCGCCGCTCCATAGAGGATTCCTAGAGGAGAGACAGGGGGAGCGCAGGAAAGGGGGAGGGGACGAGCATGCGCTGTGGGTGTGTGGGACGCGGGCGCTGCTCCGTAGAAGATTCCTAGAGGAGAGAGAGGTGGAGGGGACGAGCATGCGCTGTGGGTGTGTGGGACGCGGGCGCCACTCCGTAGAGGATTCCTAGAAGAGAGAGAGGGGGAGGGGACGAGCATGCGCTGTTAGGGTGGGGCACGCGGGCGCCGCTGCGTAGAGGATTCCTAGAAGAGAGAAAGGGGGAGTGTAGGAGAGGAGAGAGGGGAGGGGACGAGCATGCGCTGTGGGGGTGTGGGACGCGGGCGCCTCTCCACAGGATTCCTAGAGGAGAGAAAGGGGGAGCGTAGGAGAGGAGAGAGAGAGGGGGAGGGGACGCGCATGCGCTGTGGTGGTGTGGTGGGACGCGGGACGGACGGACAGAGCCGCCGGCAAGAAATGCTTCGCATTTAGAAGTTACTGTGAAGTTTCACTTCGTGAACGCAGGTGACGCGCAAGCGTATGGGTTCCATAGACAGTTTCAAGCTCGCGATAACAGCAGCGAGCGTGCCGCCCCCAAGAAATTTCCGGTCACGTGCATTCTCAGTCCTCTACACGGGAACAAAAAGCATGTTTCTAAGTTGTTCAAGGTGTGTACGGAAGGTCTCTTTTTGCGTTTTTAATCAAAAGAATTAGACATAATGCCTCAAGGCTAATACTTACGTTGTTTTTCGTGTAACTCAATGGAAACTGAACTTGTAAAATTATGGTTACGTATACAGAGGGTAAAAGTGGTGCAAATCTGAGGGCTTATGCTTTCAAGCATGGTTTCTTCGTTGCCAGTTACATTTAGCAGCTACGTCAGTGGATAAAACCGGAAGCCGTGCAGGGCCTATGTTTGTAATCAGTGAAAAGGTCTATAGCGCACACGACGATATGGGCCCTCGATGCGCCTAGACGCCAACACTGTCCGCATCGCAGATCGTATTCAAGACAGAGCGCGCGTGGCCGCGGCATACGCAGCAGCCGCCGGAGTAGAACTGCCCCTTTGTAAACATTCGCTTACTAAGTGCTGAAAATTCAATGCCATTGCTCTATGTGAAGGTGGATGACCAGCGAAGCTGTGTATGTGCTGATTGACCGTTGCTATGGTGAAATGTTCCAAGTTTGCGGGATCGGGGCCACATGGACGGTTCGCCTTTCATTCCGCCTAGCGGTCTTGGTGTGGCGGAGCGTGCGTAAGACGCTGACGCGCTCACGTGGTCGCCAAGGTGACCTACGTCACGTAATGAAGAAGCAAACGTAAGTTCCTGCGAAAAGCGCGGTGTGTTGCACAAGTTTTTTTTTACGATCCAGAAGTTTAAAAACACCGCCATCCCGACGTTTTCATACGATGCCACAAGGTGGCGAGACGTGTCTGGAATTGTTCGGGAGCTTACATGCAAGCGCTGTTTTTGTATGTAGGCTCCCTAGAAATTCTTCATCTGCTTCCAATCTATCTACTTCCGTTGCCGGACGCGATCTCCTGGAACCTAGCCTATAACAGCTTCGCTGTAAAATGTCAGTTTCGCGAAGGCGAAGCATCGATTGCGATAGCAAATTAGTAGACAACTATACGAACTAAGGATATATCAGTTTTATTGACCGTATAAACTTGTAAACATTCGCTTATTAACTAAATTAACAAGCATCATGTAACGCGTGCACAGGTAAACATGAACAAATCTCGCTCGATAACCGCGGAAACTCGCTGTCAAAACGCTGGAATGAGGAGGCGCGGCAGCAGCAGCGAGTGAATCGACCTTCGTGCCGTCTTCCACTCCAACGCGAACTAAACGTCGAAAGCACAGCGCCTACGAAGCTATACCAGTACTAGTTGCACTTTGTCCACATCGTAGATCGCATTTCAGAATACGGCACCCGCGCGCCGCGCCGTAATAAGCCGCCGCCGGAGTAGAACCCCCCGTGCCTCGCGCGCTTCAGCCCCGCCTTTCTCCGTCGCGCAGGCGAGATTGAGCCGCGATCGTCGGCAGGCCCTCGCAAGCTTTCACTCGTACATACAGCGTACGGCGCGCGGCGACGATGTTACCATGTTTGTACTTCATACGGAACCTTGCAGCGACGTCCACGACCACGGCAGAATTGTGCTTGGAGTGTCCATATAATTTCTATCGCAATTAAAAGCATGGTGTCAGCGCGCACAGGCAATCATGAACGCATCACACTCGACGGCCTCGGACACTCGCTGTCAAAACGTCAGGAATAACTGCAGCAGCAGCGAGCGAAGTGACCTTCGCTTCAACACAAACTGAGCGGCGAGAACACGCACGCAAAGCTGCGAGCCGTCGGCTCACCTAGACAGTGACCCCTAAACAGATTACTTTTAAGATAAAGCTCGCCCGAGCGCGGGCAGCTGAAGTACAAGTCTCTCCCTTCCCCCGGTGCCATGCGCGCGACGGAAGACGGCGCGCTTCCTCCCCGCTTTCCTCCACTGCGCACGCGAGATTGAGCCGCCATCGTCGGCTCACCGTCCATGCTTTCACTCGCACACGCAGCGTACGGCGCGCGAGGAGATGATATCATGAGACGAGCCCGTACGTCCGTATCGGGAACAAAACCTGCAGCAACTGCCAGAGGAGGTCAACCTGGCGCCCCTCTGCCTATACTTTCCCCCTCCGCGACGCTTCGCCTCGTTTCTCCTCTCCCCTTCGTTCAACGTCACCTAGACTTTCCTCTATGTAGCGTTGCTTCGTTGCTTCGGACATTCGCCGATTGCACTAGCTAGCCAGTTATGCATGCGCGTAGAAAAAACTTGCAATCTGCAACAGGCTCCGTCAATAACTCCATGAACAGCACAATCCCAAACGTTAACTTTTTGTTCGTAATGTTCAAATCGTGCAGCATTATCTCTAGCAAAGTAGGATTCATATAATAAAATCACTTACCGAAACAAAGTAAACGGTGTTGTTGCTGCCATTCTTGCAAACACGATCCCGAAGTTCTCCACTAGAAAACTCTTATCACTTTAGACAAGCGAACAGCACAAACGAACCACCGCTATATACCGAAAGTTTCAAAATCGCCAAAAAAAAAGCGCGAAGCGGCACCGGTACATGTGGCGTCACCTGCGCTGCAGGCGCTGCGCTTGAATAAATCTGTCTAATCTTTTCGCATGCTTACTTCACTTCAAAACAATTTTAATGCACAACTACGAGTATGTTTTACAGCGAAGCTGTTGAGGGCTCATTCTCCGAAGGTCGTGTCCGCGTGTAGAAAAAAACTCTCATTGGCCGTGTGTTGTATGTGCGACTAAAAGCGCGCGAGGAACGTGCTCATTCCCGGGGAGCGAACGCACGGCGGAGGGCAAGTAGCAGTAGTTATTCATTAATGAAAATGACGCCTATTTCTGCTTCCCAATAGGGAGCACGGCGCAGCGTCAGGGGAAGGGGAAGTAGGAGATAAAGATGTTAGGAAGGGAAGAGAAGGAGAAGCAGCACTTGTCTCATCCGATCATGGAGGAGGCCGGTGATGAAGACGATGGCCTGCTGGGGGCGAGCGCTAAGCGATGGGCAATGATCTCGTTCGACTCTACAAACTCCAAGAGGCTATGGAGAGCTCGGAAGTGGGGAGGCGACGGGAACAGGAGGTCGTTGGTTGTCGCAGCAGGTAGACCCTGTTGTCTGTAGGCAGTCATGACTTTTGAGCGGTCCTGTGCCAGCGCTGGGCAAGCACAGAGAAGGTGCTCGAGGGTCTCGGGGTCACCGCAAGGTTCGCAGGCCGGTGAGCTGGAGCGTCCCTTGGCGTGCAGCCGCGCAGCCGTCCAGACACAGCCCGTAAGCAGTCGAAGCAACTTTGCACGTTCCTTCCTGGTCCGGCCACCCTCTAGAAGTAGCCTGGAACCCTTGCCGTTTTCCACTCTGGCATCAGGGTGAACGGTTGCGAGCAGTTTTTTCAGGCGCTGCCTCGAAAAATCAGAGGAAGCGACTGCTCGGGTGAGCGGCACTTCAGGGTGGTGGGCAGTTTTGGCGAGGGTGTCCGCTTCTTCATTACCGGCTATTCCCACATGTGAAGGTAGCCAGTGAAACGAGATGGTTGACCCCCGCGGCAGCCAATGCAGAGAATTTCGAGCTGAGCGAGGCCCCCGTAAGCCCCGATCGGCGGTGGTTGATGACGCTCAGGAGCGCTAGCTTCGAGTCGCAGAGAACTGCCACTGGTTGCCCAGGAGGGTCCTCAGCCAGGACATCGGCGGCTAGGTGGAGCACCGCCATTTCTGCCACGGTGGAGCTCGCGGCGAAGGGGATCCGACATTGTCTGTTGACCGCCCTAGCCGGGATGGTACAGGCTGCAGCGGCCGATCCGTTCTCCAGGACTAATCCATCTGTGTAGACCAGACTCCTTGCCACTCCTCGTGGAGTTTGCGGCTGCGCCTGTTACAGTGCTGGCAGCTGGTGTCTGTCGTTTAGTCGATCCATTGAGCGAGAGGTGGACGTCTACTGGTCGATGGTGTAGTGGCGGCAGCGCGATTGCCACAGGGTAGTCCGTGATCACTTGCTCGTACAGCAGGCACAGACTTCCATCAGTGAGGACGGCTGGCTGCGAAGTCTAGCCAGCAGGACTCCGCCATTCGGAGCACGATGGAGGCGGTCAAGTGTCCCAGGGCGCGTTCGAGCATCCTCAGCAAG